>NC_138743.1:27115003-27715003 GCF_965113295.1 Leuciscus leuciscus | reverse complement strand
TGGATGGATGGATGGATGGATGGATGGATGGATGGATGAAATAAAGGATGGAGGGATGCCAGATTCTCATGACTGATAAAGTATAAGTTCTAGAGTATAGAGTGATATCACTGGAGACTAAAGTGCTAGAATACACTCCTGTGAAATCTATGACACATCCAGGAGCTTTACGTAACTACTGCCACAGAACAGTGCCAACAGAAAAATATCCATGAACTAAATTCACAGATTATCCTGCTCTAATATTAATGGAGATGGACACTTCGGGGCACGTAACTGGTTTAACATGATTTCTGGTGATCTGAGATTCAAGTGCTGTTTCAGCAAATATCGATTGTCCTTTAAAAACATGAATACTTGAACAGTATGTACTAGACAAAGAGACACCTACAGAAATCACTTAATCTTTAACTCTCACAATAGAGTAGAGATATGTAGCGCATTGCATTCAGGATGTCATAAAACAGAACTCTATAGCCTGTTATTAACAGATCAGTGAGCTGTGTGATTGACTAACCTGCAGGAGGAGTCTCTCAAAAGCAAGGCAGGCGTCCCAGCACGGGAGAGCGGGATGACGGAGAGCTTGAGCAGCAGCCAGACCCAGCTGTAGGACCCCACTGTGACTTTCCAGAGCCCCCCAACTGTCCCGAAACAACTGAACATATGAACAAAGCTGTTCGGCTGTAACCCGCCCTGAGAAAAGAGAGAAAAACATAAGCATCTCATTCAAGTTGTCTGGATTCAACAGTTACACAAAACAACATTCAGTCATTCTGAATTCAGTGTTTACCTTCATCTGTATCTTTGGTGTCAAACAAAACTTCAAACATTGTTTGAACTCCAGAGAAAATGTTCTTCAGTCCCCATCAATGCAAATCCATTACCAACACACAGATTTACTGGGCATTGGCACCCACACACCATGGTACTTTTTCATGATTAGCTCAAACTGATTCACAACTAAAACATAAAATGCCTCATAAGAAATTCTGGGAACACTTCTAAATGAATTGTTGTTTTAACCAGTTTTTTGAAACAGTCAGACCATTCGAATGAATTGATTCACTAGAATTATTTGGTCATTCCAATGCCAATCAAAGCAGAGGTTTATTGAGTTTAATTTAAACAGATTAATACCTAAACTGGCACACTATGGGAGGCAGAGGAGATCATTTAACCTTCGTAAAATTATCCCAATCAGCACACACTGCTGTTCAAACACACCACCAAACCACAACATGCATGCTTTAGTTCCTCCATCTGTGTTGAAACTGTGCATCTGGAAGAATGATGGATCTAATGTTCACACTGCTTGCTAATGTAACATCATGTATGACATACAAGCCAAAAATATAAGTGTATATGTGATTTAAGCCTGAAAGTGTTGGTCTGTGGTCATCTTCTGAGCTTATTTATTACATTGGCACAGTTCAGCCAAAAACACTCCAACACAGAAACACATCCTCACTGACCCTGGAGTTTTTTTTAAGGGTTATTATGGGTTGAGATGGAGAAAGGGAAAGAGAAATATATTTCATGTAGTTCAGCAGCTCATTCAATTTCTGTCTTTTTAACCAATTGGTTATCCTTTCAGCAAATAATAAATATAATTTTTTTTTTTTTTTTAACGTATATCTAAGTCATTTCTGATTTCATGTTTTATCCAATATGAAAACAAATGACAAACAACTGTATTTCTGTACAATTACATCATTGTAAATCATGCTCAAATTTCTAAAGATAAACGTTTGGAAAAAACAGAAAAGCAAAAAAACAAAAAGAAGGAAAAATGGAGTGGGAAGTGGAGGCTGGGGTGTTAACATCGAGACAGGGGGTTGGGTTCACATTCATACAAACAGCCACCAGAAGTGAGAGTATAGCCTGTGCTCCAATGCAGCCAATGTTTGCTTCAACCCAGCCAAACGCACCACCACACAAACAAGAGACCGAAAGAGTGCAGAGAGAATGAAAGCTGGCTAGAAAATTACTAGAACAAGCAATGCACCAAAAGCAAAAATCAGGCAGATATCCTAAGGGCAGTTACATGACAGAAGATTGAGATTTAATCATTGGAGGGCTGAGCACCGAGCCCTGTGGTTCTTCTGAGGGTCATTTTCTTAAGATGACAGGATCAAAAGCTCCAACCTCATTATGGTCCAAATTTCACAAGCATACAATTAATTTGTATTTTGTAACCGTGCCTCTCGAGAAACACATACTTAGATGAGCGTAATTAATATAAAAATAGAAAGCAATGAAATCACAACGGTTAATGAGACGTCAAGGTGTAGAATTAGGTGTAGAATTAGGACAGATTCTTGCAGATAAAAGTCAAACTCTAGGTGGGGGTAAGTGGGAAAACTGACCTCTAGAACTGCAGTAAAATCTGGATGTGCAAGTCTGGAGATGGTTTAGTTTATGGGTCTAGAAGCTTCTCCAACTACTGCAAACTAATTGCCTAAAAATCTCTGAGAAAAAAAATCTGCAGAGAGCAGATGCACATGAAATCTGTTTGACAACTGGCAAAACAAAAAGACAAAAAGGCAGAACCACTAACCCCATAAAGCCTTTTTCTCAATAATGAACCCTTCGCCAGCTCATTTGTATGCAATGAATCAGGGAAAATGCAGTGCTCTGATGTTTATGGCCACATTCTGAGGGTGGCTAGGTTAGGGAAAATGGTGGCACTGTCTAGTAACACCAATCAGATTTTGCCAGCTCATAAAATAATGCTGAGAAAATGGATTTTCTTCCAGAAATATCCAAAAACTGAAAAGGGCTATTATAGATTGAGTCAGCTTTAGAAAGCTCTAGCAAAATACTCAAGAATCACTCAGCATAATGTGCCGGGAACAACTTCACCAGGAAAAAGAGAGAGAGAGAGTTGTTCCAAGCAGACCGAAGAAAGCTGGAAGAAAAATAAGAGAGACACGGAGGACTAACCATCACATGACCATGAAACAAGGGCTGAACGTACATAAACACACACAGGGCAGCAATGACCCTGAGTATGTACACGGAGACAAGCACACTCACGTTAACATGGCAAAAAAGACCACCAGAGTTCACATACATGCAAAAATGAAGACCAACAGAGCACAATTTATGACAGCCAATCAGAATAATGCTTCTGATGCTACAAGATGAAGCAAAACAAAATCTATAACAGCTGTGACTGCATTGCAAAGAAAAATTGCAACTCTCTGAGTGTGTGTGTGTGTGTGTGTGTGTGTGTGTGTGTGTGTGTGTGTGTGTGTGTGTGTGTGTGTGTGTGTGTGTGTGTGTGTGTGTGTGTGTGTGTGTGTTCTTGTTCTGTTTGATACGCAGTATGATTGTTCTGGCACTGTAAAAGTTCTGTTGGCTTGGAGATCAGGAAATAACTGTGATCCAGTGAGAAAGGTTGGCTAAAGTTTCTGTACTGTAATAGTGTGTGTGTGCTTTGGAAGAACAGCCATGTGTGTTGTTGAATCAGAACCATGTTTAGCAATACAAACCCATATTGGTATCATGATATTCTCTTTCCAGACTGATGTGGATGTTGTTACACAAACCAGAAGGGCATTTGATTCATAGGATTTGACAGTTAAATGTGGAAAAAAAACTCAAAACAAACCCCACAGACACAGCAAAAAGTGCTGTCTTGTTTGCATTCGTAAGACCATAAATGAGATGACCTGCAACAACTCTGAGATTCAGTTTAGAGGTTATGGTCCAATGAACTGTCCCCCTGTCATTTAGGTTCTGTGCTTTTTCTAGATATTCTGATTCAACTTATTCTTATTAATTGTGTGCTGGTTGACTGAACTGTTAAACTATGGCTGTGTTCACACTTGTAGTTCGGTTCACTTGGATCTTTTGAACCATTGAACACAAATGAAGTTCTGCTGCAAGGAGACGTGGTAAAGTCTGACGTCTATACCAAGCTGTAATGGGCAACATCGTGACTACATATGATACATGTCCTATATTTGGTTTGCTTGATGTCTTTGGTCCGTGCTACGCTCATATTTCAGTCAAACAGCACCAGAGTTTGTTTGGAAGCGGACTGACCCACCTTTTGAGGGGTCTCGGGCCGCTTATTTGGTGCGCACCAGGGTTCGGATGGTAGCGTTCACACTTATTCAGTTGAACCGCACTAACAGAGCAATCGCACCAGGGTTCGTTTTAATTGAACCAAACATGTCAAGACTGAAAACACCCTAAAATGTTGCACTAAAATGGTTGAACTAAATTAACTAAAACTAAAACTGTAGAAAACCAGTAAAACTAAAACTGTTAAACTTTTACATTAAAGCGGTTTAAAGTAAAAATGGTCAAGCTAAACTAAAACAAATGCAGCAACAGGCAAACCCAAACCTTTAGTTTTTCCACAAGTCTTCCACTCTACTCCTTTTCAACTCTAACACACTAATTATACTGATTATAGCTATTGTGCTCGTGTGTATTTAAGAGCTCTGCGAACGTCTTGCATGCCTGTGCGTATTTTTACCCCTAATTTCAGACTCTATTGTTTAACTTATGAACAGCAGAGCACCTCTAGAACATATGTGTGAGAGCATGTGATCCCAACATGAGGTTCATATTTCCTCAGTGGCCACATGGGCGTTCTACCCATATGTATTGCTACTTGCTGTCTGAAGGGGGTGCTGTGGGTCCTTGACTAAAAACCACTGAATCTCGCTTGCTCAGTCTCATTCATTTTCCAATTTTCTACTCTTTCTGCCTTTAACACTCAGTCTCTCTCTCTCTATTGTTCACTATGTTTGTCATGGCTATTGATGTAAAATCTATAGTAAGTTTTTGAATACACACTTTTGTCTTGTTACACAGTATTCTGCAGCATCTCACACACAAGTGAAAATCAGCTCCAGTAAATGTAAAAGAAAGTTCTGTAAAGCCGCAGGAAGCTCTTTGTTTGGGCAGAACGCCTATTTTTTTATTCTGACAGTAATTAAAAGCGGGGAAATAAATTACCTTGCTAATTAAACAAACTCTCTCCACTATCTATGTGGAAATAATAATGTAGTGTTGTGAGCATTTTTAATGTCCATAGGGAAAAGGTATATTTGAGATAATGTTCTCAAAGTGCCTCATGTAGTCAGTGTGTGTCTATCAGCTTTAAATATGGACCGTGGTCTTACCCAGACTCATTTTGATTGGCAGGTTCTCTTTGCTGGCTGCCTCCACCAGTTGCCGCCTCACTTCCATCACTGCCTCCTTTTGCTTAGCAACCAGCATTGTCTCCCATAGCAACCGTGCAGCGGCAGATCTGTGGAAAACAGGCCAGGTAATGAGGGGTCACTCTCTTTTATTTCTTATTCACAATACACACAAAGGCAAGAGCTAGAAGAACTAGAAGGACTAAAACAACACCAAAAAAACATTTAAATCAGATGTAAATAAAATAAAAAATTACTTATTTGTATTATATTTAATATTCATACTAATTAATGTAAAAACCAACAAACAAACAGTGATTTAAAAATCAGTGTTTTAATTAATTTTACTTGTATGGTTTAGTTTCTTGAAAAACACTAAATAATGAAGGGTTGTGTGGAATGGTGGTGATTATTTGATTTGATCCTAAAGGGTTGAAAAGAAAAAGCCCCAAAAACAAGATCACAACAGTGATCTCAACAGTTCTCTCTATGCTTGCATGTACTATTGGATGATCAAAGAGCTAAGAATACCAAAAACTTCAACAAAAACTTCAACAAAAAGCCAACCTCTGTACGAATGTGGTGAATGTGTGATGCCAAAGGATTACTGGTCAACAAAAAGTTAAAAACAGAGCTAAACTTCCTCCATTGGTAACACATACCAAAAAATCCAAAAATCAAATCTTTATCTTTATTTACCATCAAATGACTGTGGGTTAACCTGGGTTAAGCGTTTTGCTCTAGGGCAGGGTTTCCTGATTGGGGGAAATAGTAAAGTTAGGGAGGGAACTGCAGGGGTTTTTGAGTTGATAATAATAATAAAAAAACTTGCTAAAAAAGTTGCAACATTATCAATTTACCTGCATGTCAATATGAGCATGAGTGTGAACCATGAATCAGAAAACTGTGAATGTGTGAATGTGTAGTTAGATTGAAGAACATCTGTCAAAGGGGTTCGGCTGACAAAGCTTTTGGATTCTTTGTGTGTGGTTCGGTAACCTTTTGGTTTGCAAGCAGACTTTTAACCGCTAGGCTACACAACACCCCAGTGCAAATTATTTCTGTTATTCATTTTTAAGACCATTCACACACACACAAAAAAAAACATTACAACGAAAACAGCTAGACAAAGTAATGGAATAGAATGTAGGGGGTCTAGAGACCCATTAGTAAAAATTGAAGTTCTTTTAACTTGATATGGCGTCTTAAAAACTTGCCACCCATAAAGAAAGGCGCATCACAACCGCCAAAGACATCCGTTAAGTATGCGTTTACATAGAAAAACAATTAAGAAGCAGTGCAGATTGACACAATAACACATCATTAGTCTGCTTCCCTCTATTGACTATTCATCATTTTCAATCTCCTCTCCATCCATCAGTAATAAACAGCTTTTCTTTAGTAACTTTACAATCATTATTCAGCAAGGGTTTCTCATACACCAAATGATCTCCTCTTATGACATGTACTAATGAGACATCATCATTCTGTTCTTCATCACTGGCTCCTCCTCTTCCTGTCTTTAATCATCTCTTAGTGTGTGTGTGTGTGTGTGTGTGTGTGTGTGTGTGTGTGTGTGTTCCGGCTTATGTGCTGCTTGTCATATTAATAAAGCAGTGGAAACTTCACACAAACTCTTGATGAGGAGAAGCGACAGAATAGTCGAAAGTCTTCATGTAAATGAGCAGAATTTTGAGGAAAGGACGAGAGGAGAAGAAGGGTAAGAGACTGAGAAAGTGAGGGTGCATGTCATGAAACAAAGGACAAGAAATCAGAACGGAGAAAGGGAAGATACATGAGGGCGAGCGACGGAGGGTGGGGGTGTTTTACTGACACTGAAACCAAATGTTAAACCTGCTCTGTTTTTCTTTTGCTCTTTTTGCTTTTTCTCTCTCTCTGTCTATTTCTCTCTCTCTCTCTCTCTCTCTAACATTTGCCATGTGTTGGATCTCAGCTGTAATGTGTTCCAGACAGAGTTTTGGCAGTGCTAGAGAGAGGTCTGACTCCATTACTCCAAAAACGAGACAAAAAAGAGAGGGAACAAAAATGAGGAGGACAAAAGCCTACATAATAAACATGGGGCTTGTTGTTCTAAATCGCAGACTTGTGTCGGGAATTGCGAGTGGAGGGACAGTACAAAAACATGACAGATAACGCAAGAACGCAAACTGGCTCAGTAATCTGAGAAATGTGACACAAAAAAAAAAGAGGGCACATTTTTGAGAAAGCAGAAAAAAAAACCATTCAATTTTTTAACAGACTGTAAAAGCAAGGAATGCTTAGGCCATTGTGTTTCCAGATTAGACTAGGTTAAGCACCATGAAAGTAAGAGAATATAATGAAGGTGTACACTACCAGTCAAAAGAATACCCGAGTGAATTTCTCATGACCTTAAAAACCTATGCTTAACTGCTACAAATTATTATTTTTATTTGTTTATTATAATAATAAATTAATCAATAAAAAATTAAGATAGTTTTGATTTGTTTAAAAAATTTTGGCCTCTACATAATTCCCATACTTAAATTTGTGTAAATTCATAGTTTGGATGACGTTTGTTCTTAAATGTGGAAGATGACTAGGTTTTGACTTATACTTGTTCTAGGTTTTGACTAGTCATATATTGACTATTTCAAGACATCTCAAAGATATCTTAATGGGCTAGTAGACGTTCGGCAAGCTTCAGAGACCACAGATCTTTGAAATCTGTTCAAGTATGTTATGTGTCCGTAGTGTGTCTTGTGCAATGGGGCTGAACGGATTTTGCATGTCATAAACAGATGCACACATTTTCAGCGTAGTTTACATGCCAGAGTTAAGACTGGACCCTCTCTATGTGCATGTGTATGTTGACTCGGCGTGTATTCCAGGAAGACGAGGGGTCCGCTTGGAATGTTTCGGAGGGGCAACATGGTTCCAATTTACCCCAAAAACCTCCCCCTTTTTACTCCACTGCTCTCCTGCAGTGTTCCCCAGGCTAGATGTCCTGACAAGGGGGTTCAGTGAGTTTGTATAAGAGTGTTGTACTCCATTAGTACTCTAACCTATGGAGGGCAGTGTTGGTCTGCAAAGACAAAATATTTATTACCCATTCCCGCCACTACCTCCTTGTACAGTCCAGTGTATGCGTGTGTGTGTGTGTGGTAGGGGAAGTTCAGGGTTCCTGGAAACACATGACTGAGCACTTAAGAATGGACTTCAACTGACTAAGTGTTCCTGAACTCCTTAAAATCAGTCTTCATACACGCACAGACACTAAATTGCACACAAAATGGTTCCAAATGTGATTAGCCATAAATGGATGCCGTTTCATAATAACCTTTTATGTGTTTTGCAATGTAACGCACTTTAAATAAACCGAAAAATCCCAAAACCGAAATCAATGTTACACCCGCTATTTTATCACGGCGTTACGATGCCATAATCGTTGTGACGGGCAGATTGATTTAGTAGACGGTGATTAAGTCTGTGTTTATGAACAACAGGAAACAAACAACCCCCATTCGTTAGCAGCATTCAATCCAGGTCAGTTATTCTTCAATTACGCCCACTTGCAGGACTAATGACACTATGCACACATATGCTCACACACACAAGGAGACCTGGCAGACGTTCTACGGGAGAGGTGTGTGTATTTTCCGTGCTCATTATAATCTGTAACAGTACTCTGAGAGAAATAAACAAAACTGAAATAAGAAACAAAGCAAGCAAAAACCTCAATTCATCATTAGAGAAACAATAAGAGCGCACATACAGTCCAAGTTTTTTCCTGTCAGGATTTAATAATGGAAAGAGCACAGGAAACTGGAGGGAAAGTTTCTTAAATCTGAAAAGTCTCTCTAAAGCGAGCATGCCATTTCACTTCAAAGACAAATGTCAACCGTCTCAAAGAGATTGGAGAATGACTGTTATGTAAGCATCATTTGGAGAAGTAAGGGAGATGGCAAACAAAGAGACTTAAATAAATTGGGTTGTTTCGAGCCTTTAAATCCACAGAGGACGAGATTACGTAATAGCTGGTTTTCATTGATAACCACAGCTGAATATTTCATCTTTTGTTCTGGTTTGAAACTGCCTTTTTGTTGCAATTACTGTTCAGGTCTCCAGAAGTACATCACCAATTATTTTAGTGTGATATAAAGTTTGGGGGTCGGTAAGATTTTTATGTTTCTGAAATAAGTCGCTTACGCTCATTTATTAATTTATAGTTATTAATAAATATTATTACAATTTAAAAAAGCTTTTTTTTCTATTAGATTACATTTTACAATGAAATGTATTCCTGTGATGGCAAAGCTGAATTTTCAGCATCATTAGATACAAATCACATGATCCTTCAGAAATCATCCTAATATGCTGATTTGGTAACTATGGTATATTTATATTTATTTACCTTACTGAAACTAAACATTTAAATGGTAATGTTCTAAAAAAGATGTAAAAATATAAACTGTGAGTACCAACTCTCGCTGTTTGAGCGTGTTTGAGTGTGTTGAATGGTTCAATTAAATTTACAGACATTTTTAGTGGCTATAATCTTTGTCCATAAAGATAGGCATCATTCGGCTACAATCTTTAAGATAAAATGCAACACACATAAAGGCAACATCTTGTAACATTAATCTAAAAAAGACTGGCGTACACACGCTCACAAAAAACACACATTACAAATCTCTCTCATCTGTGGCTCATTTTGTTTCATGTTGAGACTCCCTGAGCGGAAGATAAATCCCAGAGTCAGGCACTAACCTTTAACACACAATGAATGGGAGCAGAGTCACAGTTTCAGGAGAAGTTGCTGGCGCACTCACAGCACGCTACGGGTTTAGAGTTTCTGCATGTATCAATACTGCATGTCTTCATCTCATTTAAATCGACTTAATCCTCCAGCTCCACTGAAAATAGTTTGACTTGATAATCAGTACAACCAGAGGAGAAGAGAGGAGAGGAATTAGACGAGACGAGAAAAAATATGACAGATAGATATATGATAGATATAATACAGATGAAAAGAGAGACGAAACAAGTCAACAGGAGAAGAGGAGAGAAGAGGAAAATAGAGGAGATACAAGATGAGGAGAGATCAATTGAGGTGAGGAGAAATGAGAAGATAAGATGAGACGAGATGAGATGAGATGAAACAACACAGACCGAAATATGGTATTGGCCAAAACAAGATGAGAACTAAATTTAGAGAGATGAGAAGGAGATGAGATGAGACAACAACAGGTCAGAGAGATGAGGGGAGACAAAAACAGAAGACGGAGAAAACATATAACAAGATGAGATGAGACAACACAAGTCAGAGATAAGAAGGAGATTAGATGAGATAAGACGACACAGGACAGAGATGACATGCAAAAGATGAGATGAGAGAAGACAGAGAGAGAAGATGAGACAAGGTTAATGAGGATGAGACAAGATCAGATGAAAAGGAGATGAAACGAGACAGCATATGACAGAGGGATGAGATGAGACAAAACAACATGTTCCAAAAGCTATAAACTAAAATGTCTACAAGTCAGAGTCGTGTGTGGGCCTGATGTGTGCCTGACACCATATTCTGATTTAACAACCCACCTGTCAATCAGAGACAGGAAACTAGTGGAAGGGATTTAGCAGAGGTGCAAGAGTGAGTAAACAATATGATCTTTCAACAAACACTCAAGAACTCAATGCTAAGCATGCCAAATGTGTGACAAAAGACAAAGTACTGTTTTTTAGCCGTCAGTGAAAGAGCGGTGAGTGATATGCATGCAAGCACAGTGTCTGCTCGACATTTGGTGTTGTTTTCTCACACTGCAGTGTGGTCCATTTCTCTCCCCCTACACACACACTAACTTTCATGCCAATGTCTTGAGGAGTTCTTGTACAACATATGGGTTTCATGCTGGCTGGATAGGGCACAAAGTTGGGTAGATGGTTGTAAAGCATGGGTTGAAGTGGGAGGGTGTGTCACAAACCCTTACATAAGCAAGGACATAGCTGAAGTGTCCCACACACACAAAATCAAAGCACCACTGCTCAACCGCAGTGCCAAGAACAACCTATTACACCAGCCGGACTGGAACACACCTGACCACACACACATTCTACCAGTCCAAAAACAGATTCTTGGCCAATTGCAATTGTCTATTTGTATTACTGGAGCGGGAAATAAAAGAAGTTAAAAGGGTTGGTTGATGTTGCAGTAGAGCAGAGTGTTAAATAGTCCTTTAGCTAACCAAACATCAAGTCTTCAAATCTGCTATAACCAAAATTTCACACACAGCACAATCTATCCCACCAGAGACGGCATTCTACCATTTCGAAGAACATAAATTCACGTCCTCATGAAGTATTTCAAACTCAGCCTACCAAAACACCAGACACAGCTTTCATTACAAAAACGCTCACATTTCTCCCACAACCACAGTAAAAACACAGAGAGATCTGAACATTTCTCCAGTCAGACCTGAATAGGCGCAGTGTACAACTAGACTGTTATTAAAAGCCGGCGTTCTCACAGGCGAGGAAGAGGAAGTCTCCTATCAGCAGCCCGTGCCGGTCGCTCGAGAGACGGCTGCCTGAAAATGACCACCCATAACAACACTAAATCCAGCGACCCTGAAACAGAGCCTACAATTACAACGGGAAACACCATACAATAAAGAGGGCAAAATTAGCCAGACAGCCCACAATTAGGATCCTAAAATAAAATCTTTCGTAAATATTTTTCAGAGCCTATAGATATAGCTAGGCTAGAATAACACAATGCAGCCAATTACATTCACCTGAGCTGACAAGAACAACGCCAGTATCAGCACTGCAGGGCTGGGCCACAAACCCCAGTCAGAACCAATATCATTAGCGGTGTTTGCTAAATCAAACATCCTTATTAGCATTGCTCACTCACTAAGGTTACGGACTGAACAATCCCCTGATCACAAAAAGAGGCCGTTCACCCCAAAATGAAAATTCTGCCATCACTTACAAACCTGTAATGCTTTCTTTCTTATGTGGAGCATAAAAAGAAGATATTTAAAAAAACTGTCTCAGTGGTTTCCCCCCCCCCCCCCCTCCCTCTTTATACTGTTTAATGAAAGTCAGTGGGGTCTAATACTACAATGGACCCAACTGACTTTTAATAAAAATTTGAAACAGTCTTCAAAATTTCTTATGTGTTCTTAATAAGAAAGAAAGCAACCCAGGCTCATTGGAAAAACATGCCTGTGGCAACACTTCTGCTTAATATAACAGTGTTACTTTTAAAGTGAAATATCCAGCGAGTGGCATTAAAAGTGCATTCAGTTTTATCCATAACAGGTGAACATGAATCTGGCTGCGGTTTATTACACTGGTTGTTGTATGCATCGCAGCAGTTCGAAAATGAAAAAAAATAATAATAATAATTGAATAGACTTATCTTGAGGCTAGATTATCAAAGATACTTATACATAACGAGTATTCTATATTGATCCATCCTGACCAGTAAGCATTAGATAATGCTGAATCGAATATTTAAATTGTAAAATACACGTTGTGGATTATCTGTCTTTCAAAACATGGCGCACAACACAGGAACCAAAAAGAGTCGAATTAACATGTATATATGATGGTCGAAGCCGAGCTACAATCATGTAGAACTGTTAATCTGATATCACAAAAACCAAACTGTTTCAGTCTTTTTTTTATAAAACAAATAATTTAGTCAGACTGAAAAATCTTTAAAGTGCATGTAAACCCATTCATTGTGGTGGCACATGTTTTGCACAGACAAGCACAACTCATATTTTCTTTAAAAAAAAAAAAATCTAAGTGGACGCTGTAGAGGAATGAAAGTGAAGCATGAAACTATTAGTGTTTGGATGATCTGTTTGATATGTGTGCATATTCTTTGACCTAGAATATTGGGCTAGCAAAACTGAAATGAATGACTTAGTTGGCATTATACAACGTCTCGAGAGACGTTTAAGGACAGTAAGAGTCTAGGGAGTTGAGTTGCTCTCCTGAGGATCAGCTGGGCCCTGTCAGAATGCATCAAAAGATTCGATATTTGCCTGGAGCTTGTCTAGACTCTGCTAAACAAACCCTAACCTTGTGACTCGCTTCCCTGCTGAGCTAAAGCTAGAAATCCCCACGCTCACACTGAATGGATTTGACTGTGTGGAACTGGACTGGTTCTCCTCCACTGAGTCCTAGAGCTCCAGCCGAGAATAAAGCCAGAAAAAAAAGGGGAACCAGTGTAGATACAGAGAGAGTGGGCAAAATAAATGTGTTGTTGCCCTCAAACTTAAATTAGAAACATACAGAAGTAAAAAAAAAACTAAAAAAAAACACACAGAGCATGACATCCTGGGGAATTCTAAAACTACACGCAGCAACACAAAAACATTCACTCATGAGCAAACATCCATTGCTCAGTTAAAGTGCCGATCACGTCATGACAGAATGACAGAATGAGCACATACTGAGGTAATTAGCACACATTACTACACAAGTACTAACAGATCATAAAAACAACATTACAATACAAAATCGAATATTTCAACACAGCCCATACTGCACAAACAAGCACTCATATGATAATCTTTCAAGTTCACTGACAGTACAAGAATTACTATACACATTACATGTATATATAGTAATATATATTAAACTTTCTGGCACATTTTGAGAGGGAAAATTCCCTGGTCTAGCCCTTCTCTTTTGCCCAAAATTATTTCTTGAAAAGTATAACAAAGAAATTATTACAGAAAATTGTATATAATATAATATAAAAGAATATAATATAAAAGAATATAAAAGAATATAATATAATATAATATAATATAATTAATATAATATAATATAATATAATATAATATAATATAATATAATATAATATAATATAATATAATATAATATAATATAAAGCATATGTAAAACAGACTAAAGGAAACTTTAGTAAAGTTTGGTCCATGAATATAATATAATTCTGATGAACCAAAGAAAGATCAAGTGGGATCTGCGGATACTCTACTGTCGTTATTCCACATTCAACATTTTAAAAACCTGCATGGATTATACTCTCCATATATAGGGTGGCTTATATACAGTGACGAATGAATCTAGACTGTCAGGTACAAAATCTCTGCATTTGGAAGCACGATTAAGCTTATTTGGGATCAGAGCATGTTTTTTTTTTATAGTCCTTAGGAGAAATGTGCCAAGCCTGTCAGGCAATTCCCTGTGCTCACGCTGCTCTAGTCAAGGACATGATCAGCCAAGCAAAAGGCATTTTCACATAAGGCCAACATTTGCATAGACTTATAATAAATACTGCATCTCATTAAAATAATCTCTTCAGTCATTTTGTTTTGACCAATTCATGCTTTGTAAAAGATTTAGAGAAGGTCATGGTTGCATAACACTAAATTCTGACTTTTCCTGTTGTAAAAGAACACAGGTTATCATTATAAGTGACAGAAAGCTCTTCAAACGGAGAGTTGTCCCATTCAGTCTCCACACCATCTGGCTAACAGTAAGCGCTTGTATATTTACATGGAGGTCTCAAGAGTGTGTTTGTACTCAGGACTGCGGTGCTACTGTAACCAGCTAATGGCGGTAAAGGGATGTGGTCTTGGAATATGGTATTCATCTGTGTGTGTAGGTAAAACAGCAGCTTCAATGCTCTCCATCAACACTGATTGAACAGGGTTGAGATGACAAATAGTCACAATGGGAGCCCACAATGGAGACAAGATCAATCTGGCAGCTTTGGCTGCATGGAATGAAGGTGAAACTGGTTTATTCATTGGCATCATTAGCTCATAGAGGAGTTTCTGTCCCATTAACTCAATCGCTCTGGAGTTGAATTTTTTCCATGGGCATGTGCTCCCTGAATCCCTGTCTGATGGGATCTGGAAAGAAAACAGACATACGAAACAAGTTCCTCTTTTAACAAAACCTCACATCACTAGTGGTTTAGACCTAATGGGTCGTAAACAGTGTTTGGGTTTCAATACTGATTCCATTTGACTTCCAGATGAAGTAGGTTAAGTTTTGATATTGACACAACTTGCTTCGAAAAAAGTCTTGTATCAAGAGAATACTATGACAATCACCACAAAATCATCTGCCAGCAAGGTTATATGGTGGTAATTAGTTAAACCATAAATTATGACAGTTGATGATTTCACTCATGACTGAGTTGAACCAAAGGGCATACATTTAGCAAAAAATTCCCATCAAAAACCATGACTGGGTTCATTTAGGAAAAACATTATTTTACATTCAGAAAGTGAGCCAAATGTGCGTTAAAACAATTGAGCAGCACGACAATATCACACAGAACAGCAGAAATTTGGGGTCATTCATTACCACATCCCGCCCCGTGGGAAATGACATCGGCAAGAACTCCAGCAAACCCGTTTAGTTATTCAAATATACACAAAATGATGACTAAAGAAATGGTGGTTCTCCATTAAAAATACTTGGCCGGGCATTGTTCCTGTGCCAACATGTGGGGAACCAAGTCTCATGGTTTCCTCTGATTTTTCCTTCTGTGAGCAGACAGACTTTGAGAACAGCCACATTTCTCTAATCCTTTACCAGCACTGAGGTTTTTGGTCTAAACCAAACTACAGTAGGGACATTCCCTTTACAGCAGTGATGACAAAACTATCAGACAGGCAGGTCAAGAAATCCTGATGTTTATATGCCACTGCCACAGCCTATTATGTCCTTAAAATTGAGCAAACAGAAATAATGACAAAGAAAAAAAAACATTTTCATATATTTTTGCAATTTAATACTGTTTACTTTTCATTTTTTAAGCTATTTTTAAATCATGTATGTGTATGCAATGTGCATTGTATAATATTTTAAATAGTTAAATAAAATATTTACCGGTAAGTATATAAGTGTATATATATATATATATATATATATATATATATATATATATATATATATATATATATTTATATATTTATACATTTATATTTATATGTATTAAAAATTGGTATCTAAATTGGTATTGAGAATTGCTTGGTATTATTAAAGATTTCTGAAATGTTGGTACCTTGGAATAAACTTTGGTTAAATATATTTTGCTCTTAAAGGGATAATTCAACCCAAAAAGACAATTCTGATATTATTTACTCACCCTCATGTTTAAAACCTGTATGACTCTTTCTTCTGTGGATATTTTTAAAGTCAGCGGGGTCAAAACAATATTAGACCCTACTGACTTTCATTCAATGGAACAACAACACTTTTGAAAACAACTTTTGTGTTCAACAGAACAAAGAATGTTATACAGGCTTTAAGTGAAATGGGGATGAGTGAATAATGACAGCATTTTCATTTTTTGGGTGAACTATCCCCTTCAATACAATGCTATTTGTATTGTCCTATAACCAGCCCATCATGAACATGTAATCATTTAATTTAAAACGCTTAATTAAAAATTTAAATGCTTCTGAGACAATAAAAAAGTATTCAAGATATACTTCTTCTTTTTTTTTTTACCACAATGTGAATATGCACTCATTGCATGTTCTTTGCATGGTCTTTACAAGAGTGCTTTTGGGTGTTTTCTATTTAAAAAAAACAACAACAAGAAAAAGACTTACTGGTTCTGTGCCAAGCAGCCTGGTGCCAAAATGCCATTTGTATCAGTTGTCTGCTTCAGGTGTGTGAGCTCCAACATGTCCACCTGAACATCAGTCACATGACCTGGCAACTGTGGTAACACTGACAGGATTTTCTCAACCAGATTGTCACCATGATGGCCAACAGCCCCTATAGATTGGGAAATAAGAGAAACAGGAAAAAGTAAGTACGTTTTGAAAGGACACAGAATTAGAACAAGTCATACTGTGTTATAATATATGCCACCATGATGTGGCATAAGGCAAGGCACAGGTGAACAGGGTAAAAAAAAAACTAAAAAAAACTAATAAGTTTCACTATACTACCCCAGCTGAGTACATTAAGATAATTTTGTCTTACAAGTTTCGTTATGTTATGTTTAAATATGCAAATAGGCTTAGAATAGAAATCTACCAGGAAAAGTCAGGTTCAGAATTCTTGTTTTATTTTGCTGGCATATTAGAGTTTAAGGTTTTTACACAGGCCATTTGGATGGATATCTATATTTATCAGATCACCCCATAAATACTTTTAACAGCAAGAAAAAGTCACCATATTTTACCAATAGAATGTTACAAATCAAGCAGATTATATACGAATGAACCCCTCTGTAAACCCCTATAGAATATAGATAAATTTGGTGTAGACTTAGTGTTACTGAAGTGGAGATTTCTGGCTCAGTGCATGAAAAAAATAATAATAATATTTTGAGAAAATTGCCTGTATAGCTATGTAAGGTATTTTTTAAATCTAAAGATGCAAATAGATACATTTTAATAAAATAAGCACTTAAATGTGTATTATTCTTCCACTAGTCTGAAAGAAGACATGTTTTTCCTGTAGTGCCTTGCCTTGAGTACCAATGATTGAATATGTATTTAGACACATTGGACTACACCTGTAAGATCAAGGGTTCTATCAACAAACACCACTGATGCTTTATTGGGGGCCGCCTTCCTCCTGTTTTTGGCCTGTGGGTGATTGGCGAGCTCCCCTGCGATCAGACGGCTCATCGGACCCACCGAAAAGCTCTCCTCGCGGGTACTGATGAACTCAAACAGGGTGTTGAGGGATGAAGCCAGAGCTTTAATCTGAATCTGCAGCTCAGGTGGGAGAGAGTTCATATCCACATCCATCAGACTCCCAAATCGTTTTTTCTCCGGCCTCTTCTCGTTGATGGACTGAAGATCAACTTCCAATAAAGGGAAGATATCAGAGAAGGCAGGCAAAAGTTGAAGGTGCTGCGTCAGAGGGGCAAAGACCACAGGAGCATGCATGACCTCAGAAGTATAGTTCATATCACCCATCCACTCACACAGTTTCTCTTCAAACTGCTCAAACACCGGGTTCCTCTCCAGATCAGCGTTCACATTATTCGCAAGGAGGTGAAGGGAGTGAGGAACAGTTGTGAACACCACACAGTACTGGAAGTGACTGAGGGATATGATGTCTTTGATAATGTCTGCGGTTCTACCTTTTAGCACGGTGCTGACCACAAACACAGCTTTGGGTTCATTCTCTCCACCTGATTCAAAGCTTGAGAACTGTTTGATGTTTCGAGCTCCAGCCTCAAACAGAAGCGCAGCTCCTCCGTTCCAGTGCAGACTCTCCGAACACCGATCATCCATGAAAACAACAGCCTTTTTTACTTTTGACAGCACTTTTTCCCACGTCTGACCGGGGAAACACACGACACCATCCGTGGGCAACATATTTCCGCAAATGCTGGCGTTTTAAAACGAGATGAACAAATACAACAGCAGAACTGTCAAACAGACACCATTCAAAACAAACCCATGTGAGTCTCTCAAAGGTGACGTGGCGCAGAGGCGTCGCGGTAGTTATGCGTCATGTGTAGCAATCAGCTGGGCGTTTTGAAAAGTGAAATATGATGGTATATTATATACATGAAAATCGCTTGCCTTTTCAACATGGTTGCCTTTGATTATATGGTCATTGTTTAAAATATTGTAACACATTAACAGGTAGGAATAAAGAATAAAGGCAAGGATTTGTCAGTTATATATATAAAAAAAAGTTTTGAATAGTGAATTGAGCTCGCGTTTGTCCATAAATAAATGAATAAATGAACAAACATCACGCTTTTAATTTGTGATGCTGAACTTCCTGCGGTCCTCCACACGTGCGCGTGCGTCTCTTTGGTAACGCGCACCTGCCACACCAACACGTGGCGCGTCACTACTGTGACAGCTGTGACAGTAACCTCTGAAACTGTTATCACACTACGTGAAGTTACTTTGTCGAACTCGGTGAATCAATTAAACCGAGCCTCTGATCTCTCAAATCAAAGCGCAAAAACCCGGAGGTGATCATGTCCACACGAGAGGTAGAGAAAACAGCTGATGAGAGCACTGATGACGAGACTGACTGGCTTTATGGAGGTGAGAAATAAACAAACGGACGATCAAACTTTAAAACTGACTGAAGGCAATCAAGCGTCCTCGTGATGAGATGAAAATAAGCTGACCAGACCAACATCTACCAAACCAAAAGCATACGTTTTTAATCAGGGATCTGACCCTAAGTTTATTACAACAGAGAGAGACCGTTATTTATCCAGCTGCACGCTTTTCGAAACATTTACTTTCAAATCTACCCTACTGAGATACGGCATAAATACATTTACACACCTAACATAACATAATGTAAGTGCTGCTACATTTACTGTAAAAGCAGCTAGACAGCTCATTTTAAACTCTATTTGGTTATTTGTTTGTTTGTTTTATTTGTTCATTCATTTTTCATGTAAAATATGGCAAAAAAGGTCATGACAAATGCTGTATCATGTTCAATTTAGAGGAATCAGAGGAATCAGAGTGAAGAAAAATCTCTAATGTAGAGATTACATTCTGAATATCAGGTTTTAAAATGGTCTTAAATTGATCCGTTCTTAAACTGGCTGCATTTTACATGATTATTAAATTGATTCCACCATCTGATAACTTTTTTTGATTCGTCCCTCATATGTGTTGTGACTGTTTTTTTGTTTGTTTGTTTTTTAGTTGTTGTTTTGTGTTTTTGAGTATGTATATGGCCAAAATATGAAATTATTGTAATGTAAAGAGATATTTATTACAGACTACTACTTGCATAAATGTCAGTTGTCACACTGTATCAATAATATTTAGTAAGATGATATTAAAATGCTTAGTTTTGTGATCAAAGCTCTGTAGTTTTTGTTGTGGGAGGACGTATGTGACATATCATTCAGTGCAATATATTGATTATTGAGAGATCTGGGCTGCATTTCCCAAAAGTTGATCGTAGAACAATTGCCACCAATGGTCTCTATGATCAACTTAGGCTTATGATGCTTTTGGGAAACTCAGCCTGATTTCTTATATTTGATACTCACTTTGAAAAATATTACTCACGATATAAAAGCTTTTCTTACATTAATGTAAACAAAAATCAGTATCAGATTTCACAGCAAAAAGACATGTACCATGACCTGTAAGGGGTTGTTTTTAGAATTGTACTTTTACTTGCTAAAAATATAAACTATCAATCAGTTGGCAGAAGACATGTGGAAGATTGTGTACAACAGGTTTTTCAGCAAAGTATTGATTGCATTGATAATTTAGAGGCCATGGAAATGTGTGTATCAAATATAATAGAGTAGGCTTTATATAATTAATTAACTATAAACTTCTTCAACTTCAAGATATACAACATCTCTGTTTTCATGTGAAAACACAAGTCTTGTGCTAATCTCTTTATCATAAATAGATGACAATTTTGCCGAAGAAGAGACAACAGAAAAGGAAGTGTTCAGGTGAGTGTGCCGAAGCAAATGTCTCGCGCTATTGATGAGTTTCCAATGAGAAACTTGCGATTTGATGAAGTGGAACTTGGTTGATAGTTTTCTAATATGTTACCATGACTGGCCTTTTATCGAAGTCTGAATGAATGGATGCTTATCCAGACTTTTCACAAGTTCACAAAGCTCTAAAATCTCTAAAAGTGTTATAATGATTGCTACAGCCCTGAGCGTAATAGTTTGAACTCTGGTGGAAAAAGACAGAAATATAAAGTAAAAACTGGTGCAAAGACTTTTGGATTAATTATTGCAGTATTTTGTTGGCATAGCTTGAATCTGGCAGTTGATTTATTAATCTTCTCCAAAATGTCTGTTTGCCTTTTTTCAATTTTATTTGTATTAGTTCTTCCTCACTTTTGTTTACATTAGCATATACAAATCTGCTTCATCCGCATTTACTAATACATGTCCCCAACACAAGCACACACACACACACACACATTAACATTTAAATTCTCTGCCGTTGTGGGACTTTCTGCTGCTGGCAATGTCAGTAACTTTCAGGTCACTTTAGCCCCGGCTGATTTTGCATTTGAACTGAAAGTTTACAAGAGCTAATGGTGTGCCGACTCAGAACGAGAGAGGCTGACACATTTATTTCCTGTTAGGGCAAGTAGCTGTGTACAAATGAAGCGTGTATATTTAATGCCCATTTCACCGCCTAGTAATGACCATGGGTATGGGACACGTCTGTGCCGATAGGCCTCTTTGCAAAAAAAATGCTCAGAAATTGGATCAAGCCACGCGTGTCTGATGGAACTCTTTGGACGCTTGTTAAATTCAGCATTGGATGTGCACAGAGCTAATACAGTATAAGCTCCTCTTATTTGCTCACTGGAGTAGGAATGAGAAGGAATATTAACCATTGTTTTATTCCTCTGCTTCCCAGCATAGTGTAGAGACGTGTTAGCTGTTTCTTGGAGTCGACGCAGCGTTTTTCATCGGTTGGATTGCTTTACCTTCATTAGAGTCGGGGCAAAACTCAAACCCAAGCGAGAATTTTCCCTCACGTTGCATTGGCCTTAAATAAGCCTGATGAGGCCGCAGTGATATAGGCCTCACTTAAACTAATGTAGGCCTGCAGCTAAAGATGTGCTTGTAAATTGATCCTGCTCATTGCCCATTTTTGCTTAGTGTAAAAGCATTTTTATTGTTCTGTAGCTTCAATTAGTGCATGTGATTAAATTAGACAGGCAGATGACGCTGAAAGGAAGTCTGTTCTCCTACAGAACACACACCTGACCTGACCGACACTTCAATTAAGAATACGTGATTAATACACGTGTGTGTGTATGTATATATATTAAAATAAACATTTTATTAAAAGTGTTAATTTGCTTCAAACCTCTTGTGTATGAATTGCTTTCGCAAACTGTCAATTATTTAAATTTAATCCATATTTTTCCCTAGTTTAAAAATGTAACTAAATCTCTCTCTTTTTTTGATCATTCAATACATTTGCATTATTGTATAATCTAATTGGTTATAATATGTCTTACTTCCGCAGTGCTTTGATTGGTGATGTGGATGGTGTGAATAGACTCAGCTACCAGGTTCTTGTTTTAGCAAAACATGTTTTAAACTTTTTATTTATTGAATTTTTGTCATGATAATGTAGGGCATTAATTTAACTTCACAAACACATCCGTTTTGGTTTTCCCCCTCAAAGGAGAGTGAATCAGACAGTGATGATGATGATGATGATGTCTGTGTGACCATCGGTGACATAAAAACAGGCGGATCTCAGGGCTTGTGAGTAATTCAGTCAGAGGTTTTGACATTGTCAAGCCTTCTCATGTCATACAGAGATACTTATGTCTTAAGGCATTTTGGGTTTAATAAATTGCTATAATGATACTTAATTGTCTCTTTGTGGTTTACTCTGTAGGTCATTTGGTTCCAGTTCCATCAATCTGAACATAAAGTCCTCTGTATCAGGTAATAAAGTGCAGGTAATTAATCTGATGATTTGATATTCAACTCATATATTACTCTCTGTAGTAAAAACTATTTTTAAATATTAGAACATTTTAATAACCAAACACGTAATGTGCCCCAAATTTACTGCATTATTTTCCCCATTACATCATTTGGACATATTGCAAACAAGTAAAAAAAAAAAAAAAAAATTCTCTGTATTTACAGTATTTATGAGTGTATTCCACCCCGAGTTTTTGTAAAGGGGAAAAAATTATCAAACTAATATTTTTCTTTAATTTATAGAAAATATTTTTTTTTATCAATGAATAGACAGCAATACATCTCAGAACTCCTGAGGTTGTCATTTTCCAAAGGAAAACTTTCCTTTTATTGACCATTTATTTGATCAAATAAAAATAAAAATGACACGTCTATTATAAGGATCCCTTTAGGAAATTTCTCTGGGTTTGGTTTGATCTGTATGTGAGAATGCAGCCTCTAAAGTCTTATCTACTGTGAGTCAGGCTCCAAGTCTAGAGGGCTGGATCTGGATGCTGAAGGCAGTGTCCTGCAGGTGGATGTGGAGTCCTTTGAGGAGAAGCCATGGAGGAAACCAGGTGCAGTTGATTGCGTGAAGTCTTGTAAAGTGTGTGTGTGTGTGTGTTAGTGTACCTCAGATTCAAATGTACGTTTTCTCTAGTGCAAACTCTCACAGCGCATGTTGTGTATAAACGCAGGTGCGGATCTGTCTGACTACTTTAACTATGGTTTTAATGAGGACACCTGGAAGGCATACTGTGACAAACAAAGACGATTACGCATGAGCCTAGAGATCCTGAGCCTGTCGTCATCCAGCAAAATAATGGTACATTTAGCAGATCTAAAATATGCCCTCACTTCTCTCATAATGTTTTATACTAGGATGTTGATAATTAGTTGCGAAAGGGCATTTACTGCTGTTTCAGACATGCTAGCTCTGTTCCAAAGCCTAGTGAAATACCTTGCTATAGGTCGTTGCCTACATAGACAGCTACCTTAGGGAGCAACCTAACTTTCATGAAACCTCATAAGTGACTGAGCATAATGAAGCTGTAAAAGCGAACTGAGTTTAGCTGTTCAGCGTGATGACGTTTAATGTCCCCGACAGCCTCTGTATTTTATGTCGTAGAATAAAACGTGAAAGTGTCATGAGCTTGTGTTCACCACAGACTTTAGTTCATTTGAACAAAACCCCATTCAAAAAACCCATTGTCTTCTGGACGATGGAACCGGACGTGCTAAAATGCTAACTTGTTTTTGCGTTTTGGCCTACACCGCTCTATTGCCTTGTCTGGCAGATTTTTTTATTTTATTTTTTCCATTGAGCTTGTTGCAGTGTATTCTGGGACTGCCTTCGCATGTGTAGCTACCTTATAATTTGGATAAAACAAGGTATCTTAGGAGGAAACTTACTGGATTTATACCTTATAGAACACATTTTACTTTGGAAGCACCTATGGTGACTTAAAATGCTGCCACTTTAGACGGCCCAAGACATTTTAGATCACTTGTCTACACAGAATATGTGTCTATTCATGAATGTGTGTGCTCTCTCTCTCTCTCTCTCTCTCTCTCTCTCTCTCTCTCTCTCTTTCCAGTTGCATCAGAGTTCTAGTGATCTGCCTGAATACTCATCCAGGTATGTACATGAACCCTAAATCAAACTTATCAGTGTTAACCAATCAGACCAACCCATACACACATTTCAGACACTTTCTTTCTTGGAACAAGATGTGGGTCAGTGATAACATAATTATTATTTTTTTATTACTTTAAAACACTGACAGTAGCCAACATTTTGGTTTACAATGTCTTTGGCTTGAGTCCTAAAACCCTTTACAGGTATTTTGAAGTATTTTCCCAGAAGTAGAGAGGATGTTTCCAAACTCAGCACACGATAGGCTATATATCAGCCCATTATAAGCTGTCATTTAAATTGAAGAGGTGCACTATGGAACAGCTTACAACACGTAAGAGAAGGCCAGTCAGCCTTTGCATACAGTGTAAAACAAATTGTATTAAGAATCTCTAATGAAGAGGCAGTAGCGTTGCTATAGTTAATGTAACTTTTTTTTAACTCTTTCTCTGACCTTTTCCTGGTCTGTTCCCTGCTTTTGGAATGACCTGCCCAGCTCAACCAGAGCGGCTGAGTCCGTGTTCATTTTCAAGAAACGGCTAAAGACGCATCTTTTTCGGCAACACTTGATCTATTAATACTAACACTTTATCTTCTATTTATCTATTATCTTAAAAAAATTAAATAAAATAGGCCTACAGGTACTGTGTTAGATTAAACTGGGAAGGGTCACTTGCCTATTGGTCTCATTTGTAAGTCGCTTTGGATGAAAGCGTCTGCTAAATGAATAAATGTAAATGTAATTTCTGTCTGCATTTTCTGTATTTTTCTTCTTGAAACATCATGTGCAGTTGAATTGTTTGGGCAGTATAGGACTCTTATGTACTTTGCGTGCCAGCCATGTTCCCTGTAACAGCAGCATTTCATGATAATGGCTTTCTGCTGTTGTCCTAAACGCTCCATACGCATGTTATCACCCCTGTTTACGCCGGTTTTAATACTTTCTTTCTTTTCTTTTTTTTTAGTTCTTGATTTCTATCAGCTCTTGTTTTCTGTTCTCCCCTGAAGAAAACATCCTGACTGTTGAAACCTCCTAATATTTCACTATTACTTTTCTATGAGACACAACACAAATACACACACACCATGGTTCAGTCCTGGTGGTCCAGACTGCCTTTGGTCCTGGGCAGGAGTTAGCGGGGGTGATTTTTAATCAGCCGTTCCTTGAACTTCTCTTCGATCAGTTGAAGGTTATGCCTTGCTCAGGGGGACGTGTATGAACTGGAGCATTCAAGGGTAAAGCAACAGTCCGGCTTTCATTATTACACATACACGCACAGACAGGATGCAGGAGTCAGTCACAGTACGCCCGTTTAAACACAGAGCATGAGGTGGCATTTTCGGAATCGAACGGGCCTTAACAAAGATTGTTATTCGATCTTGTTCAGCTACATTATAATGCAGTGTTTTTGCACACACACAAAAAAAGTTCATTTGAGTTCATGTGCATATTCAGGAATAGCTTGACTGCTTACTCTATGAATGAGATATGAATTTCTATGAATTCTATTTTCATTCTATTTAAATCTATTTTCTAAATGCATGTTTAAATTTTTTGATCAAAATGTCATATCTGGATCTTCCAGTAAGTCTTCTCTCTGGTGACATATGCAAGACTTCTCCAATCATTTAATATGCTAAAACCCTGTCCCTGCAATCTTGTTTTTCTCTGCCTCCATTTTTGAATGCAACGCCCGCATCTTATAATCCAATCACGATGTACTGTATGTCACAAAAAATCTGTCGCTTCTTCCTTTGCGCAACTTTAAAGGGATAGTTCATCCAAACTTTTATATTCTGTCATTATTTACTCACCCTCGTGTCATTCCAAACCTGTATGATTTTCTTTCTTCTGTGGAACATAAAAAAAAAGTTATTTTGAGAAATGTCTAAATGTCAAAACTGTTTGGTTACCAGCATTTGACAAAAAATATTCTTTTGTGTGAAGAAATTATTTTCATTTTCGGGTGACCAATCCCTTTAAATGGAGAAATCTCTGCAAAATACTGCATGACGTACAGTGATTAAAAATACACAGAGCATGCGATGAGAGCAGACTGAATTTTTAATGTCAATTTTTTATAAAATCATGATAGGGTAGCACTTAAATCCACTGTTGTGTCTGCTAGGTGACACCAGAAGTGAGTCAATTTCATGCTTTTTATTAGTTTTTTTTTTTCTGTAGTTGACTCTGTCCCAAACTTCACCATCAGAACATGAACAATGACAGAGACTTTTGAAGACAGGCTGCCCTTTACTTGGACGCTTGAACGCTTACTTTCTTGCAGCATGCATAATGTCCGATGCAATATTAATGCGCTCTGTTTTATTTGATTAATTTTTAGTGACTGAAATAGGTTATTGCCTTGTTCATTTGTGCATTGCTGAAAATATTTGTAGCCACGTTTCAGGGGACTTGAAGATTTATGAATGGTGATGACTAGCACGGCACACATTCACCCAAGTGTGTAACTGCTGTGTGTACATGAGCTAAAAATATTGTCTTGCACATGAGAGGAGATTTCCCAGATCAGCAGGAAAATAGCGTTGACTGAGGTTGCGTGTGTTTCTCTGCGTGCTAAGTGTTATAGAACAAAAAAAAAAGTGCCAGGATCTTTTGTGTTCATAAAATGTGCACTGCACACTGCAAGCCATTTAATTCTCCACACTCACACATATGGACTCAACATAATGATCTGACTTTGATTTATGTGTGTGGGTGTGAACAGGAAGTCGAGCGGTTCGATCAATGTTATCGGAGGACATGCAGGGACCATCAGTCGAGTGGAAGGCCGAAGACGTCACAGCACGGATGAAAATAACATCCAGGTGTGTTTTTGCGTTGCTTGTTGGACATAAAGAGTACTGATCTCATATATTTGTGTGATATGTGTGTATTTCAGGTCGTTTCAGAGCAATCCTCGGACACAAAGCCATCCTCTCCAAAGCGGTTGCCCTTCTTTCCTCCAAACATCCCACCTCCACCTTTCCCTCCTCCCTCCATCAGCACCACACCCCCCCTTATACCACCACCCGGTAAGCGAGCTCCATACTGTACACTCATGCACACTCACTGTGTCAGCAGAAAAGGGACTGGCCCATGCTCTGTAGTGACGTAGTAGCATGTGAATGCTACGACATTGCAGGTTTTTCTTCAGCTTGTCCTTGAGCAAATCTCTCACTCATAATAGTTCCAAAATCAAGCAGAGCACATCAGAAAAGACACAGTCCTGCATATTAACCAGCATATTAAATATAAATCAGATTAGTCTCAAAACCATCGGGTCAATCCTCATAATGCTAAGGTTAAATTGAAGATTTTTAAGTTATATATTTTAAATATTTTTGCTTAATTTATTATTGTAATAATTTGCAGTTCAAAAATTAGGGAATTAATTATTTTATTTAGCAAGGATGCACTAATTTGATCAAAAGTGACAGTAAAGACATTCATATTGTTACAAAAGATTATTTTCTGGGGGGTTTTATTCATCATAGAATCCTAAAAATAAATATATTTTGGTTTCCGCAAAATATTAAACAGCACAACTGTTTTCATCATTGATAATGCTGAGCAATACACAGAGCAATAAGATATGTTTCTTTAGCATTAAACCGGCATGTTAGAATGATTTCTGAATTTAAATATTAATATTTTTTGACAATATTACTGGTTTTACTGTATTTTGGATCAAATAAATGCAGCCTTGGTCAAGGTTCCCACGGATCCTTGAAATTCTTGGAAGTTTGTGAATCTGAAAAAAAAAATCAAGGCCCTGGAAAGTTTTTGAAAATGAACATGCATGCTTGAATTTTTTTTTTTAAAAATCTATATTAATCCATCTGGTTCGCTAAGGTTTTTTTTCGCCAACACTTCGTGGCCTATGCATACTAGCTTGCTTGAGTTACTTTAGTTACGCGCATTTACGCGTTACGTTACGTGTTTCCTGCGTGAGGTACTTTGTGTTGTACTGTACGTTGCCATGACGTTCACGCGCGCACAAAACTACTACGATGGTACCTCAACGTTTCTCTGACACACCGTGAAACATTGCAAAAATAGTCTTAAACCGCAGAAACGTGATGCCTGGAAAATGCAAATTTCAAGATATCTGGATCACCAAAGAAGATAACAAAGAATGGTCCCATATTTAAAGGTAAAATTATGTATTTTACATAGACCCACACATTAATTTGCGGGTGATTGCATGTTAGTGTCTTTGTTTCCATAGCGACGGAGTCTAGAGAACATGCGCAACAATGTATCTTACAAGGTAACACGATGTAACCTTCCTCTCACTTGAAATGTGTCCCACATTAAGTCTTTGAATTTGAGGATATTGGACCTGGAAAGTCCTTGAAAGTTAACCAAGGTGTTGGAAGCCTGCTTGGTGAGCATTTTTTTCAAAAACAGTCACAAATCTAACCAACCCCAAACTTATACATATATATACACACAATAAGTCTTTAAATAAAAACATAATAGATCTCATTTTTTTAAATATACGTGTATGATCCAAGTGGTAGATAAAGCTGGACCTTTTTTGACCTAAGACCAGCACATTTTCAAACAGCCCAAGGGAGGTCAAAGGTTGTGTTGATGTTTTCATTGCACTGCATTGTACATATGGTCAACCGTAGGGAATTTGCGGTTGCCATGACAACATGTATCCATGATGTGTTTGATTCACACCCATGTTGAGCAACCTGCTGCCTTCTCCTAGTCTGAAGAGAACCAATTATCCTTTAATATCCTAAACACATGTCTTATTAGTGCACTTTAAACATTAAGTTTATTTTTGCCAGGTATGATATAACTGCACTGCACTGAATCTACATCCATTGCCTCATGAAGTAGTTTGTATATTTGTTAAAGGGTTAGTTCACCTAAAAATGTAACTTCTGTCATTAATTACCCTCATTTCGTTCCAAATCCGTAAGACCTTCGTTCATCTTCGGGACACAAATTAAGATATTTTTGATGAAATCCGAGAGCTTTCTGTTCCCTCCCTAGACAACAACGCAACAACCACTTTCAAGGCCCAGAAAGGTAGTAAAGACATTGTTAAAATAGTCCATGTGACTACAGTGATTCAACCTTAATGTTATGAAGCGACGAGAATACTGTTTGTGGGTAAAAAACAAAACAAAAATAATGACTTTATTTTACAATTTCTTCTCTTCTGTGTCAGTCTCTGACGCCGTTTACATAGTGGATTAACCACTGTAGTCCCACAGGTGATGTCTTTACTACCTTTCTGGACCTTGAAAGTGGTGATTACGTTGCAGTCTATGGAGGGCCAAAAAGCTCTAAGATTTCATCAAAAATATCTTAATTTGTGTTTTCGAAGATGAACGACGGGCTTGCGCGTTTGGAATGACGTGAGGGTGAGTAATGAATGGCAGAAAAAAATTTTTTGGGGTGAACTAACCCTTTAATGTGTTCTCTGTGTTAAAATATTGCACACTAGGGCAATGCAGTGAAATGCCCCATGATGCCCCAAAGTGATGTTTATGCTTCGGTTCAAGGTTAAAGTTCAGTGCTAAACCAGATGCACTGCAGCAGCTGTGCATGTATCATTTGACAGTGACTAAATATTGAGCGTGCATGTGTCTCTGTAGGAGTCTGACAACATGTGCGCTTGAGCTAGTGCGTCTATATCCAGGTGTGTGTAATTCTCTCCAGGTTTTCCTCTGCAGCGCAGGCTTGCTGGCTCACAGATTGGCTAACTTCCTGCTCAGATGCTGCTCCGCCTCACTTTCAACAGGAAGTCTATAGTTGAGCTCTCTTAACTCTTCTCCTCTTCTGCTTCAAAGCCCCATCAGAAATCGCCTCCTGCCAAATCTCACCACTCCTCCTCCAGCCCACTCAGACCTCTTACTTAGACTCACCCATCATCCCCTTTTTTAGGACCAACTCATCCTTTTTAATACAGTCAAAATATCAAACTTCCTGGTCAGGCCCAGCCTTTGAAGTTCAGCCTTTAATCCAGAACGGGCCATTTTCATTTTATCAAAGAATAAGCCCACCTCCCCATCTTTAAGTTATAGGCCTCTCTTTCAGACTCGTTCCCCCTGTGGATATCACTGTACCGTTATGGCCACGCTGTTTATTTTGTGTTGCTAATGTGCTGTGTGCAGAGCCGCCGGCAGGGCACATAAATCGGGGGGCATTTATATTTCTACGGGGTGCCAGCGGCTGCCGAAATCACGTTCAGCTGTGAGATCTGGTTTGGGTGCGTGCTTTTCGCATTTAGTGGAGGGAGGGGTGAGTGTGAAGTAACTCTTTTGAGGGGTATGGCCCGCGAATGCCCCCCCTTGGCGTCGGCCCTGGCTGTGTGCAGCTAAAAATAGCTCAGGGCGGGAAGAACGAAAAAGTGCCATGCCAGCACAATCGTGGCACTGGAAATGTGCTGAATGACCCAGCTGTGCTGAAAGAGAGAGAGGGGAAAAGATGGAGAGGAATGTTTTGATTAAATGGGGTTGTGGAGGAGTGAGAGCTTTTTTTTTTCATTCAAATCATAATTTTAATAACAGATTCGATAGGAGAGGATTTGTATTTTACATTTTTGTACTGATAGTCTAAATATTTTTGTACAAAAAGAGTCTTTTAGAGGACATTAATGGTTGTAAATGTCCATAAAGTACCGTTAAGCACTCTTTGCACAATATTTTCATTAAAAGGGTCCAGCAGCTCTAAATTATACAACTTCCTAACCTCTGTGAAAGAAACGAGAGAAAGATGGAAGAAAAGAGACAAACGCATATTTGTGAATAACTTTTTTTTTTTCACAATCATGTCAACTCTTGTCATTCAAAAAATGTAAAGAAATTTGTTCCATGCATTCATTCTGTAATACATTACAGAAACGTTAATGTTACTAATGCAATAGCAAACATGAACTAACAATAAACAGTACTTTGCAGAATATATATATATTGCAATTGTATAGTGAATAATCTAGTGAAATATTATTGCGATTTAATGTAACATCTTCTATTTTAATATATATATTTTTAAAAAATTTAAAAAATCCTGTAGTGATGAAGGTGAATTTTCCTTATTACTCCAGTCATCAGTCACATGATCCTTCAGAGATCATTCTAATATGCTTATTTACTGCTCAAGAAACATTTTTATTATTGATTCTTTGATGAATATAAAGTTCAAAATAACACCATTTATTTGAAAAGAAAATCTTTTGTAATGTTTAAAATGTCTTTACTGTCACTTTTGAACATTTTTATGCATCCTTGCTGAATAAAAGCACTAATTTATAAAAAATTAAAAAAACGAACTGACCCCAAACTTTTGAATGGTAGAGTACATATATATATTTATAAATAGACTTTTCAATATATTTATCATTTAAATTGTCCAAAAAGACATTAACTAATGTTAACAAATGTATTTGTTTATTATAAAATGGTACCATACCTTTGACAAATTAGTGTTTTGAAGACAGTTTTGTCCTCATGCTCAAAATACACATGACAAACTATATAGCGTAGAACCAGTGTTTGGAGCATGTGCTCATGTGCACTCGCAGCAGATCTGTGATCTTACTGAACTATTTTGTAGCTTGCCGCAGAACTCTGATATAAATTAGCATAGCATCCACAGGCATACTGGGGGAAAAAAGCAGTTTAGGGAATAGTTCACAAAGTACATGCTTTCTTCTGGGACTCTGAAGTTTCAAGGACAACACAGATGATTTGTGAGGCTCTGTGTGAGTGGATGCATGCGTTTGAGGGGATGCTGCGTTTCTGCCTCGTTCTGTGTTAACCGGAGCTGCGTGATTTCTGTGTTCCTCAAATTACTGTTTTTCTTTCAGCCTTTTTTCCAGTCATTTTTGTTGTTGTTGAAAACGGTCTTTTGGAGCTGGCTCCCATCAGGGGTCCGTGGAAAAACAAAAGGGGGATGGTGCCCAGATGTGCACGAATGTTTGCGAGTCTGTGGCTGTGTGTGATCAAAGCAGATAAGTGTGTCTCAGCCATGTGAGGGAGAATGTGTTTTTTGGGGTGCTGCGAAGGCCCATTTGTTTCACGCACTCATTTAAAGGAGGGTTAGCACGGTTAGCAAAGGCAGTAAAAGTTGCAGGCCGCTGCATTTGTTGAATTCTGTCTGGATGTGTCATAAACAGTGTTGAGTCATTTGAAGTCAAGACATCTGGACACGCGCACGCACAGACACAAACATGCATTTGCTATACTAAATGAAATCTCATTTTGGTGTTTGAAGAAGTATGTACACCATGCACACGATTTAAATATTTCTCCTTTTTTATGCTATTTCACCAAATCATTTTTCACATAATGTCTGTTTATGCCTGCCGTTTCAGGTTTCCCATTACCTCCCGGTGCCCCTCCATCTATGATACCAACATTAGATAGGTAAGTGTTTATTTTGAAGTGTTTTTTTTTTCCATTAATGATTGATTGTTAAGCATTATAGAAGGGTTTGTGTATGATATATGGATCATGTGTGTGTATGTGTCCAGGTTGATCTCATATAGATACTGGAGAAAGAGACAGAGGAAATATAGCAGACAGAGAAAGCAAGAACATAGCAGGTCACTATACAAGCAAAAGAGGGAGAAAGAGAAAGACAGAGAAAGAATTGGAGAGACAAAGAGGTAGAGCCTGTGAAAGAGACTTAATAATGTTGCATTGTTGCAGAACACCTCTGCCTTATTCAATAACCTCTAATAATCCAGTTTAACCAGTTAATATTCAGATGAAGTCATTAGTGAAGTGTCCATTTATACATTTTAAATTTATGACAAAATGTTAATACAAAAAAAATATGATGATACAAAATCAAAATGTATTACATAAATTGTAAACGAAAAATAAATAAATAAATAAATAAATAAATATAAACGAATACACTTTACCTTTGAAGTGAATAAATAGTTTATGTGGTAGGAACCATGCACATAAATTATGATGGAATTCATGGGATAGAAATGCTTTATTCACCTTTTTTTTTTACATTTTGTTTTTTAAATAGCTGTTTTGTATTTTAAAATATAATTTATTATGTATTTTCAGCCACATTACTCCAATCTTCTCATGATACTTCATAAATCCTTCTAATATGCTGCTTCGCTGCTCAAGAAACATTTCTTATTATTATCAATGTTGAAAACAGTTGTGCTGCGTAAAATTTTTGTAGAAATCATGGTACGTTTTCAGAAATCTTTGATGAATAGAAAGTTTAAAAGAACAGCAGTTATTTGAAATAGAAATCTTGATCTATAATAGCATTATAAATGTTTTAACTGTCCATTTTGATCAAATTTATTTTATTTTTTAATCCGACTGACCCCAAACTTTTGAATGGTAGTGTACATTTCGCAACTTGGATGGAATCATAGATATAGTCATTCCTATTGCCTTATTTTCATAGTTTATGAATTGTATGCTAAAAGAATCCAAACAAGACAGGAAAGTAAATGCTGCTACATGTTGGCATAATATTTTCTTTTAGCAGACTATTATTACAGTATGGCAGATTGTTATTACCAAAAGGAAATATCACATAAGGAATAAAAAGATGCCCATGAGATTAAAACAAGAAAGTAAAGCAAGTTTAAAAGTTATGGGACTCATTCATTCAGTGTCCCTCATGACAGAGATGATTGACTCTTGCTAAAGCTGTGATTGGCAGCCTTCATGGAGTTTATGGGACAGTAAAACTAGGCTTCAACTACAAAAAAAAAATTTTCACTCTGTCAGAGTCGTTACTTCTGTCTCTGTTCCTGCCTGAAAGTATGTAGGGCAGCTCATCAAAGTTTCACCCCAGACTTAGAAGAAGAGAAATCAAGACAAAAGCACTAAACTCCCATCTGCTTCAGTTAATCCACTGTGACTGTCTTTCTTCCATACACACAGAATTACTTATTCAGTTTGAACAGGCTCTTCCAGCTCATCTCTGTGCTTGGAAGATATCAAATGTGTGTTTTAGGTGGTTGTGTGTGCGTGTGTGCATGTGCGTGTGTGCGTGTGTGTGTGTGCGTGTGCGTGTGTGCGTGTGTGCATGTGTGTGTGTGTGTGTGTGTGTGCGTGTGTGTGTGTGTGTGCGTGTGTGTGTGTGTGTGTGTGTGTGTGTGTGTGTGTGTGTGTGTGTGTTTGTCTCTTTGTACTTGCATGCCTCTCAGCTCTCTGACGCCATAACTTATCTTCTTAAAACTAAAATACGGTTAAAAAGCCATCCTTGACCCAGTCAAACGCCAAATAAGGCAGAGAGAGACACAGACAGGGTGGCCATGTTTGTGCCTCTGGCCTCCTGTTTACAGGCATCCAGAACTCCCCATCCATCTATGCCTTATACTCTTCCTCCCTTTCTCCCCAAGACAAACAGCCAAGTCTCTGCCTGTCTATCTCCCCCCTCACTAACTTTATTTCTAGATTCACTCCCCTCACAGTTTGACAGGCATCATCATCTGCAGAACATTTGAGTGGTTCAGTGCCAATTCTTTTAAGGCTTCTGGGGAATCATGACATTTTCTAAACAATAGGTATATATTACTAGGTTTATAAATACTTATACGCTTGCGCTCTGTGTATATTTTTGTGATTTATTTTAAAATATATATGCAGATTTAATTTATTATAATTATAGAAAATTTTATATTATTTTGTGTATGATATTGGAAGTGTCTGCCTGTTGCCATTGGTAAAATTACAGTTGTGAGCTTGATCTATAATTTTTTAGTAATTTAATGAAATATGACTGTTTAGTGACAGTTTAAGAAGGAGGTTCTTTGCAGACATAAAAAAAAAAAAATCTAAATACACATTTGCCACTGATAAGTGACATCTGTGTTTCCCCACTTTTGAAAGGCATTAGTGTGGATTTTAAATGGATTTCTGCTTTGTTCACATCTTCGTTAAGCATCAGCATGAGTCATGTGGAATTATTCTCCGTTCATGTCTTTGTCGAGCTTGTAATGTCAAATTTTATGAAAGCTCTGACTTCTCTCAATTGACTGTCATTTATGTCCTATCCACCGTATTTTTCACGTACAAATGACGTGTACATTTACAAATGGCATTTCTAAATTGAATGTGTCTGGCTTCCGATGTCATCTGCTTCCAGTTATTTTTAGCTGTACAAAAAAGCTCATTATGCTGCTTGATATTGCAAACTGGTATTTCTTACCCTGTTATTTTAATGTAGTGGCTTAATCATAAACATGCTGGTTTGTAGCGCAAACAGTTTTACCATTTACTGCACTTTGTTATTCTTTCCGTTATTTACCTATTGCGGCTAATGAACCGGAAGTCTCGCACATTCACAGAAAATAGCTTACTTCCAATAAGGTGGATAGAAAGAACCAAAATGGCAGCAGACTATCTACTTCTCTGTGCAAATTTTATCCTTTTTCACCCTCTTCTGACCCAACTCCCTCCATTTTTTTTTCCCATTTCCTGATCCTCAAGTTTGCTTTTTTCAGTCCTTTTTCTGTTGTTTAAAGAATGGTTCTTCTCACGTCTCAGTCTCTCTGCCAAGTCCAAACATCCTTGGAGGAGTTTCCGTTCATCCGAACCCTGCCAGCCAACAACTGTATAATTCATGAATCACTTCCTCTACTACCATCACTCCAAAAAACTCACTTTTCTTCTTTTCTCCCTTCTTTTCTGTCCTCTCTGTCACATGCATGCTCGTTTTTCACACATAAACATCACATGCTGGGAGAATATTGTAAATATAAAGGGTCCTTGTACAAAGCCCTGAGGGACACCCCTGGGGCCAGTTGCATAAACTTAGCCACTATGTTAAGACCGTGTCTTAAGAACTAGCAGTTAGACAAGAGATAATCAGTCTTACTTTTCCAATTCAAATTAGACCGATCTACCTTTTTATGTAACTGACTTTAAAAAGTTAGGACCAGTTTAAAAAAAAAAAAAAAAAAAAAAGATTTTTTAAGTCTACTTTTAACAGGCTAATCAGTTTATGCAACCGACCACTAAAATAGGCCACAAGGTTCTCTGGGAGATTATTTTAAAAGCATAGCACCTTTCCTTCTGCTTTAAATGTATCATGCCTTGGCTCTCCAGTCATCAAAAAGAATCCACAGTCCATTTCTAGGAAGAGGCGATCATTTTATATTAAGTGCAGATTGCTTTCATCCTTGGGTTTGATTTAGATGTTTTGAGTCTTGGCATCCACATCCAGTATAGTTTCATTACTTGCCAGCAATCCCTCATCACATGTTGTGGAATATCAATAATAATTGTTTTAATGGTAATACTTTACAATAAGGTCTCATTTGTTAACATTAGTTAATGTATTAACTAACATGTACTAATAATGAGCAATATATTTGTTAGTATTTATCAATCTAAGATTAATAAATGCTGTAGAAGTATTATTCATTATTAGTTCATGTTAAAATAGTTAAGTAATGTTAACTAATGAAACCTTATTGTAAAGTGTTACCGTTTTAATAACTGTTGATACGCTTCCTTAGCAAAGTGATGTGGAGCAGCTACTGCATGTTTGCGCAGCCATTAGTGTGAGGCCATCAGGGTCAAATTCTATAGTGATTAGCTGTCTTAATGATCCAGGCGCTAATTAAAGCTTACCTCAGGGGTGAGATGAGACTGTAACTGCCAGATCATCTAACATCGATTATCATAAATTCCTCCTCTCATCTCCTTTTGTCTGTTCTGATGTGTATAGACAGAGAAACAATGAAAAACTGTAGCTGGCTGAATTTAAAAGGATTCGTAAGCGAGAGAATAGAGGAAGTGGGATTCAGGAAGGGAGAAAGACAAAGAGAAAGAGAAACCAGAACAGCAACATCTTTTCCAGAGATATTAATAGAATCTGTGCACCAACACCTGACCACAAGGAGTCCTGTTGGATGCGATTTCTCTCACACACACTCAACTTCTACTCCAGCATAGAACGCCCCGGAAGCAGGGCAGGCAGTCAGGGTTTATGGCAATGGCTTGTTTGCCTGAGCTGTATCTGCTCACATAATCACACACAGTCACACACTGCTGGCACGTTACCGGGGCACATGCTGCACTTTGAGTTAATGCCAGTAACATCAAACAATGAGGAAATTGAGCTCTGAAACAGAGGAAAGTCTTTTGATCATAGAGAAAAGTTGTATCTGCCCTTTTATTCTCTTACTTTTTGCATATTTTGTTGGTATGCTCTATTTATTCCTTTTATCTTTGTTGTTAGTTAAAAGCAATAGGGTCTTGTCTGCTCTGGGTGCTGTAAGAGCAAGTAATTTTTTTATTAAATGATTATTATTATTATTTTATCTTTAACACTCCTTTCGTTTTTGTTTATAAGGGTCCTAAGTCAATCATATTGCATTATTAGTAATCATATTGCATTATTGCAAAATTAGTGTGTATGTGCATCCAAATGGTTTTTATCTATCTATCTATCTATCTATCTATCTATCTATCTATCTATCTATCTATTTTTTTTTTTTTTTTAATAAAACAAATTAGAAAAATGCAAAATAGTGGATTTTTGAGCCACACTTTTGTCACTAACGTTATCTTTCTCATCACAGTAGTGGACGTTTGGCAGGAGGCTATGATCGACGCTCAGCTCCACCTTACCCTTTTACTGCAGGTATGAATATTGAAAGTCTATGAAATATATGCAGTTCACCTGCAATGAGTAATGTGTATTTCGTTGAATGATTGTTCTAAGAACTTCATCACCTTTGGTTCTATGCCAGTTCTTACTTAATAATCATAATTTTTATATAGTAATGTGATTCAAAGTTTAGGCCCTGAAAATAAATTTGGGACATATGGGAAATAAAATATACTTGCTAATGGAACATTGTGAGTTTTCATTGGCTCCTACATTTTCTGTGTGGGAGGGAAAGGAAACCTTTTAATGTTTTTGTGTATGTTTTTTAAGTCTGTGTTTGAGGAACATTTCCTTGTGGATTTTCCAAAGATTTGTAGCGAATAGTGGGAAATTATTTAATTTGGAACCTGCATTTGGACCGTCTTAATTGGAGCATCAAACACCCTGCCTGGACAATCAAAAGAGCGAAAAGAAGAGTTTCTGCTCACACAAACACAACTGCACAGATTGCCACACACGTCACAGAGCTTTTTTCTTCATGTCAGGACGCGTAGGGAGGGGCGGCTGGTGACGACAACCGAGTGTAGAACTGCATACAAAGCGTTAATATACTCAACACTCTCTCATCATCACTACACACTCACACACACACACACACAGGTCCTGTACAACTGTGGAGGGATACGTTTCCAGCCACTGAGCATAGAAATGCACTGCAAGCATTTCCACTGCAGTCCAGCACACATCATTATTGTTGGCAGAGGTTAACAAGGACATACGTACACAGAAAAATGAGCATGTCAGAAAATCTGTGGCCTTGTTAACCTCTGCGTGTTGTAATGATTTGGGCGTACTCAAGAGACTAAAGCCGTTATTGTCACCGTGAGCTTTCAGTGATTGTCGTATGCGTGTTTGTGTGTGAAAGAGAGACAGAGAGAAAGCAATAGCTTTGCTTGTTATATAGCAAGCTGTTATCCTGCCATCTGTCTCAAATGTGTTGTTTAAATATTCAGCAAAAATGTGCTGCATAAAACTGTCATACCTTTAGGACAGATTTGAACTGGCTAGATTGTGTGATATTATAAAATGTCAGATCAGAGTTTATGGTCATTCCAGATTGATTCTTTTTTTTATATATAACTTTGATGTTTAATATCACTACTGTAATTGTTACATTACATTATATTAATCATATTATATTATATATTTCACACATTTATTATTATTCACTCATACAAGAAATCAATAGATATCGATTTGTATCTGCTTCTTAAATAATTTCATGTTTTCTTTTTTCCAGGTGTGTACTCACCTGTAATGGGCGTGGCTTCCTGGCCTGGTGTAATAGAAAGTGACAATGCATGGGAAAACTACTCCCGTCATAACAAAGAAAGGGTGAGAGAGAAAACCAGAGAAAGAGGGCACAAGACAGAGCGAGAACGTGAGAGAGAGCGGTACAGAGAAACAGATCGAGAACACAGTCCATCCTCCCAAGACCACAGAAGGTAAAACAGCCAATCAACAGTTGGATATTTAATTGGAGCTGTTTGTAAGATCTGTGAAATTTCTTGACCAGTGCAGTTTTCTTTCGTGTCAATGTATTTCTTATTGAAACAAAATAATTACTACTTGCTTAGCAGATGAGGTGATTCGGGAGAGGGTCATTCTCATTCTAGAGAGCATTTGATTGGATAAAAATCTGTGTAGTGCAAGTTGAGTCATCAATATTATTGGTTCGTTCTCCCAAAAGAGAAATACTGTACATATTATCTTCATTTTTGTCAATGTTTAGGAGTACTGGCATATAGGGCTGGGCGATATGACCAAAATCTCATATCACGATATAAGTCATCTCATATCCCGATAACAATATATATCACGATATAGTACCTTTTCTATAAATTCAATCAATTAATAGTTTATATATATATTTACCACATGGAAAATACTTATATATATATTAAAAATATATATATATATTGAGTATATAATATAAATATGTACTCAAAAATGTACTCATTCATATGTGATTATTTTTCTCCCTTTATTTATAACTTCTTGGCAAATGTTTGATTAAGAATGTAGAAATATAAAATATGAATGAAATATAAAACAGTTTTCTAAAACAAATGATTGCAGGCCCAACATAAAATATTGATATATAAAATGCCAAATGTAAACATTGTACTTTCAAGTTTAAAATGTAGCAGCAATTCTCCGAATCTGTTCAATGAACGAAAACAAACGAACACAATTTTGACAGGAACATAACCAGAAAAGGAAACAAAATCTAATTGAATCGTTCACAGACACACTTATTTGAAAGGCCATTAACCGGTTATTAACGTTATTTGATCATTCTGTTAAATATTTTAATTTGGCAGTCAACCAATCACGAATTCAAATAGTAGGCTAGGCTACTGTGCAAATGTGATATTGACGCATAGCCAATATCAACGTGAGTGAAATGCCCGCGCTCAGCTGTCAAGTCATACAGTAGGTAGCCTAAGTCGCAATGGCAATGCGCTGGCGTTAGTTTTCCCGAGGATGTATATGCTACTGTATATGTCACCAAATGTCAAACAATTAGGCCTACATTTCAGTGAAAATGAATAGCAGGTAATTTGCAACTTTTTGTTTTTGAAACCAGCGAAAATTGCAGGATAGTGTAGTAGAACATTGATTCACACAATGTCACATCACGCACTTAAAGCGCTTCTGTGAACGGAGGAAACAGAGTAAAACTAAATATATAAAACTAATATATAGGCTATTTCACTTAAATAATTACAGATTAACAAAACGAAAGGAACATTTTTGCTGGCCTCGGTTCATGCAACGGGATCCAAAGTTCACGTAAAGGAAACCGAGAGGGCAGAAAACGGCATCGTGCTTGTTTTCTGTATTTTACAAAAACTATACAGTTTTGAATCATTTTTTTTGTTGTTGCTTCTATCCGTATGACCATACGGAGTAACAGGTCCCTCAGAAGGACAACAGATCCTGTGATCGCGCCGACGCTTCACACGCGCACACGTTCTAGCATTGCTAACTTGACATCGCAGCATGTTATACACAACAATATACTGTTAAAACAATATACTTTTTATATCGTCCACACGATATATATCGTCCACACGATATATATCGTCATATCGCACAGCCCTACTGGCATATAGATTACCTTTTTTCAAAGACATCTGTTTTTTTGTTTGTTTCTTTGCTTTAATTGAGGGAATTAAAGTTCCAGCCATGGATCAGTTGGTACAGAATCTAGTCCACATTCACAGACAGCATGACATAAGCATATGTGTGGGAAAAGAAGAGATGAAGTGGAGAAAAACAGTTGTGGTGGGAAAGACGACAGGAAGATGAGACTTAACAGAACTGTTTATCTGTTTGTTTGTCTGTCTGTCCATCTGTATGTGTATTAAAGATACAAGCTTTTCTTGCAGAGGTTTTGCAGTGTGGACAAAAGAAAGAAAATTATAGAGGACACATCAAGGAAAACAGCATTTGCCTTGCTGTTTTGAAATGGGATAGTTTATATACCTTGACCAAGCACAGAATCAGCGTGCACTTACACAAATGGAAATTCTGTCATCATTTTACTCAACCTCATCGTTCTAAACTGTATGATCAAAAAAAAGTTTGGAAGTCAATGGCATGAGGTTGAATAAATAATGAAAGAATGTTCTTTTTTGGGGTGAACTATCCCTTCCCTTTATCCAAAATTCATTAATCATAATAAATTATTTAACCCCAGTAATACTTCCATTTCTCTGTGAAACAGAAAGTTGAGTCTCAGCTTGTAATTTCTTGGAACAAGGAAACCAACATATTCCTCTCAGAAGTATTGCTTTTGTGCTCAGATGGAAAAAAGTTTTCATTTTTTGGTGATCCATATTTAGTTTTCTTTGACCTCACACATTTCTGCTCCGAGTCTGTGCTGTGGTGGCAGTATATTCAATGTGAGGTCACATGAGGAGACAGCTGAGATTAAAACAGGCCAGTAGAACAGCTGGAAAGCACACCGGTCTGTCACACTTTTGAAGGCAACATGCTCTCTCTCTTTTAGATTATCTTTCTCTTTCTCTCGTTTCCAGGTTCTTTCGTGCACACACATTAAAACCACACTCTTCTTTACTTTATGTCAGATGTTAAAGTTAATACCTTATGTTAAAGTGTTTTATTTTTGTGTGTGATCGAGACATAGAGAAAGAACCTGAGTAACCATATCTCAATATCTGGATGGGTATATCCTCTCTAGTGCCTTAAGGGTTGCTTTTTAATCAAAAAGTATGACAACGTGCTCAATAAAATGACTGCCAAATCTCAACATGAGTCCTCTGACTCACTGCTGGGCCTGTGCGAGCCGAAGACACACACCAACACACACTTTTGGCCTGGTACCACGTAAACTAGGACTGAAGTTGTCACACGCAGCCGCCCATGCCAAGGCTTTGAGGGTATGTTAGCAGCTTAGCGCCTGTGCCGTTTCTCTGAGAGAGCAGAGAACCTACTGAGTTACATATTCATTCAGCTCTCAGATCCTCTCTCTCATATATACACTGACAAATCTGTGTCTTCTCCATCACTGTTTTACACAACATCCACCCAGAAGCTGCACAATCGATCTCTGTCTGCCACACGCTGAGTGAATGACAACACTCTGTTCACCATACACAACCTCTCTCGCTTTAGCACATGCTGAGAGAACTTTACATCTAAGATCCTGTTTACGGCTGGAATTTAATATCCATTTCGAGGGATTTGATCATGAGCTGTAAAATACTGGTGTTAATGGGGTCCAAAATATTTGTTGGTCCAATCACTTAAGTTGCATTCAAAGATGCTCAGAAACGCATTTGACACATTTCATGTCCAGTGTAAACACTCTTTCATGTTGTGTCCTGGACAGCAGTGACTTTAAACTTTTGACAATTTTGAAAAATACTATTAAGAAGCAGCATATACAGACTTTGCTAGACATCTTTAGTGTGACGTATGAAGTAATGCAAATTTGAAATTAATTTGAATAAAAGTAGATGAATAAATGAAATTAATTTGAATTTGAATAAAAGTAAATTAATGAATGTTAATAATATAAAGTTCTTTTTGTATAAAGTTAATTTAATGCATGCATTAGACACAAATAACAATATGCTTGAAACCACATTTGTGGCAAATTAAAATAAGCTTTAATGTATAATATGTATGCATGTATGTATGCAGGCTTTGTGATAATTACTATCCGTCCAAAAATATACTACCGTTCAATAAAGTTAATGAATTTGGGATGGTTTTTAACGTTTTAAAATAAAGTCTGTTATGTTCACCAAGGCTACATTTATTTGATCAAAATATATGGTGAAAACAGTAATATTGTGAAATATAGTTATTTAAAATAACTAATGTAAAATGTAGTGTAATTTATTCATGTGATGGCAAAGCTGAATTTTCAGCATCATTACTCCAGTCTTCAGTGTCACATGATCATTCAGAAATCATTCTCATATGCTCAAGAAACATTTCTTATTATTATCAGTGTTGAAAACAGTTGTGCTGCTTAATATTTATGTGAAAATATCTTGTTTGCTTGCTACTAAGTGGCTCAAATTAAATGGTTACAAATTAAAAAGTCACATACCTGGCAAAACTGGGCACATCCAGTGATTTTTTTTTTTTTTATAGTACATGTAATAATACCTTTTACTCTCATGATCAGATCATCCAAGATTAATGTTACCAGGTGTTAACAGGGCCAAACTTAAAAGCAATATCAGCATTCAAACAATCTGCCACCCAACCTTTTCCTCCTTTTCTCACTTTGCCCTTTCTCTCACTCACTCTCTCTCTTTAATCTGGCCGGTAATGCTTTTAGCAACTGGTTGGACATTTGGTGAACACTTGTCCCCTAGATATGATCTCATTCCTGTGGCTCACAGAGAGGACTGGCCTGTCTTCAGTCCAGCTGGCACGACACCTACACACACTCACACAGACACCCACATCATGTCTTACTCATTGTGCCTTTATACATTTATAAGTCCCAGAGGGCCATGTATGTTGTTCAAACCTGTTTTAATAGCATGAAGGACAATTAGCAACAGCATGCGACACACCAACACAGATTCATGTGGGGCTTTCAGCAATGGTTGCTAAGAATAACATAATTTGATTAACAATGAGAAATACACAGAAAAGAAACATATTTAAATATTTGTTACTTAAATGGATAGTTCACTCAAAATGTTTTGTAGAAGTAGGATTTTTATTTTTGTGTGAACTGTGCCTTTAAGTGACTTAAAAACATTTGGCTTTCTGTATGCCTCACACTGACCACTGCCACCACAAACTCTTTTGTTCCCTGTCATCTGATTAGTGTTTCCAAGACTAATCTATAGCACATCACCTGAGGGCCGGAGCTTTTAGCTGACTGCTAATTACTGATGGAGGGTCAGGTTATTGAGTTTGTCTCTTTTATCTGTCTCTCTGTCTTTCTGTGCAATTGTGCACCGAAAGAGAGAATGTGGTTAATGTGCACTTAGAGGCTTTCATTAGGATACATCACAATGGCTGCAAGTTGAGCCATTTCAGAGAGATGCGGTGTGTTTGCGTGACAGTGACCCTGTAAACATGTAGAAGAATATTAATGTATTTTAATTTATGTGTATTTTAAGAGTGTTGGGGAAGCTACTTTAAAACTGTAAGTACTTTCATTGGAATATGATATACTTGAAGATAAATCATACCTAACAAGTGTAACATTTTAACATGTATTAAGTAAGTGTTTAAATGTTACTGGAGCTAAAACGAAGAAGGTTCCATTAGCCTTAATGGAACCTTTAACTTTTTGAAGTTTTGAGAAGCTCAGAAAATAGCAACGTCTGCATCACAGATATAATGATACCAACACAGGAACATTAGATTATCTTTCAGAATGATTTTTTTCAGCCAAGCAGAGTCCACCTGACTTTGAAGAGCTTGAGCTTGAGCTTGGCAACATAACTGCACTTAAACGCTTAAAATTGCACTTAAAATTGTATATATCATGTAAATTCATGCTATTGTTGAGGACATTAAATTATTGATTGAATTGATTAAATTATTGTGCAAAGTTGCTAAAATGCAGCGTAATAGGCAAGAGCGAGCATTAGCTTAGCACCATTAGCTTAGCAAAATGCAAAAGTCAAAGTCTGTTGATAACAATTGTTGAGCATTTCAAATGGTCACTTATGAGGTTTCTTGATGGTTATTAGGCAGCTACCTTGGCATGTAGTAGGTAGTGAGGCATCTTGTTTGGTTTTAGAACAGATCTGATGTGCTGTGTTATTTTACCTCATTGTGCTTGAATGTGTGTGCAGTGAGGAGGAGCGTGCATCTCGACACAGGGATCACAGTCATCACGGGAGCGAGAGGTACAGGGAAAGCTCGGGAAGAGAAGAAGCGAGGGACAGACATCGAGAACGAAGACACAGAGAAAGGAATGAACAACATAGATCCTCACGCAGGTAACACACAGGGTCAGAAATTCACCATGGTGCAGGACAGTAAAAGACAAAATATACACCAAAGTTGAATTAAATGTTTCCCCTAGATGTTTCGGAGAGTGAACTCCCCATGTTTGTTTGTTTTTAATCTGTTATCTAACATTTGATATATTTTTCATAACATTCTATTCTAATCCTACAGTATCTGGTTATGCGTTTTATTCCTCTACTGACACCATAGTGACCTGTGGCTGTCAAATATTGCTGAATATGTAGCTAACATGAAGTGCTTTTCATGGAAAAACAAGCAAAAACAAACTAAATCAGCTCTGAAAACACTTATTGTTAAGAAGTCATTTCCAACAACATGAATCAGTGATTAGATCAAAATCTGCTGTGACAGTAGACAGTAAAAAGCTGTAAAATCCGATATAGGAATTTTATTCAAAATGTATTCAGACAGAGCATTTCTGTAAAATGACATTTTGTGCATCATTTAGAGCAGGAGTTTTCAATAAAAGTTCTAAGAGGTCCAGTCTCTATGTTTCCTTCCCAGCGGAGGTCTGGACAATACTTTTTTGAAATAGTTATACATTTCCATCGAGACAGCCGTAGTACTTTGTAAAAGAAAAGAAAAAACCTAAACGATCAAAATAGTCATCAAAAATGGCAAATTAGTTATGTCTACGAATTTTTACCAAAATGTTACCAAAAAAGTAAATAATTCTCCCAACTGGATATAAATGTAAAAAGGTTTGATCAGATGTTTTAACAGGCTATTTTTTATTTTACATTTAGACCCCTTTGTGTATGGCACATAGACGGCATTGGGACTGAAAAATATACTGGGGGTGCAGGGTTTACCTCTTAAGAAAAGAATAGATTCTTTTTTTTATTTTGCCCAAATCAATAAATTACCAAAACAATGTCAAAACTCTTGTCAATTAAAACTCTCATCATGAGGATGAAACAAAGTTTAGTAATTTAAAAGTTTTTTTGTTTTGTTTTTGTCTTCCCTTGTCATCTCTAAATAATTTTCCAAATTCTAACATTGTTTATTATGAAATGATCTTTATATGCTGAATAATAATGCTAAATGTATGAAAAAAAAAACGTCTAAAAGACGCCACGTCAACATGTCTCAAACCTGGTTTAATTAAACGGTCAGAGTCATCTGTATGACAGATAAAAATAATTGTATTTGATGCATTCTCGTTATCTGCAGTTTTTTTAGTGAAAGTATCTATTTTGCTGCTCACCGTGTTCCTGCTACTGTTGTTAAAATAACATCTCTGCATCTATTAATGTGGCACTTTAACGTCTTTATCGGGAGAAAGCAACGCGCACGGAGCGGAAAGGGCTTGAATAAAGCATTTTTGGCTCTTGATAAAAAATATTATAGATATAGCTCCGAAAGATCATTACCATAAACAACTAGTGCGTGTGGTGTGGCCTCATTGTTTTGACGCGCTTCTCACTTTAATCTGTAGAAACGGTAAAATGGCACAATTCTATCCCGCGGTCCGGATGGAACTACGCCGTGGTCCGCCATTTGAATAACACTGATTTAGAGCTATTTCTATATTTGATTTTTATCTTACTGCCGTGATTTTTCAGATACATTGTTATTTTATATACTGTATTTTTTTATTATAAATACCATTTTAAAGGTAGGGTAGGTAATCCTGTTCAGAAACACTTTTTTTTATACTGGGTGAAATGGTCCTTCCATCCTGATAGTAGTCAATACATTATGTGTTTAGAAAAAGGAATGAAAAAAATCAGACCTCTGTAGCAGCTGCAGGACAGTAAAAACTCTGACCAATCACTGCCATTCGGTGCGAATGTAAAGAACCAATCAGATGCCTTCATGTCTCGTGCCCGCCCCGAGCCCCACTGCGCGCGCTGCCCGGCGTGCACTCATCACATGTCACCGTTCCCGGAAATATTCAGCTCAAAGCACCTGCATATGCAGTCAGCGAAGGCAAACAAGGCAAAAACTACTTCCTCGGACCCTGCCCGCACTCTTGAACGACCTCCTCTGCTTCGCCCTCAACCCCGGACCTGTCCTCGAACCGACGATGCGGTACTTTTCTCCGGACTCGGAGTGTACGTTAACGTTAGTCTTCATTAGAGTCAACAATGTTTTCATCATGGAAACTCTTACATGCAAAACACCGTATATGTTATGAATCTTACACGAAATTCATCTTCATCACAGTGTAACTGATGGTAATGGAAAAACGTGTATCAATGCAACCTGTTTTTAGTTTTGCCTTATAAATATAGCTCGTTACCGAATGAAACTTTACCATTATCGATATGCTAGCTTGATAGTGAGTACTAAAAGAAATCTTATTTGTTTATATTCATAGTGATAAAGTTAGGTATTTTATTACATGTGATTCTGACATGATGTCACGGTATGTACTGCGCTCCTTCCTCTCCACTCGTCTCAGGTAATAAATGCGTCTTGTTCCAGCCTGAGCGTTTGGCGTCGCGCGTTCATGTGTTTTGGGGGCGTGGCTTTGGAAGGAGCTCAGAAGGGAGGGGGTGGAGTGAATGGAAATAATGAGCTGTGTTTATTGCAGATTAAAAGGTCTACAGTCACTCGATTTTTATATTTTCTTTTTCAGAGTACTTACATTTTAATTATGTATTGGTATATAAAGACAGTTTAAACAAATTTGGAATGTTTTTTTTTTAGAAAAATGATTACCTACCCTACCTTTAAGAGATTCTAGGATAAGCTTCAGCATCCCTTCTACCTTTTATAGGACAAGCAGTTTTTGAATGTTATTATTATTTTTATTTTATTTTATGCTCTCATAAAAGTAAAAATAACCCTGGAAATTCATTTCAGGGTGCAAATATTGTCCCTTAATTTAAAAAAGGTAATTACTTAGTCTGGCAACACATATATACTAACCCTGAGGTGCATAAAAAGCCTGGGAGGGTCGAACAATTAGCCTTATGTACAAATCTACACACAAAACACCACAACAAATACATGTACAGTATGTTCACTTGCCATTACAGCCCCACATCATGCAAAATAACACACACACACACACACACACACACAAAGGCCTACAGAGGTGATATTCATTTGAGGGGGCAAACCATCTTATATAACCATTATATATTTATAGATCATGTGACCTCCTTCTCTCTCTCTTTCTCATTCTCTCATTAGTAGCAACAGTAGGAGGCGTCATGATAGTGATGACGCAGATAGCCACAGGAGACACAGGCACAAACGCTCCAGACACAACCGAGGAAGCCTTGAGCCCAGCGAGGAGTGCATTGCAGACCAGGAGAACCAGTCAGAGGCCACAGAATAACTCCCTGGCCAGCTGGTGAGCCTGTTTGTTGACCAATTGGAGGTCTTTAGTGAAAGATCATTAGTTTCGTCACCAGTCAAAGCCTGAGTGACCAACTGTGAATAGATTTTGATTAATCATATGCCAAACACTTGATAAGACAATTTATGTTACAGTTTTAGCAATTTAACATTTAATTTCTTGAAAATGTAATTTATAAAAAAGTAAAAAGTGGTCCAAAGGGTACACAATTTTTTAATTTACAAATTTATTTATTCATTATTTAAAATGACTTCTTATTGTTTTGATGATACAAAATGGTATTTTTTGTTGTGCCAAATGTTAATTTTGTTGAAGAAAATCATTATAAACATGATCAAGAAACGTAAATGTGTGTGAACCATGATTTTAGCGTGGAGAACGCCAGCAGATGTACTGACCTTCAGTCAAGGTCAGTCGGTACATTCACATTTACACTATCGTTCAAAATTTTGGGTCAGTAAGATTTTTTTTTTTTTTTTTAGAAATATTTTGTATTATAAATGTCTTTGCTTTTTAAATAAATGGTGTTCTTTTGAACTTTCTATTCTTCAAAGAATCCTGAAAAAAATGTATCACGGTTTCCAAAAAAATATTAGGCAGCACAACTGACACATTGATAATAGTAAGAAATGTTTCTTGAGCAGCAAATCAGCACATTAGAATGATCTCTGACTGATCATGTGACACTGAAGACTGCTGAAAATTCAGCTTTGCCATCACTGGAATGAACGACATTTTACAAATATATTAAAATAGAAAACAGTTATTTTAAATTGTAATACTATTTTACAGTAGTACTGTTTTCACTGTATTGTTGATTAAAATAAATGCATCCTTCGTGAACATAACACAATTTTTTCAAGAACGTTTAAAAATCTTACCAACCCCAAACTTTTGAACATTAGTGTGTACATACACACATATTGGGTTTTCATGTTTTATGGGGACTTTCCAAAGACATAATGATTTTATACAGTACATACCGTATATTCTTTCCCCTAAACACAACCTTCATAGAAAACTTTCTGCATTTTTACATTTTCAAAATAACATAATTTAGTATGATTTATAAGCTCTTTTCCTTATGGGGACCAAAAAAAGGACACTGACAAATAACATAAAACCCCCACGACATAGGAACACACACATACACATACAGTGCACACTAAGAATTCTCCCAGTAACACAAGTCTCCTTGTAGAATGACTTTATTGATCATTGAACCAAAGGTACCAACAGATACAATATACTGCACAAGCCAAAGCATGAGATGCCAGAGCACACACACCTTACCCCACAATGACACCTACACACACACTCATACACACACTCACACAGTGAGCCTTTCACACACCACTCTCTCCTGTCCTTTCTCCTCCAAAGTAAACAGAAAAAATCAGCAAGGCCGCCTAAATCTCACATTGTCATTATAAGCATTATAAGTTATCATCCATTTTTAAAATAGACTATTAACATTGCTTTTCTTTTTTCAGTTGCTATTCTTTTTTTTTTATTACTCACTATAGTTTATTTTCATATGCAACAGCATCTGAAACGTACCAACATAGATAGAACTACTTGGCAAATGTGTCTCCATGCCGGTGGATGGAGAGAACGAACCACTGTCAGAACGAACGAAATGAAGCCGATATCCGAAAGCCGTAGAAACAGAGAGAAATAAACCAAAAGTAATATTAGTCATTGTACAAGTGCTTGAATCTGTTTCGTTATCATCTTTTCAGACATCGACGTTTATAGTAAAGAGTGTGCGTCCACTTCGATGCATTTTCTAACATGTAAAACTAATGGAATTGGCAATGTGTGTGTCCCGCCCAAACCCTACTTATCCCAGTATCCCTTTCACCTCGCATCCGAAGGAAACCCCTCTCATGTGCAGCATCTTGAACGTCCTCTACGAACAACATTAGAGTGACACAATCTGACTACATAGAGCACAGTGCCAAAAATGTTTATATATCTGTTTCCGACTCCTCCGTGCTCCTCATTGCATCCTGAATTTGTTTTTAGACCCTCCCATGTCCTTTAGTACTGATTAAGAGCTCCGCCTTCTATCTATAACCAACATGATGCTCCTCTCATGCACAAATGTCATATTTATGCCTTGCCGATCGACAAAAGGGCAATTGTGAAAGCGCCTCCTGGTTTTGGAGTCTGACGAACGTGCTTCTTAGTGGGTGGAGTTATGTGGTTGGCTTCGCCTTCAGGTTTAGAGTCTTAGCTCCTACTACCTGGATGAGGTCCATGTCTCATTTCCTGCTCCTGGAGGGGCAGTCCGTGTCATAAGCCCCACCTTTTAAGGAAGTCTCGGATTCTAAAATCCACCATTTTTGTTGTCATAATAAGGTCTGTAGTGTAAGCTCCACCCCCTAGTGTGGGGTCAGTGTAATAAGCCCCTCCCCCATGCAGAGTAGTCCTATAGCAGGCTGCCAGGCCAAGAGACAATGGTGAGAGTGATCCGACCCCTCAGCTCCTTGAGTAGGCGGACTAGAGCCGTGTGTGTCATTCCCCAGGTACTCTTGGCGTTCACCTCCAGCAGGATGTCCCCACAGCTAATAAGAAAAAACCAAAAGAGTTTCAGAATGTTGGAGTCATGACAAGAATGCATTAATAAATTGTACTGGGCATAATAGTTTTTCTACATAAAGCATGGTTTCCGTCAAAAGCAGACACTACATATTCCAGGTGACCGTACCGTATCCTTCCATCGTTGTATGCCGGTGTGCCCTCTACAATAGAGCGTATGAAGAAGGACTGGTTACAGTTGAGTTCTTCTTGTCCACCCACAATACTAAAACCCAGACTGCCAGACGTGCTCCTGCGGAGGACAATGTCTTTACAGCAGTATAGATGCCTGGAATGGACAGGAAATTCAAGGTTAATTTTATTGTCATTCAGCAGTTATACAAAGGACAAAGCATATAATGCAAGAACACTTAAAGCGATAGCTCACCCAGACAGGAAATGGTTCACTTTCATTGCATCTCTTTTTATATTGTCATGTTCTATTGGAACAACATGAGTGAGTAAAAACTGATAGAATTTCTGGTAACACTTTACTAAAAGGTTTTTGTTAACATTAGCTAAAGCATTGGGTATTGTGAACTATACTTTTACAGCATTTAATAATCTTGGTTAATGTTCATTTCTGCATGCATATACAGTATTAATTAGGGGTGTAACAATATATCGTCTATATCGCAATACAAAAAATGCAACTATGTATCACGTATATTGACAATCTGTATTGTGTATAGTTCACCTAAAATGAAAATTACTGTGTGAGAATAAAATTCCATCTTTACAGAGTTTTAGTGTCAGTACTACATTAAACTACTATATATATTGTTGAATATAATGTATAATAATGCAATGGGGGAATATTTTTGTGGCCTACATTATTTTAAATATATCTAGTCAGTGACAGAGTGCAAGCATATTCGTATAAAATAATTCTGTATTTTCAGCTTCAGAATCATGAATATTTTTTTTTTTATTCTGGTGTCACTATTGTCCTGTGCATTGGGTTACCAGCACCAAGTCCAAGCCTATTCATTTCCACCCCCAATGTAATATCAAATTTAGCATTTGAATCAACGGTTCATTTTTTGTTAACCTTTTACCATATGTCTTGGTGTATCGCAATAATATTGTATTGTGAGTTCAGTATCGTGATATGTATCGAATCGTGACATGAGGGTATCGTTACACCCCTTATGCATTTTAAACATTTCAAGTTGTATAAATTAGACAGGACAGTGAAGGAGACACAGAAAGCAATGAGAGAAGAGAGAGGGAAACAGGAACAGGAAAGGACCTCAAGTTACCCAGAATGCTATATGTAAATTATAATTTGCCTAGATTAATAAATTGTTCATTATTACTTAAAACCTAATGAACTTATGTTAACAAATTGACCTTATTTTACAGATTTATAATTTTTGGGTGAACTATCCATTTAAGGGAGATGCATAGGGGTGCATTTCAGGAGCCATTACGTTGCTGTGAAAAGATACATTTACAATAAATAAAAGGTTCAGATAGAGCTTATCTTGGGGAAATAAGTGAGTTTCAAATGTCTCGATTTGTATTCCAACACTGGCGGTCCTTGGAAAAATGCTACTGTTGTGGATATTTACAACATCGAAGGCTAGATATCGACCATGTCTGACAGCTAACAGCATGAAAGTTCAAAGCTCAGATTTAGAGTGGACTTCTGTGAAATGAGATGTAGAAATGGAGAGCAGACAAGAGCAAAAGAACCGTGTGAAGGAAAGAAAGACGCATAATTACAAGGAAAAGTTCAGGGAATGGGAGAGAAATGTCTATTTAAAGCCGTCACACTTTCAAGAGTCTAAACCTGTTACAGCAGAGAGGGTGAGAAGGGCTTTCCTCAACCCTGCTCTTTTTTTTCTCTCTTCTACACACAACTTTCTGAATTATGCAAATGAAATAATTCTAGAAGTTGTTAAGAAGGTTCACACTCAATCATGGCAAGTGACTCTTTTTCATTTCTAAAGATTCGTTAAATATGGGCAAAATAAAAAGCTCAGAGAAGGGAAGAATGTGGGGGAAAGACTCAAAAAATTTTTTTAAATAGTATTGCATTTGACATATTTACTTTGATACGAATAAAACAAGCCAAAAATACTTCCAATTAATTTAAGTCTGTTTCTTTATGTCTATTCTGTTGATTGTACCTGGGCAGCTGGAGCCAGGACACCCAGAGGGGGGCGTAGTCATCATTAGGCGGGGGTAGTTTGATGTCTCCGGGTGAAGAGGGCGAGAGAGCGCAGGGGGAATGCAGGGGCGGCATGCAGTCCAGGGAGCTGTCATTAGGGGGTCTCATTTCTAGTACCCGCAGGACCACCGGGGACGAGGTGTTCTTCAGGTTAGCCACAGCCTCGCTCCGAGTCACACCCGTCAGCTCAACCCCATTCACGTTTAGAAGAATGTCACCTAGGAGACGGGATAGACATTAATAAAGATTAATAACAGAATGATTATTGCACAGCAGAGTTGTGTTGTTGGATGTACTTTTGTTGAGTAGATATGATTTATTGCCAAGTTCATTTTCCTCACATTTTAATAGAATAATGTGGATACAGGGATCGTGCCCAATATGATCAGAGAAGATTACTAAGAGTTTAAATTGGGTCATTTTTGATTTCATATTGTCTTTATACATTTGATATTAATTATATAAATATTAGATCAGACATGCACCTCTGAGGGTGAGATGAGAGAGAGGCACTGTACAAACACAAACATTCTCTCTCTCTTTACTCATATGTCTTTACTGTCACTTTCGATTAATTGAATAAAACTATAATTTTTTTATATTAGCGTTAGTGTATTGAATTGATACGATTTATCAATTAAAAATACATTTCATTTTAAAACGTCTATTTAATTTTTTCAATATAATTATGGCATAGTATAACACTAGAGGAAAATATGCAATACTTTGCAAAGCTTGAAATGGCTGAAGTGCTGTATTCTACCTTTATTAAGAATCAGCTCGATAAGACAACTGTTATTACTGTACACATTTTGAATGAGAATGAGAAGGATAACTAGTAACCTAGCAATATTTTACCGCAAAACTCTAAAACCCATTTTCTTCCAAATATTGGACCCTCCCAGAACCTTTTGTATAATTCAAACTCTGGGTTTACCGTACCTTTATACAGCAAAAAAAAAGTCGAAACACTTTGATTATGTGTGTATGTGTCTGTAATTGATGCTTTAAACACACACACACACAGAGGCGCACACACACCAGCCTGTGCATGATCACACTTTCACACACCTACGTTCATGTCATATGTGACAGAAATAAACCTTCCATAGGCTCAGTCGGGAGCTGATAGAGCGACAGTAAGGCAGGTGTATGTGTGGGAGTGTGTCATTTTCTAGTGTTATTTGCATATATTTACAGAGCTGATGACAGTCATGCATATGCAGTAGCAGGTGTGTCTTTGTTTGTGTGTGTGTACTTGGATTCAAAAGGAGGAAAGATCAGAGGGGCACCTTGGAAAGAGGTGTGTGGCTTTGTCAGATGTTCCTGAATAGGTTAAGCACTTTGTGAGGGTGTACCTTTGCAGATCGAGCCCTCCTGTCCCACCACTCCATTGGGGTCGACGTTGGTGACGTAGACGGGCAGATCCCACCCCCTGCTGCTCATCCCACCGGCAACCGTCATACCGAGAGAATCATGCGGCTCCTTCAACAGAGTCACCGACTTCTCGTAACACGCAGGCTTTTGGCACGAATCCTGGAATGGAGGAATGGGAAATGAGAGATTAATTCGCTAAAGTTTTGTGCAATATTTCAGTGCAAATGATTCGGTTTATGACATGTGGTTATCTATGACTTGTTGTTGGGCACGGATTGATGCTTCCCTGACGCCACGCATAAGAATAATGTCTGAACACATGACTGCCCGAAGCGTGTGTTTGTAATAAATGTTGAGCTTGCAGGATGCTGTGATATTGCTGACCGCGGCCAAATTCTGCCTTGGATCCCCTCCAAAAACAACAAACACAGTCGCTAAGTTCTAACTTAATAAAAAGCATTATTAAAGTTCAATAAAAGGCCTGTTTATATTTAGTCTGAGCCTCCGGCTAGAGCAAATCAGATCTGGAGTTAGTGTGTCAGGCTTATCGCTAGAGAGAAAGCGAGAGCGTGTGTGTGTGTGTGTGTGTGTGTGTGTGTGTGTGTGTGTGTGTGTGTGTGTGTGTGTGTGTGTGTGTGTGTGTGTTAGGCCGTGTCTAATTCGGAGGAGTGAAAAGCCTCTGACTATATGCTGCCAGAATGTTTTCACCTCTCTTAGTGTGTAAAAGAGAATTAACAAGAGTGGTGGAGAGATAAAGGAGAGGGTTTGGTTTGGTCTGGTTTTATAGGGGTTGAGCATTTGTCAATGTCATTTAAAAAAAACATACAACAGGAAATTACATCATCGAGAAGAACCCTGCAGATTGTCATTACCGTGTGTCAAGGTTAATAAGTCTATTAAAATATCGGTAACACTTTACAATAAGGTCTCATTTATTAGCATTAGTTAATGCATGAACTAACAATGAGCAATACATTTGTTACAGTATTTATTAATCTTTGTTAATGTAAGTTAAAGGAATAGTTCACTTAAAAATTAACATTATGTCGTCATTTAATCACCCTCAAGTTGTTTCAAACTTGTATGAATTTCTTTCTTCTTCTGAACACAAAGGAAGTTATTTTGAAGAATGTTGGTGAACAGACAGTTGATGGACCCCATTGACTTCCATAGTAGGGAAAAAAAAAATACTATAGAAGTCAATGGGGTCCATCAACTGAAGAAAAAATCATACAGGTTTGAAACAACTTGAGGGTGAGTAAATGATGACAGAATTTTTATGTATAGTTAATGTTAGTTCATAGTGCATTAACTAATGTTAACAGATACATTTGATTCCCATAATGTATTAGTAAATGTTGAAATTAACTAAGATTAATAAATGCTGTAGAAGAACTGTTCATTCTTAATACATGTTAACAAAGTAATTAACTAATGTTAACTAATGAAACCTTATTGTAAAGTGTTACCAAAATATCAGATGATTTGGCAGTTTTATTACCTTTTCATGTGGTGTGACCAAAGACTTTGTTTATGAATTAATAAATCAAAACTTGTTGTTGTGTACAGATGTTCACTCACATGTAGCCAACTCAAGTTGGATAAAAAATATATTGCATTTTACTTGATGGCTTCACCACATTTTTACAGTCATTAAATGTACACTTTTCTTATAACATTTTTAAATCTCATTAAACCAACATGAATACAAAGTGTACATTTCTAAGAAAATGTTTTAAACTACTTTTTTTGTTGTTGCCTTTTTCTTTACCTTGGACATTATTAAGGTGCGCTCACATTAGTTACATTTTGTGTGCCCTTTGTTTATTGACAACAGTGCAACAATGTATGAAGCACATCTCACACAAAAGTTACTTTCAAGCCAAGCAGCTTTCTGCTGTTCAACATGGTGAATCCACATGAGCAGCTTCAACCCGTTGGGAAATCTTCTTCCCCATGCAAATTTCTCGATCGCGTGGATTTCTATTAAAATGACTTGATTTCACCCACGTAAATTTGTCAAATAATGGTAAATGACTCCGCAGTCCGCACCTTTATTTGTCATTGACTCTTAAACCAGCAAACCATCACAGATTGGTCTGCGATGTTTTTATCAGCAGAGGAAGGAAGGGAGAGAAAAATGAGTAACGATGAATTTGAGTTTTATTAGAACAAGGAAAGTTGTCAGTGCAGATATTGAGCAGCAGAAAATCCCGTTTAGAAGACACTAAAATCCACCCTGCCACGGCTGTGTTTCTTCCTTCTGGGTTTTCTTCTGTTAATAGGTTTGGAGACGGCTGTCTCAGAGGAGTGTGTGTGTGTGAGCTGGCTGATTGCGCGATTCTTTGATGTAGAAGCAATAGGCTTTCAGATCTTTTTCCTCAATAAGAGAATGTTTAGTAAAGTGGTGCAGAGGGACTGGAAATAAATAGTGTGTGCGGCTATGCTCATGAAACCCACCAGTAAAGACTGCTCAATATCCACAGGCGAGTAGGGCGGTGGCCCTTCCATGTTCCATGGCGCCTCCTGTAGGATGTCCGGAGTAGGGATGTGAGTCTGGCGGGACACAATGAAGTGGACGCGGTCCTCACTCGCCTGTAGAACACGTAGCAGGTGCCATTAGTGTCCTGCCTTATGTGATTTTTAGGTTAATACATGAGCTTATATAAATGTTGAAACATATGCTAACTAGGGACAAGATAACCAGCTTGACGGGAACATTTCATTCTAGAGAGCATTTGATTGGACACAAATCTTTGTAGTGCAAGATGAGTTATCAGTATTTATTAAAAAAGAATGAAATGTTAAATATGTTTAAATATTGGTATGTTAAAACTAACATTTAAAATTTCATAAATTATGAGATTAATCATTATATGTATATATATATATGAAGAGTTCAGATGCAAAAGCCTCTAAGTGCCATCTGAAATTTTCTTCTAGAATGATCATTTTTATAAAGCTTGTATATTTAAGTTAAATAATTTCACTTAAATGACAATTAATAGGTAATATGCATTGCCATTTAAGTGAAATTATTGAACTTAAATATACGAGCTTGATAAAAATGATCATTCTAGAAGAAAATTTCAGATGGCACTTAGAGGCTTTTGCTATATATATATTCAATTAAATAACTTGACATATTTAGTTTTCACTTTATAAATTATTAGATGAAATTATTTAGCTCCCTTTATATTGTATGAAGGAGATCCCTTGCAAGATGTTCTCAAAGATAACAAACATGGGCTAAAAGCCACCAAATTTCATGGGGCCTTTAACATTGGTGTAACGGTGTTGGCCTAACATTTGCCGTCTACCGCAGAAACCTTTCGAACTCTACAGGAGAGCAAACAGAGGACAACAACTTCCCTGAGGAACGAGCAGTTCAAAAACTGAATTTGAAATTTAAAATAGTCCGTTCATACCTAAGGAGAGTGTGTGCGTAATGTCTCATTACTCTCCGGACGTCTAGGAAGCACAATTACCAGATGTTGTGACTGCCAATGCCCTCCAGCTCCAGCTCAGTGTGCATGTGTGATTATATCTCAGAAGTGTGTACTTATTAAAGAAAAACTAATATATATGGAGATTTGGGATCCATGCTGCAGTCTGCGTGTATGTGTGAGCTGAAGGAGGGCACGGGGCTCTAGTTTTTCCCTCTCTGATTTATTTATCATTTCCTCTTCATCCATTCCTCTCGTTCCATCTGAGTTCTCTTCTCCGTTAACCCTTTTCTGTTGACAACCTTGTAGCTGATGTTGCTTTCGAGCGCATACACTCGCATTGAGAGCCCATGGAGTTCTTGGGAGTTTAGTGCTCTTTCGCTGCCTCTTAAATGAGTGGGCCTAGCTTGTTATCGCACTAATTGGACTAATTTAATCAGTTTCCTGCCAGCAGTTAATCTATGTCAGAAACTCCTGCTGTGAGCGGCCATCTTGGTTCCTTCGAGACCAATCTGAACCAGACAGGAAGCAACGAGCTGAATAACAACATTCAGAAAGACCCACCACCACACTGAAATACATATCAGATCACACACTCACTAAACTCTCTTACACACCTTCATGTCGTTATGACACACCTCCAACCACCGAGATGATAAACTGCCACAAACCTTATGTAAGCTCTATATACTTTGCAATACTGCTCAAGGGACATCCAATTTTATTTGGAACCATCACAATTGGTTTTTGGGACTCAGACTTGGTCTAGTTCTTGGTAAAGTCACCGTGTTATGAATGATTTACTGAATTAGACCCCACAGGTTAGGATTAGAAGGCTTTGTAAACATTTATTCTTTAAAATGCTGAAAGGGCCTAGCAATAAAAGTGCTTAAATTTATATTAGGCTTTATGAATGACAACAATTCAAAAGTGAAGCTGCAGAAAAAAATTAATTTATCTGCTGTTAAACTAAAGGCCTATTTACACCAAGCATGAAAATTTGTACTTGCAGTTTGGTCTTTTTTTTCTTCTTTTTTTCAAGCACTGAAGTGGGTTACTACTTCTATTATTATTATTATTATTTTGATTAAAAGATTAGCTCTGGAAATTTGATGACTTTAATTTGTTACATTGCTGGAGAAGTTTCAAATTAATGCTATGTGTAAACACAGCCATAAAATTAATGGTTTGCGGTTAGGACATTCTGACAAAATGTCTGCTTGTCAATGAGTTTGAGCCAATCCCATAATTCTGAAGGAGCTGATGCAATTACTCCATTAGTTTAGTTGTAAGCCTGTAATTTGGAAGTCAAAAACCATGATTATTTGTGTCGTGGAAACAAATGTTGGTGAAAATGACGAAATAGACGAAAGGAAATAAAACTAAAGAGCTTCTCACAATCTGTGTTGATGAAGAAAGACTGATTCTTTCACTATATTACCGCCGGCACAGCTGTTTAAAGGTGATTTAAAGGTGTTTTACCTGCATTGTGGTGATGAAATTTCACTGCAATTTTAGATTTATTCCATAAAAGTTGCTATTGTCAGACAGACTGTATTTTGCTAAAGCAAATGAAATCTGTACTGTCATATGGGCTATATTTAGCTTTTTATCATGAACAGCCTGCATTTCGTTTTCATCAGTTTGCACACTTGTATTAGAGATTGACTTCGAATTGCATTGATTTTGAATAGTTCTGATGCATATTCACTATTGATTTGTGCCGTTTGTCACCGTTTTGTCTGTTGTTATACACAGACCTTAATACTCACCACATTACCTTTGACCTCTCCCATAATGCTGCTCACCTGAATAAGCAGCGCGGCATGCTCGGGGGCGCCGTATCGCAGGTCGTGGCCGTTGATGGCCAGCACACGGTCGTCGACCCTCAGCCTCGCGTCACGGGCGGCCAGCCCCCCCTCCAGCAGGTGGAAGATGAAGACGCCGTGTTCGTCAGGCCTGCGCACCAGCTTGATGCCCAGCTGTTCATCTGGAGCCCTCTTAACAAGGACCACATGCAGGCTGTCATCCCGGATGGTGGGGGTGTGTGTGGGGAAGGCCTCCGTGGGGGAGTGGTGGTGGGAACGGTAACGGTGGCGCTGCTCACGAAGTACGGTCAGCCGCAGCAGTGTGCAGGGCTGCTTCAGAGCCGCCACAGCATAACAGTGAGGCACGTTACTGATGTCTATACCATTCACCTGGAGGGAAGAAATCAAGAGAACTGTTGATTTGTTTGTCTTTGTCTTTTTTTGCATTACATTTTCGAAGCTTTCGAGTACGACACTGGTTTGCAACGCTAATGTCATGGGTTCAATTAGCAAGGAATTTACTGCAATGTAAGTCGCTTTGGATGATAGCGTATGGCAAATGTAAATATAAAAGTAGAGAGAAGACAAGAGATGATGGCAATGGGGGATGGTGAAAGGGATCTGGAAATGTTGCAAGCCGAATTGGAACTAATGTTGTAACGTGCACCAGAGCTCAATGTTTTTGAGTGTGCACTAATTATTATAGCAGTAAATACTTTCTGGCTTTCTGCAATTCTAAGGTTTAGAAAGGGATAAATATGCTTCAAATTATTTTGAGTTTGATATTTGATTTTGATATTTTGAGAAATCTGATTCCGCTTTCAGCTGCCAGTAAGCTGTAGTTTTCTCATTTTTAGGGATGCACAATGTATTACCATATCAGTTATGTCGATATTTAGACCTTTTTAGTCGATACTGGACTTTTAATTGTGCCCATGCTCATTTCTTCCAATTTTTTTTTTTTTTTTTTTTAAACATATAGACCTTTTACATTTACACCTTTGCCGGTATCTAACTCTCACTTAAAGCTTATATTTAAACTAATAATTTTATGTGAAATTCACTAGTAGTGTCTAAAAGAATTTCTGATATAGGCCATAAAATCTAAATAATTATATACTTTAGTTAAATTAAATGTTAGTCTAATCACTACATCCCTGCTTATTTTACTTAACACAATTAAATTCAATTAAACAATTCAATTAAAAATTAAAACAAAATGGATTTAAAAAAATTGGATTCTGTCATGGCTACATGCAGAATCCTCACACACTTCCCTTCTGAACAACAGATGGCGAAGCCCATGACGACATGTGCTATCAAAACCAGGACCATTCACTCCTACTGTACAATGACGTAACATTAGATCTAGCACACATACGCACCTTGAGGATCATATCCCCAGGTAGCAGTCTTCCATCCCGAGCGATGACCCCCTCTCGGTAGATATCCTGAATGAGAATGCGTACCAGAGGCGTCTCATTGCCCCCGACAATGCTGATAGCCAGAGGTTCACAAGGATCTGCCCTGGTGATCTTAATACTGGTGAGCTCACCATCAGGGATTAGATGATGCAGCTGAGGTAATGCAAATACTGAGAGAGAGAGAATGAGAGAGAATGAGTATCTATAATCAGTGAACTCCCACATGATCATTACTTTCTGTGCTACACAAACAAGGCATCTGTCCAGACCAAAGCAAGGCCAAACATGACTTCAAGCCTTAAAAAGCATTACAGTGGTCCATCAGAGGAAGGGAGGAAGGAAAGGGGAGGGGCAAGACTTTATATTCTTTATATTCTGAATATAAGATTTATATTCAAGATAAATCTAACAATTAAAGTGATGAAGTTAACTTTTGTTTCTATCATTTTACCCACTAATATGCATGATTCAGATAAACTACACTCTTAAAATGCAGGGTTGTTTCAACCTTCGGGTTTGTCCATATTTGACCCAAACATGGGTTGAAACAACCCAGTATTTTTTAGACTGTACATTCAAAGATCTGGGGTCAGCACGATTTTTGGTTACTCTTTATTTTGACACATTAGACACTCTACTAACTATGAGTAACTTTGCAACTACATGTCAACTGACTCTCATTAGAGTATTAGTAGACTGTTAGGTTAGGGTTAGGTGTTAGAATATAGTCGGTAGAATATCTGCCGGGGAGCATCAAAATAAAGTGTTAGCAGATTTTTTTTCCAGAAATGTAAGAGATTAATACTTTAATTCAGGATAGCAAAGGTTTCAAATAAATGCTGTTCTTTTGAACATTCTATTCATCAACGAATCCTAAAAAATCACAGTTTCCACAAAAATATTAAGGAGCACAACTGTTTAACATTGATAATAATAAATGTTTCTTGAATCAACATATTAGAATGATTTCTGAAGGATGTGACACTGAAGACTTTATATATTGCTGCCATAGAGCTAGAGTTAGTCAGACAATTATGAAAATATATACATACTGTACATTTATTTAGAAAATGCTCATTCGTTTGTATTTGTTCTGGGTGAGAGATTTGTACTGCATCTGTAACTGAAATGACTGTAAACTACAGTCGGATTCAGTAACAATCTCTGTGATTTGTCTCTCCTTATCTTTATCCATCCCTTCTTTCTCCATTACACACACTCTCTCTCGTATCCGCCTGTTCTCCACAATCTGCAGTTTCTCTCTTTCAAAGTCAATATTTTCCTCTCATCTCCTCTGATTGCTTGCAGGGAGAGAGAAAGTGAAGCTCATTACTACTGCAACCAGTGTGTTACATAACGAACGAACACACACACACACACTCATCAGTATTTTCCTCACACATTTCCAATCTCTCAAGCAGTCTTTTTCACTTTTGTTTTCATTCAGAAAGCAACCCTCTCACTCAGCGTTCATCTGTCCAGTCCCTCTGTCCCGACACACTGCTTCATTTCCTCTCTGTCTTTCTCTGATAAGTCTCCTCAGGCTCCATCTGCATTATTAAAGGACCATATGCTACTGCGGTGCTGAGCGGACCCAAACCAGACTGTCACCTTCTGACACACACCCTTTATTATCCATTGATATTGTTTTATCATGCTATTGAACGCTATTGATGGGAAACTTCATTCCTAGAGGATGAGAACATGTTCGATTTTGTCTTTTGTAGCTGACCATTTCTTTGCCATTTCAGGTTCTTAAAGGGATAGTTCACCCAAAAATGAAAATTCATCATGTCATTATTTACTCACCCTCAAGTTGTTCCAAACATGTATGAATTTCTTTCTTCGGCAGAACACAAAAGAAGATATTTTGAAGAATATGGGTACTATAGAAGTCAATGGGGCCCATCAACTGTCTGGTTACTGACATTCTTCAAAATATCTTCTTTTGTGTTTAAGCTTATCGTTATGACACAAACAGCTTTTTTAATATGCTATAATGCTTCATAACAGCAGTTACACAGTTATAACCAAACATTTTTCATATTTATAAACTTGCTTACATTTGCTAATTTCATAATGCAAAAAATAGCAACTTGAAGAGATAAAATTTAACTAAAATATTGATGAAATCTAATTGATTGAAGGAACCATATGCAGCCATAGAGCTAGCTATGCCAATATATATTCTTACTGTAAATGTGTTCATGTGTTTGCATTTGTTCTGGGTGAAAGATTAGATTCATGCTGAACCCGTGCCTGAACAGACTGTAAACTACAGCTTCGGTAACAATCTTTGATTTATCTCTCCTTATCTTTATCCATCCCTTCTTTCTCCATTACACACACTCTCTTTCTCTGTTGCTTTCTCTCCTATCTGCCTGCTCTCCACTTGGTTTGTTGGTTTTAACTGGTTTAATTTGGTCTAACTGGTCTCCCAGCTGGTCTTCTTCTGGTCTAGCTGGTCTCCTTGCCAGGTTAAGCTGGTGTTTAGCTGGTCAACCAGCTGGACTCCTGGCCTGACCAGCTGACAAATGCCCAAATACAGTACTTGTAAGACACATACACTTACCCTCTGGTGGTATGTTGGCGTTTCTGAGGTTGTCACGCTCCTCTGAGGTGTCGTTGGCTACTGCTGTCCCGCTCTTGGTTCTCCTCAGGACACTAAAGGCTCGATTCAGACGCCGAAAAGAGCGACTACGCACCGACGTTCTGTCAAAGTTGCGATCTGTGAATAAACGTGAGAGAGAGATATGAAGGAACTGAGTGAGAAAGAAGGAGAGAGAAAGTTCTCTGCCTAGACATGCCTGGACATGTCCCTCACACATCCTTCTGTCCACTTACAGCCAATCACAAATGAGTCGGCACACAGTAGCCAATCAAATTTTCTCTTTTTTTAGCACTAAAATACATTGCACCTGCAGGCCAAGCAATGAACATCTGAAGTAAGCAGCACCTGCTGGTGCTGTATTGTGGACACTGCAGTAAGGTTATAACTTCTTCAGGTCACACCTGAATCAGCACAGAACAGTGCAGGACACTTTTTTATCTGTTTATCTAGGTCTGTTTATCTAACTTAATCTATAGATCACATACAAAAGATTCACATTATAACAAAAATATAACTACATTATGTTACATATGCCCTGTTTAACATTTTTAATTCACCCAGGACGCTGAGAGACCTGCCAGGTGATCAGTGGAAAAGATATATTAAACTGTTGAGAATTTACTAATGATCAGTTAGGAATAATAAAATATAGTAAAGTTAGTTAATGTTCCTATTAAATAAAGTTGTTATAAGTGTGGATTGATTAAAAGTGGTAGGGCTGACATTCTGGGTCAGAGGTTGATGAGTCTGTAAAGGTCGAAAACCCTTGCAATACATGTTTTTCTGTCTCATTCCTCAACTCTTTCAGTCTTTCTGTCCTGATGGACAGAGTTCTGACAGTGGCATTGACAAAATTGGAGGCAGACAGCTTGTTCAGCTGCAGTGTCACACTGTTTCCAGTCCCAAAGCCAGAAATGCTGGTGCAGCAGCATTTATTGTCCCCATTCTTAAGGCTTCACATTTCGAGGGGACGTCAGACAATGAAACGTATCTGAACTACTTTGTGGAGGTCAGGAACAGGCCTCATAAAGTATTCATAAGGCATATTTGAACGTTCTCTATCTCCTCCTCTTTGTTTCTTTAACTGCAATATCAATTTGCATGTCTCAGTTGAGCCTTTTCAGACTCAAACTGAAAAGTCTGAGCCTTTTCAGACATCCACTTTGAATTCATTTTTTAAAACTACATAAATGGCACATAAGGCAACTTTGAACAATTGACATTAGTCAGATTAGCTGTTTCAGTAAGCATGAGGGAGAAATACAAATAATCATATTGTGGGGGACATCCTTTAATGTACTTTTTTTATTATAAAAAAAATAAATAAATGCAACTTTTATTCTTAAATTAAAAAATTATATATATATATATATATATATATACATATACATATACATATATATATAATTTCGACAAATACACACATACACAATTGTGTGCACTCACACTCACTCTTCCTGGAACCGCTGCGTGCTGCCAGGCTGGTGGTGCTCCCGGATTGGCTGTTATCTTCCACGCTGGGCTCATAGGCGGGGTTAACCAGGCCAGGCTCGTCTGATAGGAGGGCGATAGCAGAGGAGGGGCATCCCTCCCCGGGCAGTGCCGCCACAGTGAGTTCTGAGGTGCTGTCTGTGCAGTCTCCCTCCTGAGAGCGCCGCTTTCTCTCTGCGGAGAGGCCATAGTGTGACGCTCCTTTACACCTGTGAGAACACAAACACACACACCGACAACTAGGTCAGCAAGATGCATTATCATACTGTGAATGTGTCATCATCTATGTGCCAATTAGCAAAGCAAAGTCACGTAGAGGAGACTGAATTATCACATTGTTGCAAGAGTTGTACTCGATCTTTGTGTGTGTACAGTTGTGTCGCTGATGTGTTTATGCTGGTGTCGCAGAGAAGATCAACGAACAAATACGTTTCGCCCCAGGAAGCATGGGAAACAAACATAAAGACTAGAATATAAAACACCTCACCTTTGAAATGAGATTCCTTACCTTACAAAACTAACCATGTGCAAAAGCTATCTCTTACTGTACTCATACATGCTCACAGGCAGATGCCGGTGTAGATTACATATGAGCACATTCAGAAATAGACCTGCGGCTTGTATTTGTACTCGAGAGCATTCCTCTAATGTCACTATGCTCACACACAGAGACATTGACAAACCAATAAACCATCAGCCCGTGATTAGACACACACGAGAAAACCCTCCCACAAGGTCATAGGTTTTCCTCAGTTCCCTGAATCCCTGAGCTTTACACTGAAACTGCAGTGCGATGTGATCATATCCAGTGAGAAGATATTTGAGATTTTATTTTGGACCAATGAGATTTCAATGCGGGTAGGACTATAGATAGACAGACAGACACTAAACAGTTGGGCAAAAGTTGCAAAATAACAAGAAAATTAAATCATCTCAAAACAATTGTGAATGATGGCACCGCTATGGCAGCTACTGGAGCAGAGCTCTCTCTGAGGGGACGACTGTGAAGAGATAAATCAATGGGTGGACACATACGCACCAGGAGAGATGCCATGCCTTAGGGACCTGGTTTAAAATCAAGCATTTTGTCTCACTATTCATGCCTGTCTACACACACATGGATGCTATAAAGGAAAGAAAGGGGACGTGTGGCACAGAGCTTGACACTGGCCGTATATCTCACTTACTACTGACCACTGATTGGAATGCCTAAGGTGTGCAAACTTAATAACCCCTAAAAGAACAACGGCGGCTTTCACTCAGGTTCCATTACAGTGCTGATGAAACACCTCAAATCCTGTTGGCAACCTGAAGACAATTACCTCACACTGCTTGATTGACATTGTTTCAGGATAAAATTACAGCTTAGGAGATTTCTGTGATGACTACCACTAACACTTTCATAACCTAACCCTGATATTTTATCGGACGATACAGGTAGAATGACAGACAGAGACACAATGGTACATAGACAGACAGAGAAACTGGTCAGAAATGTATAATAACTGAGACCTCTTCTGTGGCCATCAAAAGCAATTAGAGTGATTAACTGAGAGGGAACATCATCTTCTTGTATTATATAACACAGGGGCTTCATGGAGACCAACCAGTGGTTAACTGATCTGGGACAGTGTTAGTTCACTTCCCCCCTTGATTCTTGTCTGTCAGTCTGAAACTGAAGTGAGTTGCATAGTTAAAAAGTCAATTTTTACTCTTCTCTAAGAGGAGAGAGAAGAAACATGGGGTTCATGAAGGGTCATTGCTTTTTTTTAACATATAATTGTTAAAGGGGTGGTATAATGCTCTTTTCACAAGATGTAAAATAAATATCTGATGTCCCCAGAGTGTGTATGTGAAGTTTTAGCTCAAAATACCCCACAGATATTTTTATATAGCATGTTAAAGTTATGCACAAAATGCAAAAATGCACCGTTTTTGTGTCTGTCCCTTTAAATACAAATGAGCTGCTGCTCCCGGCACAGAGGGTGGAGCTTCAACAGCTTGTTTCCTTTTACCTCACACACACATGCACTGAACATTTCAAAAAAAACATTTAGCCTTTTATGTTCAAACCGGAGTCAGAAAGATGGAGAGACTCAAGAAGAAGTGACAACGATGTAGACAACATTTCTGAATGGTTAGTTGATGAATTTATGTAGCTTATGTGTAGTTATCTTCTAGTCATTGATTAGCATATTCTGTCTTGATAATCTATAAATCGTGTTCCGGGGGTGGGGTTTATGTAAATTTTAGGGTTTGTGATGTCACTAACCCGGGAGGAATGTCATGTAGTCCCTACCAGCCATTTGTTGTAGTCCTTAAAAAGCAATTTCTTTAAAAGAAAAGATCTCCCTTTGCTTTGAACTTTGAGCGTTGTAACTTTGCAGATGTTGTTTATGCTCAAACAGCAACATTACACACTAACTAAAGTTAGAAAAGTGAAATCATAATCAACCACCCCTTGAAACAAATTTACTCATTCCTCAGACCCAGAATTGTCACGACATTAGCTGAAATATTTTTTTTCCCTATAGTTTGTTTGTTTGCTTGCCTTTTGGGAGCTTGACAGCCCATAGTCACTATGAAATTACTTTTGTGTTCTACAGAAAGAAAGAAAAAATATCAGCAATAGAATTTTAATTTTGCCATTGTCTTTTAGTGGAACAAGACAAATTCTCACTGAATGATCATTGAACTCTGAACGCTGTAGCAAATTATACTATCCGTTTTAATAAGGACAAATGCTCTATGCAGTGTGTATATATACAAGAGACTGAGAGAAAGAGAAAGATGCAACACAATGGTCTTGTCTGTTCCTTCGTTAATGGGCTTAGGCAGATGTTAATTAAAACAGGCTTTCCTGCTAGAGATAAAGCAGCAATCTGTGGTCTGAAGTCATAAGCCGTGTCTTTGTCCTGACACACTCACGTGCATGCAGCCACAATAACAGCAATGCAGAGGTTATTGTTTAATCCAAGCATCTCATTATATGAATGATGGCATGTGTCAGTCACCTTGCACCCAATTTCCCCTTTCATTTATATCCTCTCACACACATATACACAGCCATATGGACGGGCAGCAGGGCACAGAGCAACAGAGAGAGAGAGATTAACAACTCTCATGCACTTTTCCATCGCTCTCCCCATGTTCCAAACCTTCTTTTATTCGTTCACGAATGAGTCGTTCACTATGAATCTTCCCTGGACACTGATCACTAACTTTCTTTTCTCATTCCCTTCGCTGTCATCCATCCCACATTATTGCAGTTTATATGTACCTTCTACTTTCTTAAAGGGACAGTACATCCAAAAATTATCATTATAATCATTGTCATTATTTACTCACCCTGATGTCATTCCAAAACATGTATGCTGTTTTTTTTGTTTTTTTTCATGGAACACACTCAAATATGTGACAATCAAATATGACAAAAAAGACAATCAAATATGCACCTGTGTCCTGTTTGGACGTCAATAACATGAAACATGATTGATAGAGTGTATTGTAACCACATATCACAACATCAAACTAACCCTAACCCTCACACAAGCCTAACCCTAACCCTAACCCTTACCCTTACCCTTACCCTTTTTTGAGAGAGAGAGAGAGAGAGATGCTCTCGACAATCTCTTTTTATCTAAAACCTAACCCCTATCTTCTATCTTCTATCTTGTTTTCTATTTTCATTTGTTTTCCCTGTTTTTGATAGTGATTATGGAGATGTAGGCCATAGCCCAGTGAGACCTTATAATGACCTTACAAAAAGAGGGAGAATTATGTCCTCTTCTCTTAATAATAATGAAATTAATCTCCAGAATATTCTGCTGGCTACTTACAGCTCGCACACACACGCTCGCACTAAATCCAGTACACTAAATCTTCGACTACATCAAAACACACAATGGTCTGAATCTAAGTCATCAAAACCAGATTGACGCTTCAATCCTCTTTTGAGTGAATGGATTATCCTGAACCTACCCAAATAACACAGCTCTAAGACTGGGATGTACTAGTCTTAGACACACATACAAACATATTTCCATCAGAGTGAGATATCAGACTCAATTCCTGAAACTGTCCCAAAAAGATCTGAACTCAAACACACACATTTAGTGTGTGTGTGTAAACACATCATGTACCAGTCATATGTTCAGTGTTGCAGGACTGACTGATTTTTAACTTATTCTCATGGTGGAAATTCGTATTTTTATATTCATCACACAGACACACACAGACATTTCTCAAGTATATGCTCTTGACTACAAATTATATATATATATATATATATATATATATATACAGTATATATATATATATATATATATATATATATATATATAAATAAAACATTATATATGTGTATATTTGTCACATATATCTTGTATGTAGAGTCTGAACTATCATGAAAAATCATTGAAAGTAATTATGCATTCCTTTTGTATGCGCATGATCTATTATTTTATATAGGCTATATCATTTTTATGTGCATGATAGATTATATTATATTATATATTTTGTACATTTCTCCCATTTTCTAATAACTATCAATATAATGTTATTTACATGATTAACTGAAGACATATAATAATTTCGGATCTGTTTACTTTTTCATGTAGCTAACTAATAATGCATTCCTTATGTGTGTGCAATGTGCATGTGTATATTATATTATATTATATTATATTATATTATATTATATTATATACTTTTTTGTATTTTTGTCACATTTTTCTAGACTGAACTACCATACAATGTTTATTGACATATATTTAATTGAAGAAACTATTTACTTTCTTTTTGCAGAGTTAATTATGCTTCCCTTAGGCCTGTATAATATCATATAGATACACAGATAATGCTTAAACATGTGAGATATTCCATCCCTTCCCCCTGGAATCTCCACTGCTAGCCTGCTAATCCAGACCCAAGCATCAGGATAACACACGACTGACACAGGGAGGAGAGGACAGAGATGTCCTCATCATAACTCACTGCTGAACCACTGAGATAGAGAGATATACTAAATCACGCCATCACCAGACGCAATCAGCACTCTTATAAGTAGCTACACCATGCAGCGGACACACACAAACACTCGCTTACTCACACACTGCAGCAGTTAAAGAGCTAGAGACTAGTTGTCCGACAGACAGCATTGCAACGCAACGCTGCACCAGCACAAAATGCATTTCTGACAAAACTGCAGCACATTCAGTTCCAATTGACATCTGAAATCTCAGAGCGCTGCAGGTTATTGTGTGTGTACCTGCACCCAGCTCAGTATATCTGATATACTGCAGGGGTCTCAAACTACCTGGGAGCCACTAGTTAAAACAAAATGTGGTATATATTAATTGAGGGGTGATATAGTTTTAGTCTCTAATTTAAGACTCCTGATCATTTAATTTGAGGTCCAACTCTTTTTCCATTTCTTTATTTTGTTAATAATTGTATAGAGAAATGCATCATGGGAAAGTGGTGCTCGGTCTATCTGAGCTCTTTAATTGCTTTGACATGTTTAACTTGGGAGGCATGCGCACACATAAATACACTTTAATCAGTCTTTGTGAAGTTTATCAAAGGAGGTGTCTTCCTCCTTATCTGTACTTAATCTGCTGATGGGTTTGAAGATCAGAGCTTCAGTGCAGCAGGAGGAAGGATTAAGGAAAGTAATAATCTCAGGGAGACAAAAGACAGCAAGGAGGAGGGAGAAGGAGACATCTTTTTTTTGTTCTTTGGGTCTTTTGGAGTCGTGACATATTCACGTCAAGTAATTCATTGTCTGGTGGATTATACACTCATGGCAAACGCTCTGAGAGAACTACTAAGACCAGAGAAGAGGAGAGACCGATGAATGGCCAAGGAAAACTCATTGGGGGACATTTTTAAAATCCACTTAAATTGCTCAAAATTTCTCAGCCTGTTTTTTCCCCATTATCCTTTTGTGAACTCTGTAGCTGCATTAGCAGCACCAAATGGAAAGCTGGACTTGTCTGCCATTGGTTGGGCAAACAGATAGTCCCTCCCCAAACTCGCACCATTAGTCGAGCCAATGTTGAGAGAAAATGTGCTTCGTCAGATCAAGCGGGGTTCTTAAACAAAGTAATGCTCATCTTTTTTTCTAACTTTTCTATTTTAACACAAAATAAGGAAACTTACTTATATCTCATTTAAAATGAATTGATTAATACATTCATACCATATTTGGTTCATTAATATCTCCATCTTAATGAAATATTTGATGCCATATTATATGATAATTTAGACTACATATATATTATACTAATAGTGTAATAGTATATATTTCTGATTCATCAATGCATCTGAAGAGACCTTTTAAAAACACAAACAAAAACAGTTTTTCACAAAAGTAAAACTACATTTATCCCTTGTGAACACTGACATACACTGACTGCATTGACTGGTTCCCTGTGCTCTCCCCCGTCCTATGAAACTGTATCATGCGACTCACTCAGCCAATCACTGACATCACATTGGCAGCAGCCAGCAAGGACAATTATGCAGACCTAACTTTCCATCCACCATCCCTCTCTCTCTCTCTTATACATTTTTCTATACCATCCTCTTCCCCACCCATTTCTGTTTCTCTTCTTCTCTGTGATGAGAACAGCAGGATGAAGACAGCAGCAGATTTATGTTCATTCCTCTACACCACCCCCCTCCCCACCCCCAGCTGAGCAACCGCATTGACTTTATCTCTCTCTCTCTCTCTCTCTCTCTCTCTCTCTCTCTCTCTCTCTCTCTCTCTCTCTCTCTCTCTCTCTCTCTCTCTCAGCGTGGAACCGGGACAGTGATCTGCTTTAGTTCTCTAATGTGTGCAGGAGATAGTGCTGGAGTGTCTGTTATCTTTGCTCTGAGCACTTAACATTGAGACCTGTGCTCAGTCTGAAGCGGTAGATACAACTGACCTGATCCTATGGCAGACGGAGAATGCTCCCTTTGCATATGATCAAATTTGCATGTGTTTCCGTGTTGTTCTGCACAAAGTCAGTCACAGCCAAGGATAGAACTGACACCCCAATGGTGCATTTTAAGCATTTTTTTTAAGACACTTGTGTACTGAAGGTTTAAAATATGTATCTACTCTAAGAGCACAAAAATATCTTTAGAGCAGGAGGTCACTGTTGGTTTGTGTGTGTGTGTGTGTGTGTGTGTGTGTGTGTGTGTGTGTGTGTGTGTGTGTGTGTGTGTGTGTGTGTGTGTGTGTGTGTGTGTGTGTGTGTGTGTGTGTGTGTGTGTGTGTGTGTGTGTGTGTGTGTGTGTGTGTGTGTGTGTGTGTGTGTAATCTTCTGTTTATTCACACTTTAGCTTCACTTGAGCAGCTCTGGTTGGCCTAGTTTTCCAGATATCTTCACATATGCGGTCCTCTCCGAGTTTGCCACTGTGACGACAAGAGATCCTGCACTGCCTAATACAATAGTGTGCAAGAGCCCATTCAAGCTGAGGGGACACATACTGTATTTGTATCTTTGATAATTAAGTTGCTTTAAAGTGTCACTATTATGCTTTTTCAAATATTACCTTCCATGCAGTGTTTAATTGTATATCTGTCTTTGAATGTAAACACTCGAGTTGTGTAGTAAACAACGCCTACTTTGACTCGTGTTGTGTACATGTCGAGAAGACACTGTTTTCTGCTCTGCTCTGCAAAAGCAAATTTGTTTTGTTTATAATCGGATATTATATGACAAATTCCCCAAAAGAAAAGCATAAAAAAACCAAGATGGAAGTCACGGAAGCCATGAAAATATAAATAATGTACTCTTAGTTAGATGCTCGGTTGCAGTGCATTGCTAGTGTGATTGAGAGTTTTGATTGGCTGCGTTTTGTGATTGACTGTGGAATGCCTGAGTAGGTACTGCATATGAAGAGAAACCTACTTTGCGACTGCTAAAAAAGTACATTCTATACAGTATAAATGTTATCTGAGCGTACTACATTGTCCATGTTGTCATTGTCATGACTTACAGCATCAGTTGCGTCACTTCACTGCCATTTACAACCCCTCTCCCATGACCTCATGGGATAGTTAAGTGTTCATCAGATGCATACTTCAGAATCTGGCCAGAAGTAGTCATGTCATCCAGGTATCGCCTACTTTTCGCCTACTGTTTTTTGCCTACTATTTAGTAGGGATGTAGGTATAATCATATGCATTGATGGTGTTCTACGTTAAAAAAACATTTGGACAGTCCAAACAAGTCAAACCTATGGAAGCTTGTTTCCGCCACTGAATAATAAATAAATAATAATAATTGCGACTTTTTTTGGGAGATATAAAGTCAGAATTGCATGATATAAAGTCGCAATTGCGTGTTATAAAGTCAGAATTGTGAGATATAAACTATTCTCTGGTAAAAAAAATAAATAAAAAAAAATCCGTCTTTTTTTCCCTTAGAATTGGACTTTATATCTCACAATTGTGAGTTTATATTTCACAATTCTGAGAAAAGATGTCAGAATTGCGAGATATAAAGTCGCAATTGCGTGTTATAAAGTCAGAATTGCGTGATATAAAGTCGCAATTGCGAGAAAAAAAGTCAGAATTCGTACTTTTTATCTCACAATGCGAGTTTATCTCGCAATTCTGAGAAAAGATGTCAGAATTGCGAGATATAAAGTCGCAATTGCGTGTTATAAAGTCAGAATTGCGTGATATAAAGTCGCAATTGCGAGAAAAAAAGTCAGAATTCTTACTTTTTATCTCACAATTGCGAGTTTATATCTCGCAATTCTGACTTTATAACACGCAATTGCGACTTTATTTCACGCAATTCGGACTTTATAACACGCAATTGCGACTTTATTTCACGCAATTCTGACTTTATATCTCGCAATTCTGAGAAATAAAGTCAGAATTGCGAGATGTAAACTCGCAATTGTGAGATAAAAAGTCGCAATTATTATTATTTATTTATTATTCAGTGGCGGAAACAAGCTTCCATACAAACCTTCCGGGGGTCTTTTACATTTCCTTCTCTTATCATCTTCCCACAGTGCTGTCGCTCATAATTTATACTTATATTTCAAAAGGAATACACATCAAAATGATTGATTATCACTATAAAGCACTGTAACACTCAGTTGTGATGTTACTTGTTTTTTTATAATGTGTATTAACTGAGGATTTTAACCCAGGTTTATGTGTGTATGTTGTGGGATGAGCATTTCTTATCTTTCTATTCCTGCTTGCACAGTGTCATATTTTTCATGCAAACAGGAAACCCACACCCTCCACTTTCTGTGCCTTTCCCCAAGTCTCTCTTACTGTCTCCCAGCAGTGACTGAGCACCCAGCCCAGGTGCAGATCCGGCCCTGAGATCAGGTGCTGAGCAGGGAAAAGAACTCAGCCAACTCTGTCTCGGATGCAGCTAAAGTGTCGAATTAGCAACAACGTTTTTTTTTTGTTTTTTTTGCTCTTCCTGCTCCTCATCATCATTAACCTGATGAGGAAGGTGAGAGGACGCAGAACAACTGCAGAGCAACTGCAGGACAGACACAATCTTTTGGACTCTTGCTCTCTAGGGGAAACGCTCAGAAGCAGTATTTGACTCCATGAGAATGTGGCAGTCACATGTAGGTCATCCTTTTCTTTTTTTCTGAAGACTGCTTTGATTTTACAGGCTTGCACCAGATAAAGGTGCAAGTGCGTGTGAAAGCTGAAATTAAAGCTTTAATTAGTAATTAGTAAAGCTTTAATTAAATTAATTAGTAATTACAGGGAAAGAAATCTGACATGGGGTAATTATTTAGAGATAGCCAGTGATCTTTGAGATCCCTTATTTATGGGTTAGTTCACTTTAACTAATATGAGATTAATTAATTACTCACCTTCATGTCGATTCAAACCCATAAAACCTTTGTTTTATTCAATAATTTCTTCTCTTCCATGTCAGTCTCTGACGCTGTTCATATTGTAAACACCGAACTCAGTGTCACCGAACATTGGCTCAGTGTTGGTGGGATCCTGCGTCAGCATCACACGCATGTGTCGTGGTGCTCACGTTAACAGCGTCAAAGACTGACCCGGAAGAGAAGAAATTGTTGAATAAAGTTTTTTTTACCGTCACTTCATAACGGTTGAACCACTGTAGTCACATGGACTATTTTAACAATGTCTGTCTGGGCCTTGAAAATGGTAATAATGAAGAAAGCTCTTGCATTTCATCAAAAATATCTTGTGTTTCGAAGATGAACGAAGGTCTTACAGGTTTAGAATGGCATGAGGGTGAGTAATTAATGACAGAAATTCCATTTTTGGGTGAACTAACCCTTTAACACTTGGGGGAAAAAAAAGAAATTTGCTATACTGACAATTGAAAACGATAATTGTCTGACAGGGATGCAACAAGCCCTTCTGAGGGGGTAAGGTGCACGGGATTCGACTTTGGACCCCCATTTCAATCTCAAGGATTTGACTTTGGACCCCCATTTCAATCTCAAGGATTTGACTTTGGACCCCAACTTTTTGCCACTCCTGCCAATGGCCAATGATTTAACGGCCATGAAACTGTTTTTGCAAAACAGGCAGTTCTACCACCAAAATGTTAGATACCAGTGAAAATTAAAAAAATTCTATTCCAATATTTATACCACAGCTAAAACTACTAGCCTAACTAATATAAAACATTTAATAAATTTAAAACATAACTATAGACAAATAACAGTAGTTTTCAGGTAGAGACAATGAATAAAGTAATCAAATAAAACAACACTGGATAGTCTTCACTGTATAAATTACACATAGATTAATCCTTACAAAGGTTATTCAGTCAAGAGCAGTGAATTATTTTTTTCTTTGTTGTTTGATTAAAGCTAAAAACCCTGCGAGCAGCAGACATATTAGGCTGCTGTCACTTTAAGACCTAATGCACGGATCCAATACACTGATACCGGTACACATCTTTCTCTACTGATTACGTTCACTTAAACGTAACCGACTATGTATACTATATTTGCCAAGAGTGGGAATTAAAAAAAAAAAAAAATTGTCAATTTGTCCGTTCAAGCCCAAGAAGACGTGAAAAAGAGCTCAGTTCAGAAACTGTGTGCAGTCTGAGACGCATCTTTCTGGGTAGTACCGCGAGTAACTAATTAAGTTTCGTTTTGTGTCTTGAATATTTAAATTGCCAAGGCTTAAAATCTTATGACAATGTAGTACATTTTTACTCGCATTTGGCGAGTGTTCATTTTAGGCCCTGTATGTATAAGCCTGTATCATACTACCATTCAAAAGTAAAAAAAAAATATATATATATTATTTGGCAAGGATGCATTAAATTGATAAAAAAGTGATGTTATTAACATTGTTACAAAATCTATTTGAAATAAATGCTGTTCTTTTGAATGCATCATGGTTTTCACAAAAATATTAATCAGCACAACTTTATCTTTAACAGATAATAAATGTTTCTTGAGCTCCAAATCATCATATTAAAATTATTTCTAGAGGATCAATGGAGTAATGTCTGCTAAAGATTAAGCTATATATATATACACATACACATATACATACATATATATATATATATATATATATATATATATATATATACGTACATACATGCCTATTTTTGGACCTATTACGATTTATGTACAGTAAATACCAGTCCAATGTCAAAATCATTGATTCTTTACATCACACATTTCTTTTCTTCTCTCTGTGCAGCGTGCTGTTTCTGTGATGTGCCTTGGCACAGATAAGTAGATGGGTTATGCGGTCACTGAGTGAGCCAGCGAATGCCGCAGGACAAACCGTTCACGCGCACGTTCAGCGGTCATCCGCTCACTATGCCTGAAAATAAGGTCACCACGGCAACACGCAAGGCCCTACACGTGTGACACCCTGATGACGACATGCTTCTGTCTGACCAGAGCCATCCGCTGCATGCAGGCATACACACATGCATGAATACACAGTCAATCACCATCCCCCACCCCCATAACTGATGATCTGTTCTTACTAAAAGAAATATGAACCACGCAGAAGGACACAAATCAAAATCATGTTGATCCTGACAGCGATCAGCCTTTAAATGAGTCAGAGCACTGGCCTCCATTTTCAAACACAGATACTGATTCACAAGAACTGTGTTTCCAGCCCACATACCGGCAACAATATTGTCTAAAAGCTCTAGACATGTTAGCATAAGCCCTCAAGAAGTGTGATATCCTACCTCTAAAGAACTTCTTAACACTGTAACACTTTATTTGAGGTAATCTGACATTAAAGACAACAGAAGCTCATCACACCCATATGGGCCGTTAAAAAGTCAGTGTGAAATGTGGACAGTATTCGTAGGTTTTCATGCGAAACTTGATTTACGTTTGTATAGACACAAAAGCTACAATATTAACACACTGACAGCATCGTCTTCTGATGTGATCAATGCTCAGACAAAATCTGATTGTAGAATTCTAATTTTTAAGTGAATTATGGAACAACTTTGTCAGACATTTTCATTTTAATTTGATTGAAATACAGATTACGCTTTCAGAAATCAATTTGTGTTAGCTGAATTTTCCTCAAACCTTAAATGGGACCTATTATGCAAAATTCACTTTTATATTGTATATTATATTTTGTAAATATTTTTTATATATATACACAACCACCCTACTGTGGTAAACATCCATCCACTCTATTTGTTATTTTCCCTATAAATTTGAAACAGTGTCTCAAAATGTGCCGTTCAGGAATCAATCAATCCCGCCCACGACTGCTGACAGACTCCGCCCTATTAGCTTAGCTCCTCCCCTTAGAGTGAGCTGTACACAGTCCGCCATGTTTATCTCCTCGCCAGAGCATTTAACAGCAGTATTCAAGTAAGAACTTGTTTAATCAAAAGCAGTAAGTGGTTTTCTGTTTTTCTTTTGTTGTCTGATTCATATTAACAGCATATACAGCAGTAGGTACTGTATATTATGCTGCTGTCACTTTAATACACAAATATTTCATATAAACGTGATTTCTTTCCCTGCTGTTTACTTTCACATACATAGCTGACTGTGTTTATGTGAACTTTGTGTGTATTTGATAGCTTAAGCGAAATAAGACGCAAAAGAGAAATAAGTTTAATATTCACGCAACGCGCCGTCTGACGGCAGCTTTCTGTGCGCGTGCTTCGGATGTGTGCACTCAGAAAACCATATATCAGAAGTTTAAACTGCAATGTCACATGAGCGTGAGATTATAATCAAAACCAAACAGATATTTTAGTTTTTGGCAGAGTTTCTGAGGCACGAGCTGTACAGGCTCCGCCCTCTTCTGGAAAGTGGGGTGGGGAGCAGCAGCTCATTTGCATTTAAAGATACATGCTCGAAAACTGCATGTTTGTGCTTCAACTCAAAAATGGGCATTTAACATGGTATAATAAATGATCTGTAGGGTATTTTGAGCTGAAACTTCACAGACACATTCTGGGGACATCTGAGACTTATATTAAATATTGTAAAAGGGGGGCATAATAGGTTCCCTTTAACAAGTATAAGAGTCTTTAGAAATTATACTTTGTACAATGTCCAATTAGGTGAAAGCTAAGATTGAATAAATGTGAAAGCGTTAACTGCAGTAAATGAACATGATGGCGCTAATCATATTTAATTCAGCTAATTTATTATAAATACAATAACATCAACCTATTCATTCCATGAATTCAATATTCCACAAACCACAAATGATTCATAAACATTTGCATGTCATGAAAGTTTTTAATTCGTAAAAGTGCCTATGTTTTACATGCCGTCAATGCATTGTTATTGTACAGAGTCTGTGCAAATGTCGGAAGTGCTTCAGTGCTTCAAGAATCATTACATGTGAGTTGTTTGTCTCACATACCACCTGAAAAAGCATGTGCAGACACATCCAAAATCACACAAACAGGAAAAGGCACATCTCAGCATACCTGTACACTCAGGCAATTCACAAGATAAACCTACACATACATTAAAGCATTGGGAAGCAGAAGTCTTTTGAATGAGTAGAGCTGGACATCAGTTATAGGAAGGAGGTTGGGTGTGTAAAAATATTAATACACAGAGACAGTTATAAGTGATCCATTGGTAAACTGACTTCCTGAAGAATGTAAATACTGACGATGACTATGACTGTGACAATGGCTCTATGAAAACATCCTGACCAGTCAGAAATACTGGCTCAACCAATGGCGTAAGTTTGGGGCAGGGCTCTCTGTTTGCCCAGTTATTGTTTTTGCAGTACCGTTTGGTGACACTAGTGGCGCAGAAATCACAAACTGCTGCTTGTAGTGTTAGTAATACTGTTCATCAAGTATTGTGCCCCTAAAAGCACACACACACACACAGAGAGAGAGAGAGAGAGAGAGAGAGAGAGAGAGAGAGAGAGAGAGAGAGAGAGAGAGAGAGAGAGAGAGAGAGAGAGAGAGAGAGAGAGAGAGAGAGATCAAGCATCTGCATACAGAACATCTGCAACAGTGCACAGAGAAGATTAATGTTTAATTCAAAGTCTAATTAAGCATCTCAAAGCACAAGAGAGAAAGGAGTGTGTGTGTGTGTGTGTGTGTGTGTGTGTGTGTGTGTGTGTGTGTTTGTGTGTGTGTGTGTGTGTGTGTGTGTGTGTGTGTGTGTGTGTGTGTGTGTGTTGCTTGATAAACCCTACATTATGGGGACAAAATATCCCCATAAAAATAGCAATATCCTAAATCCTTGTCCTTGTGGGGGGCATTTTTTGGTCCCCATGAAAAGTTTTCTTTGATAGTTAGGTTTAGGGTTAAGGTTAGGGGATAGAATATACAGTTTGTACAGTACACAAACTTGAATGTCCCCATAAAAGATGGAAACCTGTTTGTGTGTGTTGTCAAAGGAAGATGGGCAGCTTTAGCAGAGATCAAACATTCAGGACCAGCGCTAACACACTGTTTATATCTGGTATTAACATTCATTTCAGGTGAACTTATCACAAGTGGTCAGTGCTAAATACATGTGTAAACACGGCCCAAACCATTTGCGATCAGTACACTCAGAGGACATACAAAGGTAGTCAGAAACGCAGTGGACCACATTGCATTTGTCTTAAAGAAAATTAAAGGACCTCATACTCACCTGTCATTAATCAACTGCACTAAAACAATGAGTTTTTTCTGGTTATGTGCCATTTTAAAAGGGAAAAAAGTGTATGGTTGAAAATTTTACATACACAAAAAACATGAATTGTTTTGCAATTAATAACACAGATTATGTGAAGCACAAACAAACTACAGTTAATGCATATTTGTGGTGACATTTAAATTTATATTTGGAAGCAGAGTGGTCATGAGACACATCTGTTTTGCCTAAACACTGAGACAGATGTTAATACCAAATACCAGCATATGTGTAATTGATTGCGGGGTCATTCTGGTACGATATGGTATAGTTCATATCCATGCGTGAATGTCCACCACAGTGCCACAGAGAAACCTGTGAGAAATTCAACACCCGATAACAAAGAAAGACAGAAAGGAAAATATATGGATATGTAAAAAAATTAAGAGGGACATTCTGGGCAAAGAAAAACACAACTTGCTGAAACTAAGAAAGAAGGCCAGCGTGTGTGAGAAAGATGAGAATAGAAGCTTTCTGTCATTATATATGATGAAGATGAATGACCGTGCTACCACCAGCCAGACAAACAAAAAACAGACTACACAACGCCTCTCTCTTCTCCTTTTCAATGCATCCAAGATGGTATGTCTACCCATGAAACTCGCAAACACATACACAGGCACATAAATCATAAAACACGGCTCATGGTGACCCACATACACAGAGGGCGAAAGAAGAGAAACAGAAAGACCTTGTCATATAAGATCCAAGCCAAACAAATGCATGGACAGATGGTGCAGAAAATTACCTTATATGTCTCCTTACTATTCATTCTTCTGAGAAACCTTACTGTCCCGTTATAATCCAATTATCCTTTTCTTGAATTGACATGCTATACACACCAATATCAGCATGTTTGTGTTGTCTAGAGTCTAGACTCTAAGAGCAGAGAGGATTTGTAATGCAGTCTATTGTACTATGCTCAGCCTTTCACACACACTTACATGGCACATTGTGTTTCGGCCAAAGACCCGGGATCAATATAACCAGCCTTCACCCAAACACACTCTCACACTGAATGCAGAAGTGTCTTTTAAACAGTGCAGTGCACAATGAAGAAGCTCTTACAGTGTTTACTGCCGCGGATGAGTGTATATTTTACTCTTTTGAGGAGTGTCTTATGATTTTGACCCAAGAGATAAGTTCAGCTTGAATGTTTTATGTGCCTTGCAGCTTTAAAAGTGTTATGCTGTTGTCAGATATCTGGTGGGCTTATGTGTGTGTGTGTTTGAGTACCAGTGTTTGATTTTCTGAACGGGGTGCCTATGGCAACGGCGATCTTTCTGTACGCTCAGTCTAATTGCATAAGTGTGCAAGGATAAATTACATTTTATATCTATCAAATATATTTATATTATGTCAATAAAAACACCATTTAAAATGATGCAAAAACACCTGCACTCTCACACACACACACATTAGGTCATGCTGCAGTGTCCCTCACTGCTTGGTAGCATCAAAACAAAACCTGCTTCAAAACAAAACGCAACCATAACCACCTCTACACTATCCTCTAGCACACAACTACAATAAAAAAAGAACAATGCATTTATCCTTTTAAAAATTACCATATGATATACAATAATGGTATAGAAACTTATAGACAAAAAAACAAACAAAAAAACAACACAGATATGCATGCACAAACACATACAGGTATGCAAGCAATTTATCTTAAAAAAATGGGATCAATTGGGATTTATGCAGGTCTTGCAAATGATGTATGGACACGCGCGCGCACACAAACACACACTTATACACACAACCAGATGCACACATTGCAGTGCTGATGGGATGGGGTACAGTGCGACTGTCCTGTATAAGACTAGAAGATGAGATGGTACATATGGGCGCAACACACCAGACACACACACAGGACATTGCCACAAGCCGATGTGTGTGTTACTCACAGTTCTGAGTAGAGGATGTGCAGGTTGCCCACATTGTCAGTGTAGTTTGCTGGACTGAGCCAGGGCAGAACCAACAGCAGGAGAGCCTTCATGACCCTCTCAGTCCAGGGTCCTCTGTCTTGAGTCTCTCTTTCTTTTGCTATCTTTGTCTTTCTCTGGACTGAATGCAGTCTTCCCTATCCGTCTTCCTCCCTGCCCCTTCCTCCTCCACCTCTACTACAGTTCTGACCCCCCCACCCGCCTTTCTCTCAGGTAAAAAAAGCTATTCTTCCTTTTCCTTTTCTTCCTGTTTCTTTGCCTTTCCACTTTTCTGTTTTCCCTTGCCTCCCTCAGGCTTTTAGCCTGGTCATCTCAGCAGTAGAGAGATCAGCAGCAGTAGAGGGAGAGGTAAAGACTGGGAGCGCTGCCAGCGGAGGAGAGCAGAGAGTGCAGGATGAAGAAAGACTCGAGAAGAAAAGGAGGCAGGAGCGGTGTCTGGAGCGGGCGCAGGTGCATGTGAGCCGAGGCAGAGAAGAAAACAGAAGGGTGAGGTAGAAGGAGAAGAGGAGGCAGAGAGCGGCGTTTGCTGGCACACCGGTCGGGTGCGATGGTTGCGTTGCGGTTTAATCTGTCCTGGGTTTCGTCCAAGTGTAAGAGGATTTACACTCACGAGCCCACATGCTGCTGTGAATGTGAGAGAGAGAGAGAGAGCGAGTATGTGTGAGTGTGGCAACACAGCGTCTGACTTATACTGCAGCATGCTCTACAGAGAGAGAGAGAGCTGGGGCGAACCATCTGACACCAAAGAGAGGGGAGATGCAAGCTTGGGTGGTCCATCTATCATTGTCTGTATGCCTCAAGGGTAGAGCATGTGGCAAAGACCACCCCTTCCACAGAGCATGGGTTCATTCGGCCATGAAGGGGTGTGTGTTTATATGTACGCATTTGCAGGGAATAGACATGGATGGGTGGATGTATGGATGTATGTATGTATGTATGGATGGATGGATGGACGGACGGACGGACGGACGGACGGACGAATGAATGGACTGATAGATCAATGGATGAATAGATAGAAAGAGATGGATAGACATCTATATATATATATATAACTATATATATATATATATATATATGTGTGTGTGTGTGTGTGTGTGTGTGTGTGTGTGTGTGTGTGTGTGTGTGTGTGTGTGTATAAAGAGGTATATAGAAAGAGCGACCGATAGCTAGAGAGTCAGACATATATCTATACAGACAGACAGACAGACAGACAGATGAGCAACCACACTCCATTTATAGCTTGACTATTCTTCAATCATTCTCCAAACAATAACTCACAAGGTCACATAATCAGACAAAAATGGTTATGGCCTTATAGATCTCCAAACTTTACAGCACTTTCAGTAAACGTATGATTTGGTGACAGTATAGCATGGGCTTTCATCAATACTGCATGTGCCCAAGGACAGCCTGAGGCGCTACATCCCCCCCTCTCTCCCCAGATCTGATCCAGGATTCTAGGAAAGTCTGTCCACCGCCAAATACATGCAGACTCAAGCACATGCTTACGTGCACTGACAAAGTGCATCTAGACCTGCTTGACTGCAAACACAAAAGAAGCTGACACAGACCAACGATAGATAGATAGATAGATAGATAGATAGATAGATAGATAGATAGATAGATAGATAGATAGATAGATAGATAGATAGATAGATAGATAGATAGATAGATAGATAGACAGACAGACAGACAGACAGACAGACAGACAGACAGACAGACAGACAGACAGATAAGCAACCCCACTCCATTTATAGTTTGAATATCCTTCAATCATTCTCCAAGCAAACAAAAACTCACAAGGTCACGCAATCAGACAAAACTAGTTATGGCTTTATAGATCCCCAAACTTTACAGCGCTTTCAATAACTGTATGATTTGGTGACAGTATAGCATGTGCTATTATCAATACTGTATGTGAGCCCAAGGACAGCCTGAGGCACTACATACCCTCCTCTCTCCCCAGACCAAATACATGCAGACCCAAGCACACACTTTACACACACTGACAGACAAAGTGCATCTTGACTGCAAACATGAACATAGACCACCATACAGTACAATATACACAAACCTATCTTTGAGCCCAAAGCACATGCAAATAACAGGCAAAGCAATCTAAAAAACATCAAAGCGTCAACCAAGGCTGACTCAATACAACATGTCTGCTCACCACACTGTAATGAGTCACCAGTGTGAAGGAAGGCTTACAATTTAACATCACATGACCACAAAATTCCGGGAAACAAAAAAAAATCAGAGGCAGCTAATACTGAAAAAATGCTATTGAGCTTACATGCATGGATTCAAGAGGAACCATATAAAGAATTTCTCTCTCTCTCTCTCTCTCTCTCTCTCTCTCTCTCTCTCTCTCTCTCTCTCTCTCTCTCTCTCTCTAGTAGTAGTTACGAATAAATGGAAGCCCATTCTTACATGGAGAGAGTCTTTGGCTGGTCCTTACAAGGGCTTGTTCCTCTGAAGTCCCGTCCCATTTTGAACGATGTCCAACTTTACAGTCCTGGACCAACTAAGACTTCCAGACCACATTTGAGAAAGAAGGGAGAAGAAGAGAAAGACAAAGTAAGATGAACTGACAGCCCAAGAGCCCAGTATAAAAAGAGTGAGATGTGGGAGGGGAGAAGAGGAATAGTATGGAAAGAAGCAAGTGTGGGTTTTTCGGTTGACTGGAGAAAAGGGCAAGTTGATTGTGTTTCCGTAAGTGGAATTTTAAATGAGAGGGAAACTTTCCATTAACAACAGTAACAAAATGCAATTAATTTCATTTGAGCCCTCAGGCTTGTGGAGCACTAATGATTCAGAAACAGTCCACAGGAACGACAGAGACTCCACCATCCTAAAAATGGTAAGACTGAGGGAGAGATCCAATAAAAAGCATTAGTTAGCATAACGTCCCCAAAGGCACTGAGGTGGAAGATATCTTAGTCGGTTAAACAGAGGTCACTTTGGGGTTGCTACCTCTGAGGAGCGGAGAACAAAATAATCCTCTAACCAAATAAACAAACAAATGCATACACACAGACGGAGATGTGCTCGACACATGTCTTCTATTGAGGCGAATCACTGACAAGAGGCTTTTATGAATGACAATGAATAAAGAGCTGCTTATGAATGCCAATGAGAAGATGAACTGAATTCAATACATCAGTCACTTTCAGCAATTCAACTTTCTTATACAGTTCAATACCTTGAACTGTGCTTTTCCAAACCTTCAAGTTACCTTTAAATAAAGCCATCTAAAAATGAGTCCTTACTGAAAAAATCTCAAGACTGAATGTCTGGATCAATATATAGTCCTTGAAAATGAACAATATTTTTTTAACCAATAGGGTTTAGTTTTGGCTTAGGCTTAGAGATGGGGATAGGGGTTTGAACATCATATTTATCACCCTCACCACTATTTTTTATCATGATTTCAAGCATTAAGATGCGGTCACACTTACAGGTGCTTGGCGAAATTTCACGGGCGATATCATTTCAACAGGAATCGTGTGATGAAGAATTTTGCCATATAAACTTCCAGTGGCTAATAATTTTCCCTACTCAAATCTGCAGGCAGACTCGTAACTTACCAAGAAAGCAAAACAGAAGATCCACAATGGACAATTGTAAAATGATCAATAAAAAGAGGCTATTTGGAAAGTGGTTATTTAGGGTTGGTTTGTTTGCTTGCTGGAAAAATAGCTTTGGATCTTCATTTCAACGTCATTATTCCCATATTTCATTGATGGCATTTTGTATCATCTAGACCCGCTTTCTATAACCTGTGAAATTTTTCCCGGCAATGATAATTGTGACCGCACCTTTAAGGCAGGGTTTCAGGAATGTAGAAAGATCTGGAAACTGGCCCTAATTGATTTGCTGAAAAGTAAAAGGTGTTTTCCATAGTAAGATGGCTGCTCACTGTTTGCATCAATGCAACAGTTTGACTTCTGCTGGCTACAGTTTCTTTTTTTCATACTGCTACCAGGTAAAATACAACTTTTCTCGAAAACAGTTATAATGGTTGCTACGACCCTGGTAGTATTAGGGTGATAGTTGTTTGAAAGCAATATTGCTCCAGGACCAACAAAAGATGCGGGTCCATGTCCTACTTGGCTAAATTGCATTGTGCATCTTCCAAACCTGTGTACCACCATCCTAAATTTTATTAAGAAGCTCAAATCTTGTTAAGACCACTACTAGCTCTGAGGGTGATTTTCTCACCGGCTCCTGATGTGTCCCTCCATTTCTCCTCGCGACAGCACTTCATTGCAGTGTTCGGTAAAGGGACAGGACACCATCAGTTTATCCAGCAGCTTGTGCACCAGCAGGCTGGACTTTCGGCAGGTCTGCAGCATCAGCGGAGTGCGATCCACCGGGCAGAAGTCGCTTTCCAGTAGGAAGTTTGTCAAACACTCTTGGCAGTAGGTGTGCCCACACGGGGTGTCCAGGGGCCGGATCAAAGGCTGAAGGCAGATGTGGCACATGAGGTCATCGTCCACCTCCTCTTTGTAGGTATATTCGTGGTTCTCCTCTTGTAGGTGGCGTTGTCCACAGACATGGCATAGGTTAGGAGGAGGGGAGGTGGGACTGACTCCTGTTGCACCGCAAACAGGCATCGCCACAGCACCCGCCTCTTCCTGATCACTCATTGCGTAATGGTAGGTATGGTGTAAAAGGTTGAAGCGTTACAGATTCGTCGTAGTTTTGTTGCGTCAGGTTGCGTTTTGAGCCATCCACCTGTAGGATCACATTAAAAAAAGAAAGGAACTGTCATTTATGGCAAATAGGTGTGTCCACATGATAATCTTGTTGGCTGTGTTTGCTGGAAAGGCAGGTCGCACACACCCAAAGACGCAGTTTAGCAAAAAGAGGCCAGCAGAAATGATTTTTTACTTTCTGTCTGTTCCTCATCGCTCTTACTCTATTTTTAATTCCCTGAGTTGGCAGAAGGATGAATATCAAACTGATCCAAATCTCATTTAATATTCCACTGGCAACAGAAATATCAATATTGCACCTGAGATTCTTAACAAACCCAGTTGGAGAAGAAGAGAAAGATATAATTGAAAGTTATACAGTGGAAGTTTTTAGCATGGTCACACAGAGAACTGCCATTTTGCTAGCATTATTCTGGATGTTTCCAGAACCTTAAGTATTGACGTTTAGCAGCTGTTTCTGAACTAGAATTGTGTCCATAACAACCTCAGTAGGGCAATAATGCCTGGGTTCGTGTGAGCCTGTCATTTAGTAATGAATTGTTTGTGTGTGTGTGTGTGTGTTTGTATGTGACACATGTAGTTCACAAACAAAATTAGCTTTTATTTTAAAGGGATAGTTCACCCTCAAGTGACTATTTTGTATTATTATCTCACCTTCATGTCATTCTAACCATGTAACTTCATTTTGTTTTTCTATGAAACATGAAAGTGGACTACTGTTATGATATCTTTATGGTGTTTTATTGTATAAAGATATCGTTTACAGCCGTTTCTCTCTATAAACTCTCATTTTATGCTAAATGAATACATTTTCCACAGGGAAAATAACAGCATTCTGGTTTGGAACAACATGCTGGTGAGGAATTCAATTTTAAACTTTATCTTGTAAAAGAAGTCCTGTGGTCAGGAAGTCCTTGCTTAAGACTGAGTGCGTCATTACACCTGTAGCACACACAACCAATTCACACAGGATAGTTTGTTCGGTTACAATGGGAGTGTGATATTATTACAGCCATAAAGTTTTGTTTGGGGTGTCTCACCGAGTACAATCTCTCCTCTGAATACATTTAGTGTACACTCCATCTTTCTGTGTGTTTCAATATGGCTTGTCTGATTTTGTGAAGTCACCCACTGCTGATTTGAAGAGGAAACCCTTGAACGACAATGAACTGCAGGTGAATGCATGAGAATAGCTTTATTGTCTACCACCTTGTAATCTGATCTGAGCTTAACCAGAACTATATAAGGACACGCACACACTCCCACCCATAAATGAGTGTGCCCAAGGACACAGTTTTACCTAGCAACCCTGTGTTCTCCGTAAATCATCATCTCTTTAATGATCCTTCAGAGTGACGATATGGCTTGAGTATGCTACTGCATTGTATTAAACACACACACACACACACACACACACACACACACACACACACACACACACACACACACACACACACACACACACACACACACACACACACACACACACACACACACACACACACACACACACACACACACACACACACAAAATAACTTTTACCCTGCGGCTCTTATTCAATTTTCCATTTTCTTTTGTCTTCCTGCATTCAAAGGCACTTCTATTAAAAAATCCATTGTCCTAAACAAACAGAATGACAAGACTTAATAGTTGCTTGTTTCATTTCACTCTCCTTTCTTCAACTCTGTCTCTTTCTCTCATATTTTCTCTAGGGAAGTAACATTGTTTCTCAAGTGACCTTTGATCCAGGGGAAAGCAATGGTAAGTGTAGAGAGTGTTAATGACATTCAACTGCACAATCAAGCATACACAAGTTACACACACATACACAGCATTTTTTTTAAATCTTAAATCCAGTGGGATCAGTGTTTAATGACTGAAAATGCTGAAAATTTCCTTCAATAAATGGTTTCATGGAAGAATACACACAGATACACAGAATGTTTGATCATGGTGTAATGCTGTGCCTAATCAGCCATTTCTTTAAAAGCTCCAGTTAAAAATTGTTTTGTGTGTTCTGTGTCAGCATTTTTATATCATTCAGCACAGACAAACACATACTTTCCCATCACGCAAAGTGCACAGTAATGCACCACTGAAGGAATTAAAGCAAACGCAGGAACAAAAAAATATAAAGTGGGACCTAAAAGTCTGAGACCACTGTTGTGAAAATGCTTCCATATGGCATTTTTTCCTAATAAAATCTCAGCTCTGTGATTCCACCTGTGTTTCTGACATAATAGAATGAATAAACATGCTTTACAAAGGCAGCACTCTGAGAAAAGAGGCAGCAGGGTGGATCTCTCACTCTCAGGCCTGCTGTGGATCTGTCTTTGACTTCACCACACTTTGTTCAGACATGTTTGAGCAGAAAATTCCACCGCATACCTGAATCCCTGAATGCTCTCATTACAGCCTGAACCCGAATGAAGAGTTATAGAACATATAAATGCAGATTGGTGTGTTTATGTTTTAGCAATAAATATTAAATGAATATCAAGAATTATATCTATAGAAAATGTATACAATTTATAACAAAAAATATTTTAAATTGATTAATTTAGAAATGGAATTAAAAATAAGAGAGTTGGTGATGTATTTTATTTTAAATTAATTTATAAAATATAATATATTGTTTATAAAATCTATTTGGTAACAGGGTTGAATGGTTATGTAATAGGCCCTAACAAGGAGCCTTGAGGCTCCCCTTTGATTAAACATTCAACTGTTGAATCATATAGCTAATGAATAATGGAATAAAACCATACAATGATTAATGCAAATATAATAACTATTCAGTGGAAATTATGGATATAAATGAGCACAGCCACACACACAAAAAAAGTAAGTGAGTGCGTTAAGAAAATTATATATATATATATATATATATATATATATATATATATATATATATATATATATATATATATATATATATATATATATATATAAAAGACATTAAGGGAAAAATGAGGAGAAATGAGGCTATGTTTCTGGTATGTCGGAGAGGATCATTAGAATTCACACCAAAGAGTCTTCCAGTGTAGCTTGGGGAGAGTTACATAAGTGTTCATATGTAAATGTATAGTTCACCCCCACCCTTTGGATTTCTGTACCAACCCCTCTTCCTCTTCAACACCCCTCTCTTCCAACACGCTTTCATTCTGTTCCTTTAGGCTCTTTTCTCAGTTACCCTATATATTTTTTTCACTGATGTTATTTATCATGTTATATACAATGGGGTTTAAAAATAAGTATTTTATTGTTATAATAAACAATTTTAGGCCTATATTTCTTATTGAATCACAAAACTCTTATTTTTCAATTACAATTATGGATACATTTCTTCCATCTAGGAGATTACTATCATTTATATACATATCATGTCATATCACACCTACCATCAAATTCAATATAGTGAGACCACAATTTCCCATTTTCAGCTTAACACACACACGCACGCATGCACCGCACGCACACACACACACACACACACACACACACACACACACACACACACACACACACACACACACACACACACACACACACACACACACACACACACACACACACACACACACACACACACACACACACACACACACACACACACACACACAAGCAGCACCCATACTGACAGGTGACATGCTGTTGGTTTTCCCTGCTAAACAGCTGGTGGTCTAAACTGCTGATACAAACTAGCTCTAACCAGAGAATAATGATGATGATGATGATCAATCTGAGTTAACAGTGTTTACACTACAAATATATGAACATCAACACCTGCACCATGCTCATACCTCCATGTGCACACATTTTCACAGGCATTATGACTTCAAAAGATTCATGTTGGTTTCTACACAAAGAAAGTTTCTCCACAGCTGTGCTGAGTCAACAAGTACAAGCTTATCAAACAAAAATCAGTATCAGGTGAAAGTTACGAGCAAAATGTGCCTGAGTAAATACATACTAGTTCTCAAGCTTACCTGAACAGGTAATCCAACCGCTCCGGCAGAGGGAAAATGAGAAGGGGAGAGTGAATGAGAGAAAGTAAAAGAGAAAATAAAAGGACTTTGTCCCAGTGGCCACAAGTTAAAAATCTGCCTGATGTCTGGTATTAGGTGGGCTCTGGTATGCTCTGCTAGTTGTCCTGGTGGTCTTCAAGAGATTATTTCAGTCCAGGGCCCCCCGGCCATCCTATCATGCTCCGGGACGCCAACTAATGACGCACACATGCACACACCTGATACAGGAAGTGAGAGAGAAGAGGCAGAGTTAAAACAGTAGGCAGGTAAACAAGAGAACTGCCCCAACCTGCTCCGGTGGGGCTGGGAACTGGTTTACACACACACAAACACACACACAAATATGCAAACACATGCACACACACAGTATAACTGTATAACTATAATGTATAAATAAATACATTAGATTATGTGTACACTAAACATTACCAAAAAAAATGGATAAGAAATACAATCTATTACAACATACAAAAAAGGTAAATGGACCCACACAAAACCGAATGCACTGGCAGCGTGTGGCAAGCTGTGACATGCCCCTGAGAAATCCCTGTACATAAACCTGAACAAAGTGCTTTAGGAACCCTTAACACTTCAATAAAGCTGTTTTTCACTATCCAGTGGCACACACCCATCCAACGACACCAGGCAGAGAAGAACTGCTGGTTTTTTTCTTTAGATGTGATGATTTGGTTAGGATGTGTGTGTGGATGGGGGTTACCTGGACAAAACTGCCTATAGATTGTCTATGCTTGCTGTTATTTTAATTTCTCAGGAAAGAGTGTGTCATAATGCGTGTGTGTATGAGCTTGGGTGATTAACAGGCTGTATGCAGGCTGAGGGCAGCTTTAACCGCTCATCCTCTCTTCCTGAGAAACATGAGCATGATCAATTCACAATTCTATTGTGAGATTTTTTCCAGTATTTTTCTTCAGCTGCCGAAAGTTTTGATGAAAAAGTTAGTTTTTGAAATAATAAACAACACATCCTAAAAACCAACTAAATCTGAGAGTTATAGGAAACAAATTTTTTACCATAACATGCTAAGATAACATGACAGATAAGCACATAATACAAATATGTATTCATACAAATCATACAGACACACAATACACAAGGAAATCACCTAATTACTGGGACTTTCATTTTTGTTGTTGTTCCTAATAAGTCAAATGGAGTTGGAAGTGAGTGTAGTCCAGTTTTTAGAAAGGGAAAAATGGGATAAAATTCAAGAAATACTACAATTGTAAATTTTTTATATTATTATAGTAAAAACTATTGTCTTTCAACCCAAAACAGTGAGTAACATTGGCATAATCAAATATTTAAGAGCCGAGGTCAAACTAATATTTTACCTCTATAGTTTTTTGGTCAAAATTTAACATGAATAACAGATGTAAACACTGTTGCTGGTAGCTACCATATTCCGGAAATTAAATAAAAATGTTAAAAATGTTGCACTTGCCAGTTTCACATGTTATTCCACATCAAAATCATCAATTGGCAGGGTTTTTTTTTTTTTTTTTTGGGGAATGAAGTCAATTGAGGTGGAATGCACTGCATGTTCAGATCTGCACCTGGGCCCCAGTTTTCACATTGAATATCAGCAGGTCTAACAGTAAATATACAGAATTTAAATTTTCTGAAAATATAAATTATTACAGTAGAGCAGTGGTGAACTCTCTGGGCATAACTGGTCACTAAATAAACTAATACACATAATTCCCTTTTATTTTCATTTATCTATTTTCAAATATTTTCAATCTATTTTCAACTACTTCTCAAAATTCAGAGTTAACTCCATTTTCAATGTCAGATTCATCAGCAAATACATTTTTTGTTTGTACCTGGTGGGTGAAATGACCAGCGTGAAAGAAGTTCTGTATGACATGTCATTGCCAAATTTATTAAACATGAAAAGGAGGTCTGATTCCTCCAAATAGGCTTACTGTATATCCATACCCGTAGCTGAAATGAATCAGAAAGAACCAGAGGGTGTTTTTGAACTACATGCACATGCATGTTTAAATGAGACATTTATGTTTGTGTCATGTTGTAAATATTTAGACAGTTACTGGTCTTTAAATCATGTGAGAGAGAGATCACAAGTTCAAATTCTGTAATTACTGTAAGTGTTTCGCTTTATAGCGTATTTGTTTGTTGGAAGTTTGACACAAATTGTAAATATTGCACTAAAATATGACACTAGAAGGCATTTTCTTTCATGGCGTGTCTTGGTTTGAGACTTCTGGCTACACTACTGCTTTAGCATAAAATCAGGTGAAACCAAATCCTAAACCAAATCCCAAATTCCAGACTCCTGACCCAGGCCTTGAATGTAACCAGAGAAAACAGAGGAAGACTGAAGGGATGGCAAAGATTGTGTTTTTTTTTCCACATTCACAAAATGCACTGAAATAATGAAAAGATAGCTTATTGTGATGATAAGAGCAACAGTGGAGTGTAAGAGATATTAGAACAAAGCAGGCAATCAATCAGCTCTGACAGCTGTACAGGAGCCTATAACTGACCAGATGTTTACAGAGCTGTCTGCTTTGATTAATGTGAAATCAATGGAGTACTTTAATCCATTTATTCTGAAATTTAATTCTGGATTATATAATGCTGCTTTTATGTACTCTATTTTTTTCAGATAAGGCACCTAATACCATGCTCTTTTGCTCACCAAGGCTGCATTTATTTGATCAAATAATACAGTAATATTGTTAAATATTACTGCAATTTAAATATTTTCTATTTGATATATATGTAATTTATTCCTGTGATGTCAACGCTGAATTCTCAGCATCATTACTCCAGTGTTCAGTGTCACATGAAAGCATTCTGATATGCCGAGGAGACAGTTCTTATTATTATTGATCAAATTTGTAAATAGTTTTACTGTTTAATATTTTAGTGGGATCCATGATGCATTTTTTTTTCAGGATTCTTTGATTAATAGAAAGTTCAAAAGAACAGCCTTTATTTGAAATGGAAATCTTTTTTAACATTATAAATGTCTTTCATCCTGTATTAATGTTTTAATTTCTCTAAAAAAAAAGGCTGTTTTCTTGTTTTATGGGGACTTTCCATAGATTTAATGATTTTTATACAGTACAAACTTTATATTCTATCATCTTACACTAAGCCTACCCCTAAACCTACCCATCACAGAAAACTTTCAGCATTTTTACATTTTCAAAAAACATAGTGTGATTTATAAGCTGTTTTCCTCATTGGAACCAGAAAATGTCCTTTTGAAAAAAGACATTTGATTTTGTCCCCATAATGTGGGGTTTACCAGGCCACACACACACACGTGCGCACACACACGCACACACAAACAAACTGCCATATGTGATTTACGGGGACTCTCCATATAGGCTTTATGGTTTTCATACTATACAAACTGTATATTCAATCCCCCCTAAACCTACCCATCACAGAAAACTTGCAGTTTTTTTGAATGATAATAATACACTGTTTATGTTTTTGAAGCCATTTGGTTTACGAGGACACAGGAAGGTTATAATACTCATGTCATTATTTGTGTCCTCATAAACCATGCCAGATCACGCACACGCACGCAAACACAGACTTGACAGCACATCCAGGCCAACTTCATTTGGTATGCTGTTTTATCCCATTAAAAATGTATAAGCGTGTTTGCGTGTACAATAAAATCCGCTTTTATGGCTAAATCACTGCAGATTGTGTTTTAGTGGTCAACTTAATATCCACTTTCTCCAAATCAACTAAACCAGTTGGATAAGACTTCTGAGAATCAGATCATCCAGTAACTCTCAGAGCGTTGTTATTGACACCAGCTGTGCATTTGCATACTTTTCTGTGTATGTGTATCATTATATTATAATGATGAAAAAGCTCATGCAGCTAAACTATTACAGTACAACACACACACACACGCACACACACACACACACACACACACACACACACACACACACACGCACGCACGCACGCACGCACGCACGCACGCACGCACACACACACACACACACACACACACACACACACACACACACACACACACTCAAGGTGACTTTATGCTTTAATACAACACACACACAAACACACACACCTCCCCATGATGCAGTGTGGTGACCTTTTGTCACCCTCATCATCCTCTCACTGACCCCCCTGCAGAGAATGAGAGGTGACACACACACACACACACACACACACACACACACACACACACACACACACACACACACACACACACACACACACAGATAACTTAGCACGAGGCACCTTTCTTTTCTGTTTTACTCTTCTACTCATTCTATATCTTCTGCAGTCTTACAGAAAGTAGTTTGCATATACTCTTTAATTTACGTCCACTTGTTTATCTCTTGCATTATATCTCACATTTTTCTCACTCATTCTTTAAACTTAATTTCTCCATTCTCTTCAACCCTATATCCTTATTTGTCTCAGGGCCTCAGACTGTTACTAGTCTGATTCTATTACAGTTTTTTTTCGATTGCTAAACGACAGTGGGCACAACTGGAGTCACATGTGCAAAACTCTAACTACAGTCTGCACAGCAGCAGTTCATGTGGACCAAACTCTAGTTCGTTTTTCATTGCTTGAACACAGTTTTCAAAACTCTACTCACTTAACCCATGACTTTAACCACAACCTGCACAACACTGTGGATTTACAGCACTTTGTTCAAACTGCTGTCAAAACTGTGAACCACACATTCAAAACAGAATAGATTTCAGCCTTGTGCCTTTCAAACACCGCTGAGTGCAATTTCAGCTGAAAGGCTAAGCAGGGGTCTTGTTTTAGACTTGTTAGTGAACACACACATACATTATATATATATATATATATATATATATATATATATATATATATATATATATATATATATATATATATATATATATATATATATATATATATATAGGTAGTGCTCAGAAAGACTAACTTTGGAAATGGAACAAGGAAGACGGGTTGGTGGAGGGAGAAGGGTGGCAGGGAGAGGGCGGATGCGTGCCGGATGTGAGGACACGAGTCCAGAGGACTGCCAGGAATGGATAAGGCACTCCAGAAGGTTCTTCTCCAGGTGCATGGCAAGAGAGAACATTAGATGTGATGTTGATGAAAACCTGTGGCCTGATGCTATGAGAGAGGCAGGATTAGCCTCTCAATTATTTGTTTGAATTACAGTATGTACTTTTAGTTTCTACCTTTTTTTTCTCATTACTGTAATTCCGTAAATTACTACAGACTGTTGAAGCAAACTGCTAATTTTCATTTACATTTAAGAATTGTTATGTTCTAAAAAATGTTATAAATCATGTGAAAGAATGTCACTCTTTTCTTTGAAGAAAATATGAAGTCACTGAAATTGTTCAAACTGTAAAGATGAAAAGTTTGTATTTTCTGTATTGGTGTTTGATGCTAGTGTTTTTCCTCTCAGTGTGTTCTGAGTGACAGTGTGTGTTATCTCAGTGAGGGTTGTGTATAGTGTTTGGCTGCACTGAGCCTGTTTTGAGCCATGTGTTAAGAGTTGTGTTGCTTGGAGTGAGGTTTGCAGGTGATGTGAACTGTTTCACTCAGGTGACTGTTGGTAGTGCAGACTGTAGTTAGAGTTTTGCACATGTAGCTCCAGTTGTGCTCACTGTCGTTATAGCAATCGGAAAAAAACTGTAATGGGGTAAATGACACAATGCTCCCCCCACCCCCATATTTATTAATTTATTCACATATGCAAAAACTAAAGGATATAAAAAAATAAAGGATTAAAAAGGTAAACTAACTAACTATTTATATTAAACTATTTATATAGTAATTACTTAATTAATTAGACAGAGGCACTGAAAAAAAAAAAAAAGGATGTGTAGGAGAGAGAGATAAAAAGTAAGTATCCACTAATCAGTCTGAATGGGTCTGACAGAGGCTAGGCTCCAAATCTGATTCATATCAAACTCTAAATCAGTCTGGGTGCAGGGTATATCTAGTTCAGTTTCAGTCTAATCCAGTTCACAAATCCCAGTGTGAGTTTGGAAGTTAAATAGCTTTCTAAAGTGTTAGCTGGCGTAGAGACAGTGCAGTCTGCCCTTAGCTGCCCACCCTCCTTTCTCCCCCACTTTTTCTATTACGAAGTCTGGAACTACTTGGCTTTCCCACAAGATTCTGACACAAAAGCCTTACAAAAAGTTTCCAAACTTTTCAAGAAACACTCCCTCGCCTCCTTCCCCAGTGACTCTGGATGTGAAAGGGCAGCCATTGCGCTCTCTGCTTCATACAGCATACATATTTCATAGCTGAAATGCTAATGTCACTGTGCATATGAATATGCAAGAGGAAGAGTTTAAGAAGAAGGTCAGCGAACAGACTGTACATGGTGATGAGACAAGCCAATCATTTAGCCCAAAAATATGAATTTGTGTGTATGTTTGTGACAGTACTTCTGACGAGATTCAGTGGACATATGGGAACCTCTCTGCTCTGACTGAGAGTATAAGTTATGCTTTGCTTGATTTGGCAAATGTGTCTAGCTTGAATCATTTAAACATAATAAGCCTGTTAACTCAGCGTGTCCTGAGTTAACAGGCTGCCGTGATCTTTGTCAATGTCCTGGGAAGTCTCCAAATGAGCACAACCACTTAAACAACTGTACCTGGGTTAAATAAGGCTATCCAAGATAAAGCAAATCAAAACCATTATAAAGAAAACATAATAATTATTTTCGAAAATGTTTTTAACTCTATTTTCATTTTAAATTTAAATAGAAAATGTACATAATTTAAATAATAATTATATATATATATATATATATATATATATATGAAGAGTTCAGATGCAAAAGCCTCTAAATGCCATTTGAAATTTTCTTATAGAATGATCATTTTTATCAAGCTTGTATATTTAAGTTCAGAAATTTCACTTAAATGATAATTAATAGATCATCTTCATTGCCATTTAAGTGAAATTATTGATTTTAAGTATACGAGCTTGATAAAAATGATCATTCTATAAGAAAATTTCAAATGGCATTTAGAGGCTTTTGCATCTGAACTCTTCATATATACATATATATATATTGTGTGTGTGTGTGTGTGTGTGTGTGTGTGTGTGTGTGTGTGTGTGTGTGTGTGTGTGTGTGTGTGTGTGTGTGTGTGTGTGTGTGTGTGTGTGTGTGTGTGCGTGTGTGTGTGTGTGAAATATGATATTTTCCGGAATTACGCCACATGATATGATATTTTACAGCTTAAACTAACCTTGCCTGCAATAAGAAGGTCAAACACTATTCAAATAATAATGAGGAGTGAAAAAAATTATGTATTTCTAAGAAAAATTATGGTAAGGAATTCTTCCACATTACTTAAGGTAATTTTTCAAGAATTTTATTCTTATAATGACACCTTTTTTTGTTCATTACGATATCACAACGTAACATAACTTTATTTGTTTATTAATTTAGTGTTTATTTAACAGGAACAATACGGAACATAAAACATTATTGCACAGGACTGAGCAACAGATGCTCTATATATATAATTAGCAGCACTTGTCCCTAGGCTTTAACTAAGAACCTAAGATGAACGACAAAAATATCAAAATTTATTTAAATTTAGAAATTAACAACATGTTCATTATACAAGAGGCATTCAAGTCATTGTATGTATTGCATATTTGTATGTGTTAATAATATATATTTTTTAAATAAATGTAATAAATACAGATAAATAATGAGCATCATGTCACCTTTCATGCCTTAAGCACAGCCAATCACAAACCACAGCCGCTTCTCACCAATCAGCTTCCAGTCATATTAAAAGTCCAGATATCAGAGGGAAGGGATAAGAGAGTCAGAGCTATTTATGAAAGCCCAGAGGGAACACAGCACACCACAATCCATCAGAAGGTGCAAAGTAATTCGTTCAGTAACCCAGCAGTCCATCACCACAGCCGAGCAACTATTACAGCTTAGAATGCCCAGGGTGTACCAGAGGCACCTTAAGGGAATGGAACAGGTGCTAATGGGAACTCATCAAATCAATATTTCTCTCTTTTACCACTTTTCCACCAAAATGGTGCTGGTTTGTGAACCTCAATCAGAACCAGCTTGCTGACCTGAGAACCGTTAAATGACGTAACCGTCTACCTTATTACAAAACTTGAATACAAATAAACATGCCACACAATGATCTTACCATTTTTAAGAAGCTATTATGATTTGATTTAGCATTTGTATTCAGCATCACAAGTTTGAGGTAATGATCAGAAGATATAATTAACAAAATTCATAGCAATTAGTTACACATGATGCATTCACACATATGATTATATTTAAATAAAATAACTTTAGTTTCATGAGCTCCTTTGCCCATATAATATTTAAGCTAATAAGGTTAAGCGTGGCTTGCTGTCCGCAGCGGAGGGGCTCGAGGAAGCAGCTTCAACTCGAGCTTAGATATACCCCCAAGTGGGACTAATGCTTGGATGATGAGTATGCAAGATGCCTAAATTATGTTGGTGTAGTTGGAGAGGTGGAGGGATGCCAAAACAGCTGATGCCAGAGCAAGGTGAGCGGCTGCTTATATGTTCTGATGGTTAATTGAAAGATTAAATGGGTTCACTCCTCCCAAAATTACGTTGTGAACATCACCAAATGGAAGGTTCCATGTTAGTGGTTCCTGTTGACACCTGTAGATTTTAGGACACAATGCAGTCAATATTTTAATTTCTGAACTACATTTTCTGTGATGGAAACATGCATGATTGCACCTTGTCGGTGGAAACAGCCATTTATTTCCCTCTTTGCATCTCTTTCATTCGCAGAAACCCCCTTACACATGTGGGGAAGTGATTTTCTCACATATTTGCTGGTGTGCGGAGGTGAAAACTGATGTAATCAGGGCAGGGAACTCTTCCAGTCCCCCTCCCAGCATCACAGAGCTGACATCCCTCAGCTGGCATCAAAAGCTTCAGGCTCACATGTATGCAGACGTGCTCTTTCACATATCCCTCTCACCCACACTCCCAAGCATCCAGTCAGCATGCGCAGAGTTATTAAAACTGTGAAGAAGCTTTAATTATTCTATTAGTCTGTGAAAAATGTATCCATGCTTTTTATAGTGTCTCTTGCTGTTCTAGGCAGCCATATATAATGATATTAATCATGCCCTCTCACAATAATGGTGGAGAGTTTGTAATACTCCTAATGGCAAAAATGGACTAAATATATACTTGCATACAAAATAATACAGATTTAAAACACACACTCATATTCAAACATAATGAACTTTACTTTTTTTTGGCAAATGGGACAATGAGTCTGAAAGCACTGTGGACTGCTGATGGTAAGTTGAAGATATATTTAAGTGCATTTATTCCAGACACTCTTCACTGAAGTAATTATTTAACATGTGACATGTGGGGAGATATTCTCTCTTTCTCTGGCTCTTGCTGCCTCTTTTTGAAAGGAAAAGATATCTTTCTCTTCTTCAATGCTGTCATTTTGCCCTTGACCCATTGATCCGTGTTTTCACATACATGCCTTTGAACAGAACTATAAAATGATGGCTTTCCTGCAGTACTAATGTGCTAAATCCACTGCTCTCTGTATTTGGGAGTGTGTGTGTCTCGAGGTTTAATGAGAAGTGACATATGAGTCAGACCGGAGGTTCACGGCTCTTTGCTCTCACCTCTTAGAGTAATGGTGTGTGGGCTTCAATCACTCAAACTGAAGGCAACACGCACACACGCACACACACACACACGAACTGACCTGGTGCATTTTTTTGTGTAAATCCAAGCATGAGCATATTTTATATACTGTATTCTAAGACCTCTCTCTCTTTTTATGCAGCGACAGAGCAACCGGAAGTCATTTTTAATTAAAGTTATCATTTTGAGGTGACGAGACACGCAATAAAGAGTCATTTACACATACAGCAACTTGCAGTGACAAACAGACCAAAGTCATTAATTTTCAATGAGAGCCAGTCAATTTAGAGTGACATCAATAACACAGCAACTTGAGCCGAGTTCAACTTCATGCAAATGAGTCACAACCCTGATCCACTGTGAGAAAACCAAGCCGATCAGAACATATTGAAGCAGGATTTTTATAAAAAATATTTACAATTAATCATGTGGAGTCTGTAATACATATGACAATATATAGGCCTAATTTTGATGCTTTTTGTTTCATTTTAAAGTAACAATAAAGTAACAATAAAGTAACACAAAAACATACAAACATTTATTTCTAATACACACCTTTAAAAGGGTCCTATTACGCTTTTTCACTTTTTCAACTTTAGTTAGTCTGTAATGTTGCTGTTTGAGCATAAAAAATATCTGCAAGGTTACAAAGCTCAAAGTCCACTCCAAAGGGAGATATTTTATTTAACAGAATCCACTTTCCAGGAACTACAACAAACGACTTGTTTGAACTACAACACGTTTTTTCCGGGCTTTGTGAATAAATAATGGTACCCATTTAAATAATCTCCACTCATGGAATACGCGAAAAAAGGGACAAGGCCTGATTGAGCTGCATTAGAGAAGTTCTCTAGAAGTGTTGTGGCTATGTCAGAGACACTGTTTTTTCCACCCAGTTTCCAAAACTCATTTGTTTGACCTTCCTAAAGCTTACAAACTTAAGAGTGGTTAAAATTGTTTTCAAACACGTTTATCTGTGTGCTCAACTCGCGGTTATGGTAAGGGGCGTGACATTTCCCGAACATCGAAACAGGAACTACAGGGCGCGTTCGAGCCAGATAAGGGAGATAGGTGAAAAATAATGTGTTTTTTGAACAATCACGCATGAAGTACACCCCAAAACCAAAATCAAGACTTTGTAAAAGGGCATAATAGGACCCCGTTAAAGGATATCAATTATGATTTATTATTATTATTATATAAAGCACCCGGATCGCAGGTGATGAATTAATAAGAATAGGTTTATATTCTGAGATGCCATTTAGTGAATTTGCCCTTATTATTAGTTATTTTATCAGAGAGGAACACATTGCATTGCTTCATTCCACCACACAGCAGGGAAACACTGAGATGAATCCAAAAGGAACCACTGGAGCAGGACCTGGAGGGTGTTTCTGTAAATGAGGAATGAGTCTGCTTTAAACTCTTGTGTTTCACACTACTTAGATATTTTTGTTGCTAGTAGAGTCTGGTCACAGTGTGACACCGAGTGTCTCTTAGGTGTTGTGGTGCCAAAAAGAAAGTGAGAGAAAAAGACAGTGAGAGAGACTGTAAACAAGTCAGCTAAAGAGACGAGAGCAGAAGAAACAACGAGAGAAAATAATCAATTTTCTTATTTCAGAAGAACTGAAGACCTAATGATGATACATTCAATAACTCATTAGCAGAAGAGAGAGAGAGAGAGTAAAGGTTGAGATTTTTTATGAGTTTAACTAAATGGGAGAGAGGAGCACGAACTAATCAATGGCTTTCTGGCTTTTTCTCTTTTTTTGGTTGGGACCTCAGCGGGACCCCAATCCAGCTATCCCCAGTCCGAACTATAGCCAAATACTTATGTGACACATACATAATTCTGACTATGACAGCATGAATAAAGACACAAATCAAGAAAGAGACTGGAGATGGAGAGTGTAAAGAAGGAGAGATGGTTTTACAGAACTATAGAGAGTGAGGGAATAAAGCAAAAGTGGGAAATGGAAAGCAAACGTGACTAGATAAAGATGGGCTTTCAAGATGAACGTGATGCTTGTGATGCCATGAAATGCCAAAGCCTTCACCTATGAATAGGTTATGCAAATATGCTTTGTGTTTAAATAAACAAAAATGGCTTGATTTATAAACATAATTTCTACTCGCTAAATATTTTAAATATTCAATAAAGCACAAACACCACACACTAATATAGATACAAAGTAGAATGCATGCACACACAGGCATATTAAATGTGTGATCACTAATACTGTCTATATGCACCAGCAGAGTAAAACGGGTTCGGCCTCCAGCAACATGGAACACACAAATATAGAACAACCTCATCAAAGACATTCAGCCTTATGGTGAACATTGCACCCTAGGAGCCAACAGGCCTTTGGTTCACTTTCCCTCCGGCTGAAGTTCCTGACAGGGAAGCACTCCCGATTTGCAGTTCTGTCTATCACACACTCACTTTCCCAGGAAAGCAATGGTCTGTTTGGGTCTCTGATGGTGTTGGGCTCAGAACAGGTGGCCATCCGCGAGGGCAGTCTCGTTATCCGCTCTATCTTCTCAAAAACAGATACACCCTGTCAGCCTTATCAGTCCGTCAGAACTCTGTGTAATAACTAACCCACTCAGCCGAATGGCCCAGAGGCTCTCTGCATATGTCATAATAGTAAAATGTGCTCATTTGAGATGCTGAAAATACTCATCACCAATAAAAGCGACGGCTTGTGCTTGAAGCAATTGACAGATCTAAAGAAACACATTGCCTGTTGGGTTTGTAAGTGTTTATTCTTACTGACTGAAATATTTTCACGCAACACAGTCACACAAAGCTCTTAAACCATTTTCAAGAAAAAAAAAATATGATAGTAAATAATGTGTTAAGTCTAATTACACATAACACTGCTGTAAATCACTTGGGGGATTTATTTTATTTATTTAGCAAGATAAATAGCTCCACTCGTCTATTTCACAATGATTCTCCCACAAGATTTCATGGGATAGTTCTGTCGTCATTTTCTCACTCTCATGTTGTTCCAAACCTGTATGACTTTCTTTATTTTTCTGTGGAAAATACTTTGAAGATTGTTGGTAAACAGTCAGTTTTGGTTATCATTGACTTCCATTACATGGAACATTTCTCAAAATATCTTCTTTTTTTATGTTCTACAGAAGAAGGAAAGTCATGCAGGTTTGCAATGACATGAGGGTGAGTAAATAATGATTAGGATGATTATGATTTTTTTAAACTATTCGTTTAAAGTTCTAAAATCCTATTCCTTGTTATTTTATAGCTACATAACAATATTAATATTACAAAACTGCACATATTGCACATGGTAAATACCAAGTTCTGGCATGAAACTCTAGATGGTGCAGGCCAATGAGCTGCAGCTCAACATTCAAACAAAACTGGTAGTGTTGCTGTAGATCTGCTACGGTGACTATTTCATGTATTTTACATGTAAAGCATGTCTTACATACTCACTGCAGCATGTGAATGTATTGGCAGTAGCAAGTCTCTGTACTTGCTCTGCAGCAGCGTAGCAAATCTATTCTGCCAAGACTAAATACATTAACATTGCCATATCCATTACCATTACCATGCCAATCACTCCGAGAGTTGTCATGACAGAACTTCAGGTCAGTGTGTTAAGTTTATAGAAAAAAGTGAAGGCTTTTAATGGTAACACTTTACAAGATTTAATTCATTAACATTAGTTAATGCATTAGGTATCATAACAATGAACCGCAATTTTTTAACGCATTTATTAATCTATTTTTATGTTCGCTTATGAATATAGTATTGTTCAGTGTTGGTTCTTGTTTGTTCATGATAAATAATGTTAATTTATAAAAACAGAAATAAAATATTGGTACAGTATGCAGAACTGAACATTAATCTAGATTAATAAACACTGTAAAAGTACTGTTCATTGTTATTTCATGAAACCTATTACATTTACCAAAGTTAACATATAAAAAGGGTTACCCAATATGTTCCATTATATATTCCATGGCCTAAAGTATTTGGTCTCCAATACGTGTGACTATTTCAGCTCCATCTATAAAATAAAATAATGTCTGGATGCAAGCTTCCTATTGAATACAGCATTTTAATCACCAAACCACAGAAGTGCCACACTTATACACACATATAAAATAAAAACTCTTATTAGACTCTAAAATGACAAGTTGCACACATGCATACAATAAAAAATTCAAAATCCAGCTCACACACACCCCACACACTCAACCATCCTAAATGTAAGGCTTCAACAGAATTCAGAGTATGCGTTCAGAGTTTACAGAATATCGATATTCATAAATATTCAGGACACCTTTTCTTCTCTGTCTCTCGCGGGGACTTTTAGTCTGTCTTAGAATTCAGACGGGGATGGAAGAGAAAGAGAGAAAGAGAGAGCAGCTGGTGCAATGATGATGAGAACATGTTCATTTTATCATTTTCTGTCAATGTGACGAGACAAAGATTACTGCAACGAGACAAAGATTACTGCTGTCAGTTGTTTACTTGCTAAAACTGCAACTTGAGACACAATCAAAAGGAAATTGTTGATATTTCTGTGGCTGATCCATAAATCATGTCCCCCCCCCCACACACACACACACACACACACACACACACACAAAAAAAAAATCATACAGCTGATTTACATTAAACATATCATTCAAATTGAAAAACTGTCGCGTTTGATTTTAAATTCGAAAGCTGCGCACTATTACAATTGTTTGTATTTATTTACACACTTCAGGAATCTGATCGATACGGTACGCAGCACATCGCCTGAAACAACGATCATTGTGTCAGGACCGCTTCCCACGTACCGACAAGGGCATGAAAAGTTCAGCAGATTATTTGCGCTAAATTAATGGTTAATGTCATGGTGCAATGAGCAGAAACTGCTCTTTGTAAATAATTGGAATCTGTTTTGGGAGCGTCCTAGGCTTTTCCGTGCTGATGGCTTACACCCAAGCAGATTCGGAGCGGATCTTCTGTCGGATAACATCTCCAAAATGTTAAATACCCTTTGACTAGTAACCAAAAGTCCAAATCATAGTCTCTGCTGCACCAATTTAACTGATATAAATACTAGTGTAGAACATTGCATAGAAACCGTGTCTATTCCTCGTTTAGTGAGATCAAATAATAAATCTACTGCAGGATCTAGTAAAAATCTAATTGTTATTAAAACAGAAAATGTTGCTATTAGTAAACAAAAACTATTTCTAAAGCTAGGTCTTCTAAACATTAGATCACTCACACCTAAGGCAGTTATTGTAAATGAAATAGTCACAGATAATAGCTTCGATGTACTTTGCCTTACTGAAACCTGGCTTAAACCAAATGATTATTTCGGTATTAATGAGTCTACTCCTCCTGGATACTGTTATAAGCATGAGCCCCGTCTGATTGGTCGTGGCGGCGGTGTTGCAACCATCTATAGAGATATTCTCAATGTTACTCAGAAAACGGGTTATACGTTTATTTCATTTGAAGTACTTGTACTAAATGTTACGCTCTTGGATGTTAGAAAAACATCCCTATTATCTCTAGCCTTGGCTACCGTATATAGACCGCCAGGGCCTTACGCTGATTTCCTAAAAGAGTTTGCAGATTTTCTCTCAGACCTATTAGTCAATGTCGATAAAGCATTAATTGTTGGAGATTTTTAACATACACGTAGATAATCCAAATGATGCGTTAGGAGCTGCGTTTACAAATTTATTAAATTCATTTGGGGTCAAGCAAAACGTCACCGGACCAACTCATCGTCTTAATCATACACTCGATTTAATTATATCACATGGAACCGATCCAACCGATATAGATATCATTCCACAAAGTGATGATGTCACTGATCACTACATGGTAACTTGCATATTACGTACTGCTGTAATATGTCATGCGGCGTCGCGTTATCAACCAGGCAGAACAATCCTCCCATCCACCATAGATAATTTCTCAAATTGCTTATCTAATCTGTCTCAGCTGCTGCCTGAACCCAAACAAACAGATGAACTAGAAGAACTAACTAGCACTATGAGCACCATTCTCTCTAGAACATTGGATGTGGTTGCACCTATTAAATTAAAAAAGGTCAGAGAGAAAAATAAAGCACCATGGTACAACAATACTACGCATGTTTTAAAGAGAGAAACCCGTATTTTAGAGCGTAAATGGAAACAAACTAATTTAGAGGTCTTTAGAATAGCGTGGAAAGACAGTATGTCACGTTATAAAAAGGCCCTAAAAGCGGCCAGGGCTGAGCACCTCCGCAAACTAATAGAAAACAACCAAAACAATCCAAGGTTTTTATTTAATACCGTGGCTAGACTAACAAATAAACAGACGTCACCCGAACAAAATATCCCGTTACAGTTCAGTAGTAATGATTTCATGAACTTCTTCACTGAGAAAATAGAAAGCATCAGAACCACAATTGTAAACGTTCAATCTTCAATTGCGCCTTATAATTCAGCTTCAATTATCACCCCGCAAGAACAATTACAGTGCTTTACAACTATAGAACAAAAATAGTTAAATAAACTTATCACTTCATCTAAAACAACAACATGTTTATTAGATCCTATACCAACTAAACTACTGAAAGAAGTGTTACCTGTAGTGGAAGAGCCTCTCCTCAATATTATTAACTCGTCTTTATCTTTAGGTCATGTTCCAAGAACATTTAAACTGGCAGTTATAAAACCTCTCATTAAGAAACCACAATTAGATCATAATAATCTAGCAAATTATAGACCCATTTCAAATCTTCCATTTATGTCTAAAATATTAGAAAAAGTGGTGTCCGCTCAACTGGGCTCTTTCTTGCAACAAAATGATATCTATGAAAAGTTTCAGTCTGGATTCAGACCGCATCATAGCACTGAAACTGCGCTCGTTAAAATCACAAATGATTTACTTTTAGCTTCTGACCAAGGCTGTATCTCAATACTAGTTTTACTTGATCTTAGTGCTGCGTTCGATACTATAGATCACACATTACTCTTAGATCGACTACAAAATTATACTGGTGTTCAAGGACAAGCATTAAGCTGGTTCAAATCTTATCTATCTGACCGCTACCATTTTGTCTATTTAAATGGAGAAAAATCGATCATAACTCCAGTAAACTATGGAGTGCCGCAGGCATCTGTGTTAGGCCCTCTGTTATTCTCAATATATATGATGCCACTTGGAAATATTATAAGGAAACATGGAATTAGTTTCCATTGTTATGCTGATGACACTCAAATATATCACGGCCGGATGAAAACGCTAAATTTTCCAAATTGACAGAGTGTGTTAAAGATATAAAAGATTGGATGACGCATAATTTTCTTTTATTAAATCCAGACAAGACAGAGCTAATACTTATCGGTTCAAAAAACTGCCCACAAAACCTCGCACAATACAACTTTAACATCATAGGATGTCCTGTTACTTTATCCTCTACAGTAAAAGACCTGGGTGTTATACTCGATTGCAACCTGTCTTTTGAAAATCATATTTCATATGTTACAAAAACAGCCTTTTTCCACCTTAGAAACATTGCTAAGCTACGTAATATGCTATCAGTTTCTGATGCAGAAAAGTTAGTTCATGCATTCATGACCTCGAGACTGGATTACTGTAATGCTTTATTAGCTGGTTGTCCTGCATCCTCAATAAACAAGCTACAGTTAGTCCAAAATGCCACCGCTAGAGTTCTTACGAGATCAAGAAAATATGATCATATAACACCGATTTTATCATCACTGCATTGGTTACCTATAAAGTTCCGTATTAATTACAAGGTATTGCTACTGACTTATAAAGCCCTAAACGGCTTAGCTCCAGTCTATTTAACGGATCTTCTATCGCCCTATAATCCATCGCGCTCTTTAAGATCACTAAATTCAAGGCTTTTGGTCATACCTAGGATATCCAGAACCACCAAAGGAGGGAGAGCGTTTTCACATTTGGCTCCAAAACTCTGGAATAGTTTTTCCATTAGGTCACCTGATGGAGTTTTAGGACACCGTTAGGTCACTTGATGGAGTTTTTCGGTTCCTTGCCACTGTTGCCTTTGGCTTGCTCAGTTGGGGATATTTTGGGGATATTTAATTTAATTTTATCAATCAATAATTCCTCTTGAAAGAAACTTTGTTGTATTATTTTAATTTAATACTGTGAAGCTGCTTTGATACAATCTGTATTGTGAAAAGCACTATACAAATAAACTTGACTTGACTTGACACAATTTCTGAAATAACAGATTTTTACTAAACTAAAAAAAAAATATATATATATATAAACACAAAATGCTAATGCTTCAAGTCTTTGAGGAATTTAATTGAGAAAAAAGTGTTGATATACAAACTAATCACTGGATGGAAAATTACAATAATTACGTCTCAATCTCCCCTTGCAAAGACACTGGTACACATAGACACAGTTATGAAGTCACAGACACACATACACACACCTGATACCCTCTTTGAACACATCAAACGTTCACGTCTGCGGTCATGACTCAGTTAACATTATAGGATTTATGTGTATTTGTTTACACATAAGCCAATGTGTCCGGAAAAGCATGTTCAAAGGCAATAGTTTGCTTCGCTTCCCAAACATAATTATGACAACACACCATTTCCATTTATTAACCTGCTTGTACTGATGTGTAGTGAATACAGATGCATTTCAAGGAGAGAAATTTTAATGATCTCTTTTTGGTCCAAGAGGCAGCAGAGCAATAATACTATTATTGCTAATAATAAAAACTAAATAGGGAGCAATGTAAAATATTCTTTTTTCTACTTTCTTGTTCAGGTGTGTTGATATTTTTCCCAACAGCTCTACACTTGGCTAATATCTGCTTTTGCAACGCTAGCAACAGCCCGCAGAGACAATCATAGCTCAGTCTGCTGCCAAGCGTAACCACATAATAGAACAGACAGCAGGAGAAAGAGAAAACAACAGAAAAGAATGCAGGAGCAGCAGTAGATAGCAGGAATGCCTGCTTTCACTGCTTTCTGTCTAAATTAAAGCATAATCTCCACAGCCTACTACTGTCATGACACAGAAAGGGAACAGACGGTGGATGTAAAATAAACAGAGTTTATTGACAGAGCGGGAGCAAAACAGAACACAACAGGTGAAGGATGGTATTACTAGATGACACATTGGACTTAGCTGACTGTAACACAAATGAAGATGAAGGAAGTGAGGTTGAGGATGATGTAGATCGAGGAAAGAAGACACAGGGTGGTTATGAGGATCCGAAGACTGCAGGCTACTGAAGAAGACGAAGATGAGGATGAAGATGAAGATCAGGTAAGGGAATGCTGGGAATCTCTGGTGAGAGCAAGAAGAGTCTGTGTAATGTGTGACGAGACCAGACAGTGAACTGGAGGGAGTGCAGGCTTGATATGGTCAGGCTGATGAGGGTCAACCGGTGCAGGTGATTAGAATTCGGGTGATGATGAACGAGTGGGCGGATCTGGTGCTGATGGCTGAGTGGATGGTGTGAGTGACTCCATGACACTACCCACTCCTCTACGGGCAGCTCCTAACGACCGGAGATGGCAACGACAGGGACGTCCTCGACCTCTGGGTGCTGGTCGATCTGGATGGTCAAGGTGAAACTGGGTCAGTAAGGTGGGGTCCAGGATGTCGTCTCTAGCGACCCAGGAGCGTTCCTCTGAGCCCTATCCTTCCCAGTCTATAAGGTACTCAAGGCACGTCCCTCATTGTCCCTCGGATGGATTGGACCCGGTAGATGGTATCCTCGTCGGCAAGCGGAGGAGGTACGCCATTGTCACCATCTCCAGATCCTGTCGAGGGAGACAGAGGGTCAGTGTAAGGTTTTAGAAGGGAAACGTGAAATGTAGGTGAGATTCTGTAATGTGAGGGGATTTCCAGGCGATATGTGACATCGTTGAGCTGCCTCTGCACCTTGAAGGGACCCATATAGCAGGGACTCAGCTTATGGCAGGGCAGGCGGAGACGGATGTCCCAGGTGGACAGCCACACCAACTGTCCAGGGTGATATTGGGGTGTGTTCCCTTGTTTGATGTCTGCCTGTTCCATGTGTCTCCGCACTGCCTGCTGGAGATGGACATCGGCTGAGTCTCACACCTGCTGGAACCAGTAGTTGACAGCTGGAACCTCTGATGGTTCGCCGGACCAGGTTGACAGCTGGAACCTCTGATGGTTCGTCGGACCAGGGTAAGTGAGGTGGTTGGTAACTCAACACGCACTGGAACGGAGTATCGCCGGTTGTAGCCTGGCGAAGGGAGTTCTGGGCGTACTCAGCCCAGGGGAGGAACCGGCTCCAGCTGTCCTGGTTCTGGTGGCAGTATGACCTCAGGTACCACCCGATTTCTTGGATCTTCCGCTCAGTCTGGCCATTAGTTTTGGGATGATAACCGGATGAGAGACTGATGGTGATACCGAGATGTTTGAAGAAGGCTTGCCAGACACGGGAGATAAACTGAGGACCTCTGTCGGAGACAATATTTTCTGGGAGACCAAAGTGACGAAAGATGTGTTAAAATAATATTTCTGTGGCCTCGAAGGCGGTAGGAAGTCCTTTTAGGGGGATGAGCTTGCAGGATTTGGAGAACCGGTCGACTATAACAAAGATGCTGGTATGAGAGTTTGAAGTGAAGGGGGTGGATTGGAATCCACTGCTGCTTCAATGTACATGTATGTGTAATGAGTGATTATAATCAAGGTATTAATCAATATTTTTCCTTCTAAATATCAAATGAGTTGAATGACTTCTCTGGAGAATTAACTTTGTTATAGAAGTTACCAGGGTGATTACTGAAATGTTCTTTTCATGTATTCTTTAATGTCTGTATTTGATATCTGAATGCAGTAACAGTGCTTGCTTATTTAGCCGGTTTCCAGAAATTAAATAGGGACTTGTTATGTGTTTGAGAAAGGTTTTCAACGTGTTAAAACATATAGGGGTCATTGAAGCCAATAGTTTAAGGGACCATTTCTTTGTTAAAGCCTTACATTCCAGTTAGACTAAAGTGTCCTCTCCTTGAGAGAAAGAACACATTATCTTGATGTTTTGAGAGGACTCTCCTGTTTATAGTTAGAGCCTAGCCAAATCCAACCGTGGAAAAGCTGTGTGTCGGTGTGTGTGTTAGTCTTCAGTCTTCTTGGTTACAGGTTAAGGAACCACTGGCATTATTGGAGATTGACTGAGTTGTTGTTCTGGACATGCTGGCGCCCAGCAACCCAAATCTGTGACCTGGAAGGTCACGACGTGCCTAACTTTGTGCCAGATTAACGTTAGCTGCATAATCGATGGAGATATGCTTCCGTTTACTGTATATGTGTGGAAAATAATTATGTTTATCTATTTCTTAGCCAATCAGAAACTGCAACCTGAAGCAAGGACGTAGCTTAGACCTTGGTGAAGGGTATAATTGCTGTGATCTTTGTAACTGTAAGCGGGGCGGCCTACAAACTCCTGTGTGAATCTTGAAGCTGACTTCTTCTGAGTCTTAATTCTGACTCCGGGTCTTCTTTCAAACATCTGATCCTTGGGTCCTAAACTGTTACCCCCTAACAGAAGATGGAAGGTCTTCCTCTGTCATAAAATTGATGCCCAGGTGGAACCAGGGATGGTTGGTATGGGTAATGGTGTGAGTTTACCTTCTGGGAGTCGACGGGGAGTGTTGCTGATGGCACAGACTGAGCATCCTCTGACGTATCGGGAGATATCCTGGGCCATAGAGGGCCCCCAGTAGCGTTGGCTGAGGAGTGAAAGGGTTCACTGGCTACCTGGGTGTCCAGAGCCCGGAGAGGTGTGAGCTGAGTCAATGAGGGACAGACGATAGGTCAACGGTATAAAGATACGTCCCTCAGGACCTCCCTGTGGAGCAGGTTTGGTCAAAGTGGCTTGACGGATTTGGTCATCGAGTGCCCATTGGATGGGGCTGACAATCATGGCTGGAGGGAGAATGGGTTCAGGTGTTGCGGGCTCAGGATCCGGATGAGGAAGACGAGACAGTACGTCTGCCTTACAATTCTTGCTTCCAGGTCGGTAGGTGACTGCAAAGTGAAATCTTGTGAAAAATAGAACCCATCTGGCTTGATGAGGGATGAGTCGTTTAGCTCCTCTTAAATACTCAAGATTTCTGTGGTCTGTAATGACTTCAAATTGGTGAGTTGCTACCTCCTGCCAGTGTCTCCATTCTACTACAGCAAGCTTTATGGCGAGGAGCTCACGATTCCCAATATTGTCATTTTGCTCCGCTGAGGACAGCTTCTTAGAGTAGAAGACACATGGATGGAGGCGTAGGGGATCACCCTGCCGCTGCGACAACACTCCTCCGACTCCAGTGGTGGATGCATCGACCTCGACGACAAATGGTAGTTCAGGGATCGGATGGTGGAGGACTGGAGCAGAGACAAATGCTGTCTTAAGGTCTTCGAAGGAGAGGAGGGCATGAGGTGTCCAGAACAGAGACTTGGGCTGGTTTTTCAGGAGAGAGGTGAGAGGTGAACTGATTAAGCTGTAATTTTTGATGAAACAACGATAAAAATTGGCAAGTTCTGGATGGATTCCACCTTCCTCTGGTCCATTTGGATGCCATGTTGGTTGATGATGTACCCCAGGAAGTGGACGGAGGAAGTGTGCAACTCGCATTTTTCTAATTTGAGGTAGATTTGGTGATCCTGAAGATGCTGGAGAACTCGTGTAACATGTTGATGATGTTCTGACAGGGTTTTGGATAAATCAGAATATCGTCTATGTAGACGATGACGAACTGGTTGAGGAAGTCTCTAAATACCTCGTTCATGTAGTTCTGGAAGATAGCAGGTGAGTTGGACAGCCCATATGGCATGACCTGATATACATAGTGCCCTGAGGGGGTCACGAAGGCGGTCTTCCACTCGTCTCCCTTGCGGATGCGGATCAAGTTATAGGCACTTCGAAGATCAAGCTTTGAGAAAATGTGAGCCCCACGTAGCTGTTCCAATGCTGCTGGGACCAGAGGAAGGGGATAACTAAACTTGATGGTTTGTGAGTTCAGAATCCGGTAATCGATACACGGCCGCAAGCCTCCGTCCTTCTTGCCCACAAAGAAAAAAATGGAAGTGGCAGGGGATGTCGAAGGACGAATGAATTCCTGTTGGAGAGCTTCTTTGATGAGCTACTCCTCCATGGCCTTCTGCTCCGGGATGGACAGCGGGTACACCCTTCCCTTAGGTAAGGTTGCCCCAGGCAGCAGGTCGATGGCGCAGTCCCATGGCTGATGTGGTGATAGTTGGGTTACCAGCTTGCTGAACACATCCTGGAATGCCCGGTATTCTGGGGGGATCTCCACTTTGCGTTCCGTCTAAATTACTAAACTTCAGTTCAGATTTTCACACATGTAATGATGATATAATTAGCAATTAAACATTTTATTTTAAATTAGATAAATGCAAAATAAAAGCATTTTTTACCAGAGGTCTAAGGGTAAGTTTACACGACAATGATGAGCTAAAAAACAGAACATTTTCCATTGCTTTTTCTGCATATAGATGACAACGTTGTCAAAACGGATCCATGAAAACGATAAAAAAATCCTGTATTATTCATGTCAGGCCAGTAGTTGGCGATGTCACTTTGTAAAGAAACACTATGCGCCGATAGACTAAACCTAAACACATAATACTCATGCGCATGAAGGCACAGTTTTCACAAATTCACGTTTTTGCAAAAACGTACACTTTGAAATCCGTTTTCAAAAGCTTGCGCTTATAGGCCCCCAAAACGCAATTGCTGTGTAAATGAAAGGCCAAAACGCATAAAAAGTATTTTGGACCTCATATCTTTACATAAGCAGAATGTCACAGGACACTTTTGATATCCATAGAGCCATGTATGACTGTTCTCGCCTTGAAACTACATAACTCACTAGAGCAATTAGACTGCAGGAGAACTTAAATCATCTATTGAGCAAATTCAATTCATTTCCCTTTGTCATTTTCACTGCCTCACTGATTAAAACCATTTCTCATTAGCCATATGCTAAATGAGCTTTAATTAAAGACGACAAAGGGGTGACTGCTGTCTCTGAAAGCGACACAGAGCAGCTTGCCCTCCACAACGCCTCTCTCTTTTTCTGACTCTCTCTCTCTCTCTCTCTCTCTCTCTCTCTCACTCATCTTATCCTTTAAAAAAAAAAATTCTCCGGCAACAGCTTAAGGAATCTGGCATATAAAAGCAAAGAGTGAAACAGGCAGGTGAATGCAAGAGAGGGAAAGTTTTCTTACTCAGGATGAAATTGAATGCGGCAAGGGTTCAATATGTTTATTGTCATGGCAAATAAAATGCTTGCTGAATTCCAATTTCACCTTGTGCCTACATGAAAGAGAAGGAGGGAGAGTTGGGGAGAAACAGAGAGAGATAGAGAGAAAGAGAAGGAAGGAGTGAGTGAAATCTTGAATAGGGATCTCTTTGCAGAGTTATTCCCCACTGATGTGTGATGAATGACTCTGTGGCAGATGTGAAATAGGCTCCATTAAAATGCCTCATTTCAGCAGTAGAGTGTGGCGACTGTCTAAACATCACCTGAGATATCAACACATCTCTCCTGCTCTGTTAGACGCAACGCATGAGGAGAACACAAACAAACAGTTATGAAATCACAAGCTCATTGGACTTGATTGATTTATGAAGGAGACGATGATGGGTATTTGTTTTAGAACCTTGACATAGCAACATTATCTCAACCATTGGCATGAGTTTGAGACAGGGCTATCTGCTTTGCTGACCAGTGATAGAATGGAGGAATTCTCTGTAAACCTATCTTTTTTGTAGTATATGACTTAGTAGCTATGTTTACATCCATACAGATTATCTAAAATTGGACTAATTGCTCAATCGAACTGAAAAGCCTTCATGTTAACACCTCAATCGATGTGACTGAAATTGATCCAAATAAAATTTCGGATTGGGAGGGACCTGAAATATTCAAAAATACCTTGCACACACGCACAGTGCTGTGATGCTTACAGTAGCTGTGTTTAGGCTACAGTACATGTATAAAATCTTAATGTTTTTTTTTTTTTTTACTTCTTATATATTATGACGTATAGATAGGCCTACTGGTCAGTGGAGGAGACTGAATATTTAATAGATATTTTCTTTAAAAAACAAACAAATTCTGGAGAATGTCTTTCTTTTTAGATTAGATTAGATTCAACTTTATTGTCATTACACAAGTACAGGTACAAGGTAACGAAATGCAGTTTAGGTCTAACCAGAAGTGCAATAGCAGCAAGTGCAGGATATACAGTGGTTCCATAAGTGCAGAACATGGATATGTACTGAATAAATATAGAGTTAAATACTATTATAAACAGAATTTTACAGATAGATTTGTCCTATGAATATAATATACAGATAACTATTACTGTGAACAGAATTTACAGCTAGATATGTACTGAATATAATATACAGATGGCTATTACTATAATAAACAGAATTTTTACAGATAGATCTGTACAATGAACATAATATACAGATGGTTATTACTATAAACAGAATGTGAGCATAATATATAGATGGCTATTACTATAAACAGATTTTACAGATAAATATTTGTAATAAGTTAGGCTAAGATGAGCAGTAAAGTAATTAATTAGCAGTAAAGCAGTAAAGAAAGTAATTCACTTTCTGGATGTGAATTGGATTGCAAAGTTTAGGATTCACATAATCAGAACTTTTATTATCTGAAATCGAATTGAATTAATTTGAATCTACGAAAAAGTGTGCATATAAACTAATTCTCTTGGGGGTGTCATGGTATATTGTATGTGGTGTACGGAATAGGCTACACATTAAAATTTACTGTGTTGATTACAAATGCGAGCACCAATGTCTGTATTAAAGAAAAAATTATTGATAAACACGTATTTGGAATGGAATTAAATAACAAGTAGTACTTTGGGTGTCTTGTTCATTATATTTATTTTCATATATAAAACCAACAGAACTTAAATGAGGCCTAGGACCTACATCCAGTTTATTAGCAACACCATGCTTGAGTGTGAATCCAGTGAATCCCGCGATATCCATCTTTGATCTCGCAGGTGTCAGATCCACTGCGAGAAGAGAAAACTGTCCGTCTTGCCTGCACTTTTTTCACTCACCTCACTGCTGCCGCCTACTCTCGACTACATTTCAGGCGAGGCAAGGCGCATCTCAAACACGCCTAATATCTGATGCCAATTTGGTAGACATCGCCCAACCCTGCTTCATATCATCCTTTCATTCCTTATCTTTGAGTTGAGGTTTAAAACAACACGAGGGTGGGTAAATTAATTGATTTTGATTTTGAGTTAACTATTCCCGTCATATTTCTCCTGCAAGCCATTATCACTTTTTATTTATTAATTAATTTTGGAATATGGCTAAAAAGTATAATTAAGAAATGTTATGCGTTTTTATATAAATAGCATAGCAATGTAGTTCTAATAAAAAAGGTTAGACTGATTCATTACACAGATCTTTAGGAACCACCAGTGTGCTGTAACTCAGCCAGTCATATTCTGTAATAAACACAAGCAGACAAGCACTCGCTCATTAATGATGAATATCCAGCATGTCCTGTGTGAGCCTAGTCTAGTGTGAGCCTGTTCAGTAAGCAATTTAGAGAGCGCAAGCATTCTGGAATGCTGGGTAATTACCAGCATTGCCAAGAGACGTGCAGCTTGGGATGAGCCAGTTGCCATCAGATTCATAAACACAAAACACCCATCCAATCTTCTGCACACATTGACAAAAACATCAACCAGATGCTTCAGAACACGTCCCGTGAGAGAATATCATATAGATTACAGCTTCCTCATTAATAAACACTGCTCCACCCTTTAGTAAGAGCTTATGAACCCCATTTACATGACACCGGTTTCAGCTAAAAATAGAAAACTTTTTATGGGTTTTATGCATTTACACAACAACGGCATTCAGTCTGTTCAGTCTATAGGCGCATAGTGTTTCTTTTCAGAGTGACATTGCCTGGCATGTAGGCTATAGGCCTAATACAGCGTTTTTAGTTGTTTTCGCAGATCCGTTTGAATGGGGATTGTTTTGACAACATTGTCGTCCGTACGTGAAAAATGCATATGAAAAACTTTTCCATTTTTAGTACATTGTTGTCGTAAATGTACCCTAAGTGTCCAAACATTCAAAGATGGCAGCAACTGTCATTCAGATCTCCAGGTTATAGACCTCATCGAGACGACCGATCTCACGGCAATTCGTTCGAAATTTTACGAGGTGGCTAATTCGTGCGAATTCGTACAAAACTACGAATGACCTACCCCTGACCTCGCCTCTAAACCTATCCATAACGTGGGTTTAGAGACAAATCGTACAAATTCGCCACCTTTTAATCACTTGTACGAATTCGTACGAATTGGTCGTGAGATAGCGTTGGACAGACCCATGTAAGACATGTTCAGTTTTTTTTTTCAAACGAAAGCATTTCTCCAGGACATGATCGGAGGCAGAGCAGTATCATTAGATCCCGCAGCCTTTTGGTGCATGATCAACGGCTTTTGATGCCTGCCGAGACACTTGTGTCCGACTCTCCATTCAGCACAAAAAAAAAAAGGTTCTTAACCTTCATCAAAAGGAATAATTGTCAAACTAGCATTCTGTAATTTAACCCAGAGCAGCACCACGCAGGGGACAATGCTCTGATTGAATACATTATTCATGATACACTCATATCAGAGAGAGAGAGAGAGAGAGAGAGAGAGAGAGAGAGAGAGAGAGAGAGAAAGAGAGAGCATTGTCAAGGTCAGTGAACGTCCTATGCCTGTTGCTTTGAGGCTCATTGTTTAAAGTTTCTTTAAACAAACCTCTGCATTGACTGGGTGGAGTGTGAGCACTTCTATAAGACAATGAGGACAGGTGTTGAGGTATTCACATGGGACAAGTATGCATTTAGACAGCTCTCTGACTAAGGGCAAGAATTACACCACAAACAGTCATTGCACAGGTGCGATCATTTCGAGTAATGCTTGAAGACATTTTGATTAGTTGGTTGATGGATTCACATAACTAAACTCAGCATTTAGGCACTGTGAGCTATTCCAGCACGTTTAGGTAGGACTGGGTGATTTTAATTTTCCTATTTACTCCAGAAAGAGAGAGTAAAATATATTAAATAAATATACAACCAGGAGGTGATGCAAATTGGTTTCAACTCAATGTAAAACGTTTTACATAGAAAACTTCAGTCCCATTCCTGGTGGGCCAAACACACCCAAACAAGCTAATCAGAGAGGTGGGTTGAATCGGGATTGATATTAAAATCTGTAGGGCTTCCACAACTGGAGTTAAAGAGAATGTAGCTTACACTGTGACTGTTACAAAACTATAAACGGTATCACAAAAGTATCACGGTTTTCACACTACATTAAGCAGCAGCACAACTATTTTCAATTACAGTATAATGATACTATGAAATGTTTCTTGAGCACCACATATGCATTTAAGAATGATTGCTGAAGGATCATGTGACACTGAAGACTGGAGAAATGGCTCCTGAAACCATCAGCTTTGCCATCACAGGAATATATTACAATATATTTTAAAATTGTTGTAATTGTAATTGTGATAATATTATAATAATAATTAAATAATAATATTTCATAATACTACTGTTTTTGACTATCGATCACAAATCAGACTTGGTGAACATAAGAATCTACTTTCAAAAACATCCAAACTATCCTAAACATTTGAATGTAAGGTAATTTAATGATTATATAAAATATATTAAGAATTAAAATATTTATATTATTTATTAATTTTAATAATTATTACAATAAATCCACCCCTGTGACATCAACATGCCTGTAGTTTAAGAAACACATGTCAAAAGAGCCTCTGTGACTGATGACCACTCTAGTCTAAAGCAAGAACATTCAGAAGCATTGACCTTGGTCTAAACAAGACACTGCGTATATATAGATCATAGACCTTATATAAGCTCATGTATGTAAATGTGTAACAAATCAAAGAAAGCTTTTGTTTAATGACCGTACGGCTGTTCTTTATCAGTTACGTAAGCATGTCTCCAAGGATAGCAAGGTATGTGCAGAATCTATATGGTTTCTCATAGCATTCTAGCCCTTTAAACTCTTTATGTGTCTGCTCAGTTACAGAGAGGTGCTGATTAGTTCTTTTATTTATTTTCCTTAAAACGAAGCTGCTGCATAAATTATGCTATTTTTGTTTTGATGTTTATAGTGGGCTCTTTTATCTTTGTCAGATGGATGACTCAAAGAGAGAGAGGGAGAGAAGGAATAAGTGAGTCCCTGGGGGAGAAGGGATGTTTTTCCTTCCTTCCTCTTTCTGCCCCTCAATTACATTTTTCTTCGCTTCCCTGTTTTACTCCTTTCTTGCTCACTCCGAGGCTCGTATCACAACACACGTTAAAGCGGTGGATATTTATTTTCCCATCCAAAATAACAGGTTACAGGTCACACAGCCCCTATAAACAATGTGGTTCTAGCAGAAAGGTATGTCAGAGAAGAGTATGTCGTTTTGATTTGTGTAGCGTATATAAAATACAGCGAGATGCGCTATAAACATATCGATTAACACAATATTTTGCAATATTTGCCTTTCTGAAGCAACATCAAATAATGGAGCATATTAATCACAGAGTCTTCGAAAACAGATATCATTAAATGGACAGTTCTCCCAAAAATGAAAATGATGTAATTTACTCACCCTCAAGTTGTTCACAACCTGTGTGAATTTCTTTCTTCTGCTGAACACAAAATAATTAAAAGAAGAATTACAAATTTAAAAAGAACATTAAAAGAATGTCGGGAACCAAGCAGTTGATTGGCCCATTGACTTCAATAGTACTCTTTTTTTCTCCATACTATGAAAGTCAATGGGGTCCATCAACTGTTTGGTTACTGACATTTTTCAAAATATCTTCTTTTGTGTTCAGCAGAAGAAATACATTTATTAAGGGTTGGAACAACTTGAGGGTGAGTAAATGATAACAGAATTTTCATTTTTGGGTGAACTATCCCTTTAAGGCTTGATGCAAGTCAAGATACAAAAACAGCTCCTCCTTTTCAGTAAATCTGACTTTTTGGCTATTTGTTTTAAATATAAATTAGTTTTCACAAGTTTTTAATTTTTTTTACAATTTATTGCATTTATAAATTATTAAAAGTAATTCTCAATGTAGTTTGACAAGCTACACCAAGTGTTGATAGAGATGGCGGTAATGCACACTAAAAAGTTGTTTGCCAACAAGTGTTGATAGATTAAATGTATTGAAAGGTTTCTAGGCCTTACCTTGTGGGGAAGTGATGGAATACAGGCAAAGCTAAGGGATACCTGAGGTCCTTGTAGCATCTGTTAGCGGTTTGGCTAGCTGTTTTAAGGTAGGCACATACTTTTCAGAGTGTTTTCACCTGAAGGATGTCATATAACGCCTAGATCAGTGGATCTCAATCTAACAAATATGAACATCTGGAAAACATTCTTAATGAAAATCAAAGAATCGTATAAGTATGCATAGGATATAGCAAGATAAATAAGCCTACCAACTTTAAGAAGGGAGTAGAATGCTAAACATATATTTTTAAAAATTTTAAATGAAAAATTGTATTTAAAACTGACCTTTGAACCTTTGTTCTGAACCAGAACCACTGGCCTAGATATGAGACCTGAATGTTTATGCTTTGTGTGTTTTAAGGTAGACTAACATATTGGCAGTGATTTGCCTTGTTTACATTATTATTGAATCCTGGGGTGTCTGATGGTAGACAAATTGTGTTTTCTTAAATACTTTATTCAGTATTTGTGTTGGTGCTGTTTAGTTGTGCTCTTCCAGCCCATGAAATTGCTTTATTGGCAACTATTTAAAATACTTGGTATATTACCAAGTTGGTGTGCTGATACACTGCTTCAGCCTGGCACTACGGTGTTAAACAGGCCTTGCTTGTGTTTTATGTTGGTATCCTCTCATCTTGCCCTGCGTTCTCCAAGCTTTGTTATTATCTAATGTTTGCCTGCTTCTTGCTCTCTTTTACCGGATTTTATCTCTTCGGGCCTTGCCAGCTCCCTCTTTCTCAGTGTGTTTCCCATGTGATGTGTGGTAAAGGCTCTAGTATGTAGTGTAAATGTCAGGGACTGAAGGATACTGAAGAGACACCGAGAGGAACAGTGAGGGGGAGCGAATGACATTTTGGATGCGTCCCACGAGAGAACTCTGACGGACAGGAACATGTACACTCAGCAACATTACGCAACACACACGCACACAGCCAATAAATAAATAAATAAATAAATATTTGAGCAACAGAGGAAATAAGGTAAAAGAAGGTAGGGAAGAAATAGCTTAATAGAAAACATCGAAAGTTAAGAGAGATAATAAGACTGAGAGATAAGAGAAAACTTATCAGGAATGTGTTCAAATGGAATAGAGGGAGACAGAAAAAACAGAATAAACAGAGGAATACAGGAAATAGATAAAAAGGAGATGTTGAGAGAGAGAACAGACTGTTCAGAGGGATGGTTACTTATCTGATGGCAGACTTTTCCCTTGCCTGTGATTTCTTACAAAGCAAACAATTTTGTTTCAGTGGAGATTCATTGCTTTTGACTGTAGTGGTGCATTGATTTGATTCTGTTTTAAATTAGCATTTAAGTTGATTTTGTTGATAATTTGATCATTTTGATAGTTAGAGTTCTATGTTCATGTTCTTATAATCCAAATTATGGACATTTAAGTGGATAAACTCTTTCCCTGTTTCTATTCACGTCTATGTCAATTTAATTAGTTAAGTAGTCTGAGGTGTTATTTAAGGTTGCATCTCATGCTCTTGCCCTCCATTTATAGATATTTTACTTGTGTATGAAAATGTGAATGAATGTTGTCTGCAAGATAGATGTTGTATGTAAATATGTAATGCATCAAACTTCTTACCAGCCAAGAGGGAGATCAATAATGTATTACAGTAAGCCATCTGGATGCACTGGTGTGTTAAAGATAAACCTGATATTAGTCAAATTTCACTTTGTCAGGAAAAAAAAAAATGCATTTGCCAGATTTATGTATTTTGTAACTAAAACTATCTGCATAAAAAAGGATCAGTTCATGGGTTTATGTAGAAGATAGATATCTCATATATACACTCCAAAAAATGGGTTGTTTTAACCCAACTTTGGGTCAGATATGGACAAACCCAGCCGTTGGGTTCAAATTTTAAATTACATTAGCGTTTGGCCTTGTTCTTGTTTGACCCAAAGTTGGGTTCAAACAACCCAGCATTTTTTTAGAGTGTACAGTATAGTGTTTTGAGGTTAATGAGTCAAGTCTTTAAGTGGTGTCTGTACACTCTAAAAAGGGCTGGGTTGTTTAAACCCATGTTTGGGTCAGAAATAGACAGCACCCAACTGTTGGTTTTGTCCATATTTGACCCAAACATGGGTTGAAATAACCCAGCATTTTTTGCAGAGTGTATGCTGTGATAAACTATATCTCTCACACACATGCACACTAAAAATGTTTTTTTCTCCTTTTTTTTTTCTTCGTTTGACATGAAGGATTCCCCTTTATGCATGAAGTCTCTTCAAAGCTGTCAGAGAATGGGGTCAGTCTACATATGTGACCTTCAACACCAGCCTTCACCCTCATGAACCCCTCAGAGGTGTGTGTGTGTGTGTGTGTGTGTGTGTGTGTGTGTGTGTGTGTGTGTGTGTGTGTGTGTGTGTGTGTGTGTGTGTGTGTGTGTGTGTGTGTGTGTGTGTGTGTGTGTGTGTGTGTGTGTGTGTGTGTGTGTGTGTGTGTGTGTGTGTGTGTGTGTATCTTACTATTTGGAAAAGTGTGAAAAGGTGTTCCTGTCTTTTTCCCCCTCTCTCATCTCTCTGATGTTGTTTCTCCAAATTCTTCTCCATTCCTGCATCTCTCCACTGGCTCTTCCCCCCCCTGCCACCCATGAAGCCCACCACTTGATCTTCTTTATACTTTTCTCTGAGGAGAATTGTTTTGCTCTGCAGTCGCTATTTTACAGCCCAAAGACATAATGTTACATTTATTTACGTTTCATTTAAGTTTTCTCAAGCGTTTCTCTGAAACTAAAATACAAGAGGCACATCATTTGATGAGACATGTTTGAATTTCGGATTGCAGACATTGTTGTGAAACATTGTTGAGATTTCTTCTGAAACTTAGAGACCCATGTGAAATTACTTTTTATTTTCCAAGAGAAAAATCCAATAATTAGGGGGCTTATGTAAAATTCTCTACTGCTCTCTATTAAATCTCATTGCTATAAGGAAAAACAGTGGAGATATTAAAGGGATTTCATGATCTTTCTTTTATGAGTTGTTGTCTTTACTCTTAAGAGCTTTTTAAACTCCATTCCTCCTTTTTCTGAACATTTTCATTTCCGGATGTCCCCTTTTTTACTTTGAATATCCCAAGGTACAAAGACTAGCATATACCATTTCAGAATTCATTTTGATTTTAGCACATGTGTTGAGGAGCTATAATTTGAACCCAGAACAGCATGCATTAGTCATGAATCTGGATTACTTTTATCTGATGATTTAATAGAAACAAAATGGCTTGTGCGACATTGAGAGAAGCTCTTATCAGGTTATTTATAAAGCGCAACTACACAACAGGAAACAGATCAAGGGAGATCTGGTAGTTAGGTCCGCTAAAAGCTTTTTCCCATCTAGTGAACAAACATCTCTCTCTGTCCCATGTGGGGCCACTTCCAACCTCCTATTGGCTGCATCATCTCCTGCCCGCATGCAATCTCCTTCAAAAAATGCCATATCCAGAAATTAAACCATCAGCTCTGGTCCTTATGACGTACTTCCCTGTGTCTCATGGGTATCTAGACTGGTTCAGATCTATGTCGCAAATATGATTGCCCACATGGTGATGTCAAAGTTGTAGATTGTGGTGTTCTGGAATGAGGATGGTTTGTTAGAGGGGTTTATCTGTTTCAAGCGTTGTTGTTTAATTGCCGTCTGTTTTCTATCGTTGTGAGAGGTTGGAAAAGGTAAGTGTGTTGGTTAAATTTTTTTGGGGGGTATGCAAAAAAAACCCAAAACAAATCTAACAGTCACTTTAAATTATATTCATATAAAACCGTTTAAAGTTCTAGGTTACTTTTAATCACTGGAAGCAAAAAAGATAAAATAATGGAATTTTATATATACATTTATAACCAATATATTGGCAAATGTTAGATATTCATCATATATATATTTTAAAAATGGGTACAGCTGAGGATGTTTCTAATCCCAAAATCATATATTTGTATGTTTTATTATTATTAATAGTATTATTAATAATATTATTTATTTGTATGTATAAATGATCAACTTAAATATATTTACCTTTTTACTTATTAGACCAATATCTTAGGGCGTTGCAATAAAAGCTTAATGTTTTTTTCTAGCTTATGGTTTTCTTATGACACTCATTGATGAGAATGGTAAATGATCATGCCATTGTTACTGGTCAATTTGAAGAGCAAATAGTGAGATACAGTAGCAGATGTTGGTTTATTTACCGCAGGGGAGACATGGCACATTTGTCATTTGCTCCCTTATTATTTAATCAAGAATCTTGATCTATGTTCAGCTAACTTTTTTTGCTCTGATAGGACTGAATCCAGACAGCTCATTAACAGAGCCGCCTTCTTAATATGCTAAACCACCTACTTTGGGCCCTCGGCTTCCTCTCCCTGATTATCCGCACTCCCATTGAGAGATCTTCAACTGCTCTCATGCTGATCAAGGGCTTATTGTGTGCCTTGATGTTGCAACCTTTCATATGAAGGTTATGTAACAGTGCAGATGTGCGTGTTTGTGTATATGTGTGTCTCAAAACTCAAAAAGAGAAGGACATCTTTTTAGTGACAGAACTTACTTAGAAGATTAGGAACTGTGATGTTACGGATGCAGATTAGATATGCACTGATTGGATAATGAGAGAGAAGTGGCAGCAGATTTATTCTTAGCATATTGTGCACCTGTGTTGTTTCAAACTCAGTGTCTGACATAAGTAGAAGTTGGAGGTAATTGTGAAGAAGACAATGTGAGTGGGCTCTTACAACATAGTTATTTAATGTCGTTTAGGCTGTCGAAACTGATTTTGTGAGTATAGCCATACATCGTGAGCAAATCTTTTGCTCTCCATCCCAACACACCAAATTAGTTTAAACAAAACATAAATCTTTGCAATGCGCATTTAAAAAATGTAATGTTCTATTAGCATACTGACATATGTGCATCCATTTTCCACTCAGCGGCTGATACATTTCAGCTCCAAAGTAGAGACGTAATGCATGTTGTGAAAATGCATCTGTGCTTTCTTTTACAAAACAATTGTAGTATAATGGAAGTGAGATCGTGAAATCTATTCAGTTTATTTCAACAATCTAAACTCCTGTTTAGATTGAAGTTAGCTTGTTTGAGTGCATTAGGCAGAGTTCAGCAAATCTCCTCACATATAAACAAATACGACAATGTTGAAAGTTATCAGTGAATTCATCTGCGCAAGATTTCAATTTATATAGAATTGAAACAGAAAGATGGACATGCATTCAAGCAGTAACATAGACACACAAATTCTTACTTGATACCCAGAGCGCATACACATCCAGACTGCCAGCCATAATGAGTCATCTAACCTGGCCATTATTGCTCAGTTTTACCTCTATCTTGTTGCTAAGCAATGGTTCCTTCTAAATCCAGGGTTTTGGACCTTGACATTCTCACATTTCCCTCTGTCTGGAGGATTTGGAAAACTACTCACACATACACAGAAATGCAAATAGCGAAGAATGAAGAATAATATAGAATTTTGTTATTTGAAAAGGCCAATTTTATTACTGAACAAAAAGTAGATTAGCATATATAGCATTCTTATAAGCCCTCAAATGTATCTTTTCTGAATGTCTCAAGAGTAGACATTTCTGCATTCATTAGCTTATTCATATAGACACAGGAGCTGAACCCTTTTAAAGGATCATATATTAACCATAAGAGTCTGCAGTGTTCTTCTTATTAGTGAAATATTTGGTTACACTTTATTTCGATTGTCCACTATAGACAATCTACTAACCATGAATAACTTTGCAAGTACATGTCAACTAACTATCACTAGAGTATTAGTAGACTGTTAGGTTAGGGTTATGTTAAGTGTGTTTTAAAGGACACATTAAATGAATCATAAGTGACAATTACATTAACCCTCGTGCCACTGGCCTCGCTCCGTTCCCACAGCTCTTGACCCCGCTAATAAAACTAATAAGTGACCTCTTTCTAAAAATATTACCAACCCCAAACTTTTGAACTGTAAATGTATAGAACATGGTAAATATGTGCATTATATAAAACCGTACTTGTTACGTTCGCTTGCATGTATGAGGCAACATGCTGAGACATCATGCCAGTCAACCACAGCATGGAGCAAAGTCAGGGTCAGAGTTCAGAGGCTTTCCCACATCGCAGGCAGAGTGTGTGTTTCTGCTTGCTGTCACCTCGTCAACATGCTCATGACCCCTGACCTTCACAACCTTGTGCCTCATTCACACCATAAACTTTGGTGAAAGGATCAGCAGAGGCAAAGTTATAAACAAGATTCAGAAGGTAAACTAGATCTAAGAAGTCTGAATGCTTTTAGATTTCTAGTTAATTGACTTTACTCGCTTTTTTGACAAGGAGCTCAATGTATTTTTTTCAGTCTTATGTACACTTCATGCTCTACAGTTTATTCAATATGATTTTAAGAAATCCTTGACACTCGTAAACTTAGTGTTTTGCAGGGTTTCATAACTCCATTATGGATGGAAATTAAATAAACACATGGTGTAAGAGGACTCATTACTCTGAGTCTGTTCTCTTCATAAAGTAGCTCAGCATACTGGATTATATTATTGCTAATTAGCCACTAATCACAAGTAGCAAGGCTGAGTGATTTCAGAGCTCATCATCCTCTTCATAAGTGTTTGTGTCCTGCCCCCTCTCATTCAGAACCATTCTAAAGACCCCGGAGTGTTCCGCAATTTTACATGATTCACTGCAAAATGGTTTTGAGCAAAGGTTTGGTGCCATAGCTTTAGCTTTTTATGTGTCTGCATGAGTCATTCTAATTGATGTGAGGCAGAGTGAAAGTAGCCATGTCTGAGGGTAGGCAGGGTGGCATTTAAGCTCTTGATGATTTTATAAAATCGCTGTTACTAAGGCAACTGAAGGTAGACCTCTCTGTTAAATGCATTCACTTTAGTGCAAATGTTTGACTTCGAATGATAGTTCACCCAAGAATGACAATTCTAATTTGATTAGGTCTAGCGTTTACCTGCTTGACTTCAGTGGAATTCAAAAGGTAAAGTGTGTATAAAGTGGTGGCCAAAATGATTAGAACAGTAAGATTTTTTTTATGTTTTAAAAGAAGTCTCTTCTGATCACCAAGGCTTAATTTAATTGATCGAAAATACAGCAAAAACAGTAATATTGTGATTTTTTTATTTTTATTATTTTTTTTATATTTTTTTGCAATTTAAAATAGCTGTTTTCTATTTGAATATATTTTAAAATGTAATTTATTCCTGTGATCAATATACCAGTCTTCAGTGTCACATGATCCTTCAGAAATCATTCTAATATGCAGATTTTCTGCTCAATAAACATTATTACCAATGTTGAAAGCAGTTGTGTACAATTCTTTTCAGGATTCTTTGATGAATAGAAAGTTAAAAAGAACAGCATTTATCTGAAATAGAAAGCTTTTGCAACATAATAAATGTATACTGTCACTTTAGATCAATTTAATGCATCCTTGCTGAATAAAATTATTAATTTCTTTAATTTCTTTCCAAAAAATAAAATAAAATGTGGCCCTTGTCAAAGTCACTTAGATCTTTATTCCTTTCCATTTCTCCTGCATCCAACACATTGTTTGCTTCACCTGTGACTGATCATAATAGTTTGGCATACATTTCCATTCCACAAAAGGTTATTTTACAGTGAAAAAAGGTACTTCAGATTTTTTAAATGTTCTTCACACAAAGAAAAAAGTGGTTCTTTTAAGAACTGTTCACTGAAAGGTTCTTTGAGGAAACTAAAATGGCTCTTCTATGCCATTGCTGCAAAACCCCTCTTTTGGAACCGTAATTTCTAAGAGTGTAAGTGAATAGAAAAGAGTGACCGGTGCAACAAGAGTGAAGTTAAGTGGAAGTATCCCATTCATTTTATGAGAAAATATAATATTTAATTGCACAATTTTGTGAAATTCTTTTAGTGTCGTACATTTTCATTCCTCTAATGTTCATTTTATCTACTAGCACCTCGACTCTCGCTCTCTGTGTCCATTTTGATGTCAATTTCAGTGTAATATCAAGGGGCTCGGATCTATCAGGGATGTCAGTGGAGGAATCTCAGAGAGATGTGATTACTCCACTCTTACACATTTCCCCACAGGCTATCAATGGCTGTTTCTCCATGATCTTTGCTTTTGTCTTCTTCAAAGAACTGGGAAGGGTGGGTGCGGGAGGGCAGACAGTTGGAGAGACATGGAACATTATGTGATGTTTCACACCTTGGAGTGTCTAGTACTTAATCTTCTAGCTCTTGTCGGCAATCCAAACCCCAGGGCAAAGATCTTTTATAATAAAGAAATCTTTATTAAAGTTTCTAGTGGTTTAACGTAGATTTCATTAAAATTTGAGCTTTGTTGTTTTGAATATCACGTCAAATTAAAACAAATAAGTTTGCATTATTTACCTTTTGCATTAACTATGTGTCTAGCTTTTATGTGTATACCAATATGTCTAATGTGATTATTCACTGTCTACAATGGAATTCAATCACTGACCTATATGATGGTCTGCATTCATAATTAGTGAGCCTGAAATAATGTTTAATGTGGTGATGAGGCCTCTTAAAAAAATAAAAAAAAATAATAAAAAAAATGTATTATATATACTGTATAGCCTATATATTTTTTTTTCTTTTTTTTTCTTCAACTTATCATCATCACTTGCTATATTTTCAGTTTTTTGTTGTTAATGTTTAGCATGAAATCAGTCCAGTTGATAATTCCAAACATATGTTTAGCATGAACTTTCCTAAAAAGCTGAAAAGTTTTTACAGAATGATGCATAACATTTTCTTGAACAAGAGCTTTAATTTTTACTTAGTTCTTTGCATGTCAGGATACACGTCTGTACACAAGTCTCAACTGCAGATACTGTAGTAATCTGTAAGATTATGTAAGGTTTAGACATGCCTTTTCAATCAAAATGAAATTTCAAACAGATTTGGTCAGTTTATTCCAAATAATGTGATTGCATGACAACTTCTTATTCGGAATAGACTGCTATCTGATTAATACAATTATTTCAGGTCCATGTTAAAGGAAGAGTTCACTTCAAAAGGAAAATTCTGTCATAATTTTTTCATACCCTCATGTTGTTCCAAACCTGTATGAATTTTTTCACACAAAAAGAAGAAATTTTGAAGAATGTTGGTAACCAGACAGTTGATGGACCCCATTGACTTCCATAGTAGGGAAAAAAAATACTATGGAAGTCAATGGGGTCCATCAACTGGTTACAGACATTCTTCAAAATATCTTCTTTTGTGTTCAGCAGAAGAAATAAATTCATACAGGTTTGAGACAACTTGAGGGTGAGTAAATGACAGAATTTTCATTTGGAAGTGAACAATTACTTTAACACAGTCCTGTCTTCTACTTCTAAATTCATACTGGAAAACCGTGCACTTTGCACAAAAGTGCTTTTCTGTAGTTAGCTTGTTTGAAACTAGACAATCGTTTAATTTATAGTTATTTTTTTGACAGGGTGATTGTCGGGGATAATGTTCCTGAAGGAAAATTGGATCAGATTGATTCTCTTCTCACAGCTTCTTCTTTCTTTTATGCTTGGAGCCTTCACTAATATCTAAGAAAAATTGTTCTGCTGACCTGCCCTTTTAAACTTGTTGAATTATGTGAACCCATTCACTTCAAAACCTAGAATATGCTCATAAATTTAGCCTCATTAAGCTGTCAAGTACATGCAAGGTGGTTGACATAAATAATGTTTGTGTGTGAGATCACTTTCTGTCTTCTTCACCAACAGTCTGGTTCTGTTTTCTCTGAAAGGCCCCATTGGCAGGCCTGAAGCCAGAGCATTTCCGGTTGCTCTCTGCTGACAGCAGTGATGGGTCTGCAGGGAGCATGTTGTCATCATTCCCCATGCAACACATACATGACCATGAAGGCACATGACAGGACAGAGAGCATGTGTCCTCCCTGGAGGAGTTCAAAAGTGAAAATATCAGATTACATGTTACCAAATCGCTAATATTTATTTAGAAAATAAGACATCGTGCAGACAATTACTGATCTCTTCTGTCATCATTGGAAATGGCACTGATCAATGATTGAAATGTCAGATTAAAATGGCATTTGTGTTGTGTTGCATGAAAATATCAAATACTCACAGTGTGTGTGAGAGAGAAGTGAGTGTTTCAGAGTGTGCTAAATGGCTACAAGTTCAAATCACCTGTCATAATAGCTCTGTCCTAAAGCCGAGTAAGCTGTTTTGCTGTCTACTGCTTTCTAATGCATCATTACAACTGTCACTGAACTTCATAAATGACTGATTTGGAAAAGTACCTGTATATTGACTGCATGACACACAAATCAAGGCATGGCTCAGACTTGCAATTGATTTTAAGTGAGACGTTGCTAAGCTAACAACACAAAAATACACAAATATTGTCTAGAGCTCATTGCAGAGCGGATGGCCTTCTCTGATTGTCTTGGTAATGTTGTACTTCTGTTCATAAGATTAGAGCACTTTTAAATTGTGTAGGACTTGTGTAAGTTTGTCATAATTCACATTAAATTAAATTAAATTCACATTGGTTTATACAGCGCTAGACAATGGTTTCAAATCAGCTTTACAGAAATGCATGTGTCCACATTACAATTTAGATTTATCTGTACTTATGGTGCTGGTCATAAAATTAGAATATCATCAAAAAGTTTATTTATTTCAAGAATTCAACTCAACAGGTAAAACTAATATATTATATAGACTCATTACATGCAAAGTGAGATATTTCAAGCCTTTATTTGTTATAATTTTGATGATTATGGCTTACAGCTTATGAAACCCACAAAATCAAAATCCCAGAAAATTTGAATATTACATGAAATCACACAGTAATTATACAGTATTACCATGGTCATTGAACCAGGTTGTGGTTCTTTTGGCAGTGTGGGCTGGTGCAAATCCTGCTGGAAAATGAAGGAAGCATGAAGTGCTCTGAAAATGTCCTGGTAGACGGCTGCGTTGACTTTAATAAAGCACAGTGGACCAAAGTCCTCTTTTCTGATGAGAGCAAATTTTGCATCTCATTTGGAAACCAAGGTCCCAGAGTCTGGAGGAAGAATGGAGAGGCACACAATCCAAGATGCTTGAAGTCCAGTGTGAAGTTTCCACAGTCTGTGTTGGTTTGGGGAGCCATGTCATCGGCTGGTGTGGGTCCACTGTGCTGTCCACTCAACGCAGCCGTCATCCAGGACATTTTCAGAGCACTTCATGCTTCCTTCAGGAGACAAGCTTTATGGAGATGCTGACTTCATTTTCCAGGAGGATTTGCACCTGCCCACACTGCCAAAATAACCAAAACCTGGTTCAATGACCATGGTATTACTGTGTGATTACTGTGTGATTTCATGTAATTTTCTGGGATTTTGATTTCATGGGTTTCATAAGCTGTAAGCCATAATCATCAAAATTATAACAAATAAAGGCTTGAAATATCTCACTTTGCATGTAATGAGTCTATATAATATATTAGTTTCACCTGAATTAAGTTGAATTCTTGAAATAAATCAACTTTTTGATGATATTCTAATTTTATGACCAGCACCTGTACAATGCAGTTAGCTAACAACAATGTATAATTTAAGGCAGAAACGATGAGTTCATTGAAGTAATTACAAGTTTTGGACATAAGGATTACAATATATTGTAATCAACAATTAGCATTGGTGCATGTTGATTCAAAGTTGCATCATCTGAAGTCCTCGCAGGATTTGGAGTCATCTCTTCACAGATGTTGGATCATCTGAACTCTTCATAAGAGACTGGATCCAAACTGGAGCTGACATACTCAGTTACCTCAGGATGAGCATCCAGAGATAAAACAGAAAAGCAAATGGAAAATAATTAGCATAGCTCCTGATCATAACATTTCAAGCAAAGATAATTGTGTGCATTTGATCTGATATAACATGGAGTACAAGGTTATAAGATGCACTATGTGAATGCTTTGCTAAAGAGATGTGTCTTTAATCTAGATTTAAACTGGGAGAGTGAGTGTGAGTCCCGAACATTATCAGGAAGGCTATTCCAAAGTTTAGGAGCCAAATGTGAAAACGCTCTCCCTACTTTAGTGGACTAAAGTTCTAGATACTACCAGAAGTCCAGGGTTTTATGATCTTAAAGAGCGTGATGGATTGTAAGGCGATAGAAGATTGGTTTAAATACATGAGCTAAACCGTTTAGGGCCTTATAGGTCAGTAACAATACTTTGTGATCAATACGAAACTTAACAGGTAGCCATGTAGAGATGATAAATTTGGTGTTGTATGATCGTATTTTCTTGACCTAAGAACTCTGGCAGCTGCATTTTGGACTAACTGTAGCTTATTTATTGAGGATGCAGGACAATCAGCTAGTAATGCATTACAGTAATCTAGTCTAGAGGTCATGAATGCATGAACTAACTTTTCTGCATCAGAAACAAATGGCATGTTCCATAGCCGAAAGACAAGTTGCTGTCTAATATAACACCCAGGTCTTTAACTGTTGAAGATGAAGTAACAATATATCCTTCTAGATGCAGTTGTATTTATTTATTTATTTATTTATTTTTAGGTGGGAGTGAAATGATATCCCAAATGTAATGGTGCTTTTTATTTAAAGGAATTTAAGGGTTTAAAAATATTTGTATTATTTATTATTTTTCTTTTAATAATAAAAGAAAAATAGTAAAATAATTAGAATTCATTGTAAAGTTATGAGTTTGAAGTATTTGCAAATAATATTTATTTTATTTTACTGAATGCCAGATAAGCACAGTTGTTAAATTCATTCACAATAATATGCACGCATTCATTCTTAATATTATGCCTAATATGCTGAATATGTCCCTGTTTGTTTCTTGTCTCTTCACATTCTCATGAATTACATTGTTTAACATTTCTATTGTGAAACAGATATTAAGAATACAAGATACAATTTGGAAAATCTGATTATTGGTATCAATGTTTATGCTGGTAATGGCCCTGAATAACTCCATCCATGAACCATAAGGACTTGTCCTGGTCATATATCCCAATCTGAGGGTCAAACTGAGATTTAGCATCTGCATTTGCTTTTATATGAGTGTTTATTTACTGATACTCTAAATGTACCATTCTTATAACTTTAAGGCTGAAACTGCAATTGAGAGCTTATTTGGCCTGTGAATACTGTATGTACACGCAGATAAAATGACATATTAGATTCCCTTTGTGTACAGAGAGAACAGCCTGACACACTTTCAGTGACCTGCCTCTGTCGTTATGAGAAAAGGAGCTTGGAATCTCCCCTCTGGCATCTGCTCTGTAAACTGCTCGAATCAAACTGCAGTGGGATTTGACCTCAGGGATAACTCATATACACCGCAGTAAAATGTAACTGATCTTTGAATGATCTCTAATGACCTGTATGCACATCATGCCTCATTAACTTTTTGTCTTGGATACGTATAATGTTGCATTTTCTACAGTCAGCTCTACTGTGTATCGTAAACGACTCTTTAGGGTTTTATTTATGCCCTGTCTACTATGCTAATGCAGCTAGGCTGTGATGACAGGCAGTCAGCATTATAACGAATACAAGACAGGCACAAACAGCGAGTTCACTTGTTGCCATGGAATCTACAGTAGCTTCCAGAGCCTCTGTTTCAGTCTGGTGGGTTGTGCGGGATTCAGGATTAGCAATGCGCTAAGCATGGTGAGGCTTCGTGTGGGTGATAGTTGTATTACTTGGATAATGATGGCCTTAATTAGCGACACGCTGACTGCAAGGCACAGGCAGTCATCAAGAGAGTGCTAATTACAATCATGTAGTCTAGACACACATTCTTTTATTATTATGCTGCAAACACACACATATACATAAATGTTTCTTCAACTATTGGCACTTTTGAGCCGGCGGACTTCCAGGAAATTTAAACTCACAATCTCGCTAGTTTATTTAATTTTGCCCACGGACAATATCCCACATTATACAATGTTGAGAAAATCACAAGAGAAAATCATGTCATTATAGTATAGTATAGTATAGTATAGTAATAGTCTCATTTCCACCACAATTAATTGTTTAATTGTTTAATAGCACTATTTGAAGTAGGCTAAATGTTTTTTTTTTTGTTTGTTTTTTTTTCTTCTTCTTTTTTTAAGGCTATTTCCATAATAAATTTTAACTATCATAATTACACACAATTAAATAATATATAATTTCACACTTTTTGCATTTACCTTGATTTGATCTTTTTATTTACTACACATAACGTCTGCTATTTTATCTCAAGCTCTTGGTGTAAAAGTGAGGTGAAAAAGACACTACAACTGTGGGACTGTTGTTTTTCATTAATATATTTTAGTGATAGTTTAGTGATTACTACCATTTAAAAGTTTGGGTTAAAAAAAATTTGATGATAATTATTTTTTATTTTTTTTATTCAAAAAGGATGTCTTTGTCACTTTTGGATGAAAAGTGACAAAGACATGTATAATGTTACAAAAGATTTCTGTTTCAAATAAATGCTGCTTTTTTGAACTTGCCATCCATCAAATAAATCAGTCCTGAAAAAAATGCCTCACAATTTCCACCAAAATATTAAGCCACAAAAACAGTTTTCAACTTTGATAAATAATAAGATGTGTTTTTTTGTTTTGTTTTTGTTTTTTGGGCTCAAAATCAGCATATTAGAAGAATTTCTAAAGGATCATGTGACACTTAAAGGGATAGTTCATCCAAAAATGAAAATTCTGTCATCATTTACTCACCCTCAAGTTGTTCCAAACCTGGGGTGTGTTTCCCAAACAACGACGTAATTCGCTGCTCACTACCATAGTACGATGCATCGTTTAAGAAATCAATAGCTAGTCACGACTGTTTCCCAAAACTGTATTGTCACAAAGTGGTCGTTCAACCACGTTGGTTTATGACGTCACGCACGTGGTGGAGTAATAACTTATTTTAATTAATCTGTTTGAGATTGAATTAACGCTAGATGTTTTGCTATAAATTACAGACATGACATCTGAGGACTATTTCTCATTTTTCTCAGTTATTTTGCTTTATTTCCAGATTCAATCATAGGCTCGTTCTTACATAGTAGAGCATGTTCACACATGTGCACTCTTCAAAAACGGTGCTTTAAATCTCTTGACAAACAAAGTCGTAAATGACATTTGTATAATAAAAGAGACAGGTCAGCTTGCTTATTTTGCTCAAGATAAGGATTTATTAAGTCCACATGTCATGCAAACTAGAAACTATGCTTCTAACCACAGCTCGAGAGCTGTCGTTCCAACTACACAACTTTGCGATGCTGTTTGCGAATGTTCGTTAGAACGATGGTTTCGGGAAACACTGACTCGTTGAACTATGCTGATAACGACGGAACTTGCGAACATGGTTGGCTAATGATGCTTTTGGGAAACACACTCCTGTATGAGTTTCTTTCTTCTGATGAACACAAAAGAAGATATTTTAAAGATTGTTGGTGAACAGACAGTTGACGGTAGCCATTGACGTAGTAGGGAAAGTCACTAGTATGGAAGTCAATGGCTACCGTCACCTGTCTGTTCACCAACAATCTTTAAAATATCTTCTTTTGTGTTCATCTTAAGAAAGAAACTCATGCAAAATGAAAATCAACCCATGGGACATAAAAGTCCCCAGAAGAAACACCCATACAAATGACTGAAATCAGTAACTTTGGATTAGTAACAAAAATGTTCAAGTGCAAGTGTGCCAATGTGTTCTGTAATCTTTATCAGCATTGTCATACTGTGATTTGAAATGAGAACAGCAGGATTATGTGATCTCAGTGCATGTGTGGGTGTGTGTTGATGCACTCCAACACTGACCTCAGATGGGTTTACTTGTGCTGGCCAGCAGGACGCTGAGTCAAGAATGAAATCTCATAAGGCAATACACACACATACACAATAAATCATGATGTTAGAGGAAATTTTAGAACACTTGCAAACTGAGACGCAACATACAGACTTATTATAGATGCATTGATCGTTTTTTAACCTCTTTAAGGGCACAGTGTCCCTCTCTCCGACTCTTTGGCAACGCCAGGATGTGTAAAAAGGGTCAGTTGCTCCAGACAGCCAACAGGATTTATGTCCTCTGTCTGGCTGTGGAGCACACACACACACAAACAAGCCAGTGGAAAGATAACAGAATACAAAGCACACAGTTGATGTTTGTCAGATTAAATAGAGACTAAGTGACCTACACGTTAAATGTACTCTGAATGTGAACATAAATCAACTCAATGTCTGTGTATATAGTCATTTCAGACAGGTGTTTTGTAATGTTTGATATGTGAAGTGTGCTGCAGTATAAGGTTTAAATAGTACAGAAATGTTGCAGTACTGGGGCATTTGTCATCTCTAGTCAAGCATCACTTTCAATTGCTAGATGAAAAACAACTGCTTATCTCCCAATAGCCAGGTGGAAGCTTCCATTCAACCGCAGAATTCAAACATGCACCTCTTATCGTGACTCCACTCCTGAACAATTCTGGCACTGCCTTTAGCCACTGTGATGCGTACCAAACTCACTTGCCCTTCAGGCACTGAATGCCTTGATTGATTTGACTATTGTAAAAATTAATAGAAGTTTTTACATGATAAATGGAACATACTGGACAGAAGCATCACATGGTTATTGAGGCTTATTCACAAGTTTGAGTTTTAGCAACATAAAATATGCAACAGAATTTTCGGAATGCACCGATATTAAGTTCTGGTAAATACAGATAAGTGAAAATTATTTTCATGTCATGGAAGATAACCGATAAATTACATTATATAAATAAATAAATAAATAAATAAATATAGTAGATACATTTTTAAGAAGCATGCATAAATAAATAACCAATATACCACCGATTTAGTGTGCATCCCTCCTAAATTTAAAATGTTCATATTCAAAAAAGATACAGTAAATGCATCTTTAGTTAAAATAGTCTGAAACATCATAGTTTGATCATCTGTACTTTTTGCTGTTCAAATTATTCACAAATTTGTTGAATGACCTTGCTGCATAAAGTACATTTATGTTATATGTTTTTGCCTGTACCAGCATAAATCTACATAACATGCTGTTGCAGTGCATTGTGGGAGTAATAAACACTAAAGAACATGCATAGCTCCTGTTTACCCCTCAGGGACACTTGAAAAATATATTTTTCTCTTCTAACTTTCTCTAGTTCATCCTGATTTAGAGCTGAGATGTTCGGACAGCGCAAGCTTCATAAGATGAAGATTTAATGTCTCTTTTTATAGATGGTATATATTAAAAGTTTGAGGTCTCAGATATGTTTTAATAGCCCTGTGGTGATAAAGTGTGTTTGATTCAGGGTAGATGGAGCAGTAGTTTACATGATTGATTTAGATTCTGTGAATGGGAAAGAAAAGAGAAAAGGAATAGAGGAAGAGATGGTTGGCACTCTGGGTGAGTCTATTAAGCTCGGCTTAAGAGATGTGGAGTCGTTCATTGAAGTCAGTCCAGTCAAACGAAGATGTGTTGTATGCCTCTGCATTAGTTGTCTCTTATGGTGTTTAATTGTGAGATACAAATATTTACATTGTGCGTACGCATTCATATCTTAGCAGTGTTGGCGGTAACACATTACAAGGACGCGAGTTACGTAATCAGAATATACTTTTTTCAAGTAACTATAAAGTAACACATTACTTTTAATGTCAACCATAGTTGACTTTGTTTTCCCATATATTGACTGACACCTCTGTTGAGGTTGAAATCATGTTGAGAGAAATCAGGAGTAAGTGCAGAGGCGTTGTGTTCACTTTGAAAGCATGATGGTTAATGTAGTTCTAGACTAAATGTGAGCAGGCATTTACTCATCTCACTTGCACAAAAACAGATTCAGTATTCCTCCAAATGAATAAAAACAGTGAAATGCAAACTCAGACTATTATGCAAACCTGCAATAATTAAATCTTAAATGTCTATGCTGATGCTTATTCATGTTATTTTTGGTGAGAAAGGGCTTTTATTTGCCAAAAAAATAACTACTTATTTTAGTTATTTAAAAAAAAACAAGCACGCTCATCCCAGATGAGAAAAAGTAACTCAAAAGTAACGTAATGTTACTTTTCATAAAAAGTAACTAAGGAGCATAATTAGTTATTTTTTAGGGAGTAATGCGATATTGTACTGCATTACTTTTAAAAGTATCTTTCCCCTACACTGTATCTTATGGTTCTGAGTTAATACACAAATGTATGTACTTTCTAGAATATATTTCTAAAGACTGGAAATCATGAGATTAATATATTGTATTGACATTAACAGTTTTATTCATCTTCAGGTTTATGCATGTAACTACTCTGATCTTATGTTGAAAAAAATCCACTTAGAAAGTTTTTTCACTTTTTTATTTTATTTTTTTAGATAGAAATATACAGCTGCTTTTATATTTTTGGAGGTCTTCATGTTCAGGACAAGGTTGTTTTAATGGGCAGGTTGTCACATTTTTATTGTTGTCAAGTTTAAAAGTCGATATATTGGAAGTATCAACAGATATTTTCTTTAATTTGTGACATACATCCACATGAAACGGATTGTTGTTTATAGTTATATTTTGAGTAAAAATGTGTGTTTATTAAAATTGAAATTCAACACATGCATGGATTAATCATTCATAATCAAATCAATATGCATTTAGAAATAGATTTAATTTCCATTTCTACCAAATTGAAATATAAAAAATGTGTACAATATATTAATTAGAAGATTTGTTGGCCAAAACAATGATTTGATTTTGTACATTAATTATTTTACTGTTAAATTTTTTTGAAAATCCTATTTTTCTACTGTAACTTACCCCATACAGTGCGACAGCATATTGTTTCAAAAGGTCAACGTGTTCTAGATAAACTCCATATCTTTTCCTAGGAAACAATAGTGGATATTTTGAATAGTTTTTATAGCCTTGGCTTCATATAGAAATTGACTTAAATATAAACCTAGCCTGATAAAATATTCACTGAGTAAAAACAGACTCTAGTCCTGTGCACTACGTGTACTTGTTTAGACTGAAAACTGTTTGTGTGTGTCATGGAGACGTCAGTGGAGAATAACGTCCTTTCCTGAATTCTATGAAAGTACTCATTCCTCATATCCACTTATGGAGGAAAACAGCGCAAGATGACTGATCCCTCTTTCACATTCTCCACCTTGCTTGCTCTCTCTCTCTCTCTCTGTCTTTTAGAGTGCACCATGCAAAGTTTACATCTGACAGCTAAAAGCCTGATGTCTGGTCAATAATTGATCCTTGCTGAGTGTTCCTCATGCTCTGGAGAGAAAGAAACCTCTGGCCATCTCTCTCTTATCTATCTGTCCACTCCCTCCCATATCGCTCATTTCCCACATCCCTCTTTTTCTTGACATTTCTCTCCATACCACTCTTTTTCTACCTGTCTCATTCACTTCTTTCCCCTTCCCACACACATTCCCCGCCCCCTCCGTCTCCGTGATGTGTAAGAAAGTGCGTCACTGATGGCAGTTTATTCCCGGCATTCCCTCAGGCGGCCAGTGACTCTTCAGCTGTGCTTAAATTAATGATCCATTTGTGACAAACTGTCAACAAGCCCTCGAACCTGCATGCACACTCACAAGCAGACAGTACTTTCATGTTCATGCCATTCCCACAAAATCACACACAAACACACTCATGTGCTTGAAGCCCATCTTGAGCATGAGAAAATGGACAAGTGCATGGTCATTCACACGGGTGCATTTGAAGTATTAGCACACACTTGCATGCAATTAGGTATGCATGCAAGCCCTCACACAGACATGAGTATTCATTACATTCATTAAACATGACCTGTCTACAGAGACAAACAACTGTAATGTTAACAGAAAAAGAGTACTACAGCAAAAAACGGTAACTATTACCACATGATGTCAAAAACCAATAAATCAAACATTGCAAATCATTTAATTTTACTGTGAATTGTTGTAAAATATTTTGTTTTTGTAGTAAAAAAAAGTATGGGTCACCTTAGTGATGGAGAACAGTATATAATTCGACGTTAGTCTATATTTCTAGGTACAACACAGATTTTATTATTTTATTAATTTATTATTATTATTATTATTATTATCATTATATCAGTCAATATTAAACACTACCGCTATGTGCAGTAAGATTTCTTTTTTTAAATTAATTATTTCAGCATGGATGTATTAAACTGATCAAAATTTATAGTAAATTATTAAATATCATTATACAAATAATTTCAAAGAAATGCCTCTTTTGTAAAAAAATTTTAAATAAAAAGTTTCCACAAAAATATTAGGTAGCAGAACTGTCTCTTGAGCAGAAAATCAGCATACTAAAATGCTTTCTGAAGGATCATGTGACACTGAAGACTGGAGTAATGGCTGCTATAAAAATTCAGCTTTTCTATCACAGGAATAAATTCAGTAATAAATTGTTAAAATAGAAAACAGTTATTTTAAATTGTAGTAATATTTCACAAATATTACTGTTTTTACTGCATTTTTCTATCAAATAAATATAGCCTTGATGAACATAAAAGACCTCTTTCAAAAATATTAAAATATCTTACTGACCCCAAACCTTTAAACAGTATGGTTAGATACCCAAATGCATGGTGCATCATCATGTTTTTTTCTGAATAATTTTTTACCATATTAACAGAATTTTGTTTTAGTGTATCTATCCGGGAGCCATGTGTGTTCTTTTTTACTTACTGTTATGCTTTTCTCCCAGGTGATGGGTGTCATTTGAGCCCCCTGTGCAGGCTAATAGATGTGCCCCATGCTGACCTCATCAGGCCCTTTAACCTCTGTCTCTAAAAAGCAAATCGACAAACTGCCAGCTCCCATTTAATGGCCAGCGCTGATCTTTACATGGTTTCATTTATACAAACCCTCCCCTCACACCTTCGAGTTTGTTACCTACAAGAAAGTTCTCAATTGAACATAGAACATTTAACAGAAAAGGGTTTTAAATATGAAATGCTAACAGTGTCGGTGACTCACCGATGCTTACAGGGAGAGAATGTCATTTCAACCCTCAAACCCATCAATTATTTAACATATTTTATAATCTTACTTGGTCCGTGGCATTTAATGTATATGCATGCATTCCTTAATACCGTTACATCAGAAGTGAATCTCTGTGACCGATTACATAATGCACATAAAATTTGGCTTTCTAAAGAAGGTTGCAGGTTTGATTGTTTTCCAATTGTTGCATAATCACAGCAGGGACATGAAAAACAACCACTCAATAGATTGTTTTACGGTAATAAATGGCATTATGTGCGTAATCATAATGCATTAACTAAGGATTTTCTCAACCTGTTTGCACATGATCTCATCAAAGGAAGTGGAAAGAACACCATGTACGAAAAACTGTTATAATCACAATGCGCGGATGACAGATATTCTGAGATAAAACTTGTTCTAATGATACATTGTTTATTGTGTAAACAAAATTGTTAAATTTCAGTCTTTCTACTTTAAAATTGTATTTTAATTAAATGTATTTGGCATACTTGCCTCTTTTTTTTTGGTCATGTACACACTGCAGCTAAATTCGGTTGTCAAATCACTTTTTACTGCGTAATCCTGTTCTGTACACACAGAGTTAAGTCATTTACGGAAGCGAAAACCACATTCTACAACCGAATTAATTCAGGTAGTGGCAACCGCATTTACAAAACATTCAGTGTACGGATTAGTACGGAACCGAACTGAACAACTAGTTGTTAATGACGATTCAAACATGCATCAGAGATGTGTGTCTTATTTTGTATGTGCAAGAAAAACACAGGTAAAGAGGTACAAGCTTTGACTCATTTGTGTTGCCAGATCTTGCTAGAAAAAAAAACAAGTTCAAGTTCACACAAAACACTTATAATGGCAACACTACAAAAGCTAAGTGAAGCCTTCCTTTCTTGCTCAATAGACCTCATTCTGAGATGTGGAAACAGTGGTATTTGATACGTGATGACTTAAAGGAGCTGTATGTAGGAAATGTATTTCAATGAATCATAAAATGGCCCTGATATGTCACTAGACATTAAGAAATCATGTTCATTTCAAATACTTATATCACTGACAACAGTAGTCCGGCCAGGATATTGTCATTTAGAAAGTGAAGTTGCAGCCCTCAACTGATGTTGATGTTGTCATCTTGTGTTTTGGCCTGAAGCGCCACCCTCCATCTATCTACCAATCACAAAGTCAGTAGTGTTTCGGCATCGGGGTTGCCAGTTCTGCTCTAGTTACCACAGCTACATAGCAGCCTACGTTCCTGCTGGATCCTGCAGCCTATCTGGCAACCTCGAGTCAGGGGGGAGGGGGAGGGGATACACCGTTCTACAGTAATTTGAAAGTGATTGCAGTACCAGTTTTGGCCACAATCTTACATACGGCTCCTTTAACATATGGATACGTGAAATGTGAAATGGAAAAATAATGCAGGGTTTTGAGAAGCATCTTCTTGCAACTTGACATGACATTTTTAAAACATGGAGCTAATGTGCGAGAGGCTGAAAAAGCAGAGAAACGTCGTGCAACAGTCAAAGACGTCCGTCTAGGATGTTTAAATAAAACGATTGAAAAGCAGTGCAGTGAAATGATAAAATCCCTTTCTGTGTGAACCGACCCTTAGAGGGAGGTTGTGTAACACTGGCGATATCTCCTTGAGTTCTCAAGCTGCCATTAGTCACTGGGAATCAATGAGCTGTGACGTAAACTTAAGTGTGTGCGCTTGTGTGTGTGTGCGCTTGCTTGTATGTGCTTGTAAGAAAGACAGTAGTGCTGGTCCTTTTCTGACAGAAATGTTTGCTAATACATTTTATACTGTATATTTAAGTCCATCAAAAACATTCAATCACACAGTTAAAAAAAACAAATAAACTCCAATCTTCAAATTACATTCTCACATATTCTCCTTCCTCAACTGATCTCTAGTTTGTGTGATGTAACGTGTCTCTTTGTACATATCCATAACCGCAGCCCACTGTCAAATGAATAAATAAATACCGTCCTCTCCAAACAAAGCATAAATATTAATTCATAGATGCAGCTTACATAAGACTATCTAAGCCCGACACTCGTAGACACGTGTGTTTGGGCGCGTGCATGCGATGAGGAGAGATGTTTGATGTCTTTGAGGTTCCCTGTCTCTCTCTCTCTCTCTCTCTCTCTCTCTCTCTCTCTCTCTCTCTCTCTCTCTCTCTCTCTCTCTCTCTCTCTCTCTCTCTCTCTCTCTCCATCAGTCCAGATGTCCTCCTTTGTCATCCCTCTCTTTCTTCTGCTTGTCTCTGTAATCTCTCAGTTCTTTGCGTCTGTTTTCGTAGTCTAATTCATCCTAATATTTCAAAAATGACCAAAAAGGTCAGTCACTCTAAGCTTTGGAGCACCGGCAACCTTGACTGTCACATTTAATAGAGCTTGTGGTTGGACGAATTTTCTGACATCACTTAGAGACTGTAATTCGGAAGAGAAAGTATGTTTTAACTCTATTTATTTGTCCATATGGAAGTTTTTATTTCGGTTTAGTGCACGGATCAGATATAACACTAAATGCAATTCATCATCATAAGGGCAATATCTTATTCTCCTTGTACTTTTTCAAGGACAGGATATGTGAAAGCATTTTATTAATCCAAAAGAAAGTTTTCAGAGAAAATAAAAATCAAAAGTTTAAGACAGTTCAACTTTAATAGTATTTTCTTTAATCTTGCCAGCTTTTTGAATTGACTCGTTCTGAGACAAATTAAAGAGTTCTTGACTGAGAGTTTAATTTCTAAAAACGTTTTAGATTAAAGAGTTCCTGAACAATAAAAGCCTCAAGAACAAATGAAGACTTCCCAAACTCCTGACATTGAGAAATGTATTGCAGAGTGCTGTTTGAAATTGCAGACGGATTCTAAATGATGCCTTTGCTCTTGAGTGCATGACACCAGTGAAAGGTCATTACAGTATTTTATTCTTGTTTGGATGTAGAGGTGTACAAGCCAGCAGAAAGAGTTGAGGCAGAAGGCTTATCGCAGGAAGCGCTAAATCATCTATCCGACAGAAACGGCTCTGCTGGATTTACAGAGAGTCAAATATTTACACAAGGTATGCTCTGACCCCCTGTCTTCGCTTAGTTTATTGCCTTTTTTAAACTTTCTTCGTTTTTTCTTTCTTTTGGTGGCCTGAAATGTTTTAGATCCTTCCTGTGTAAGAGACAGGGGAAGCACTATAAACCTTTTTATTAGATATTTTTAGAGGAAGCCAAAATATTTATCTGAGGCTCCAGAGATATTCGAGGGGATGACACTTTTAGGACAGTTTCCATTCAGAAAGATCTTTTTCATTTTCATCTCTCTTTTCCCCACTATTTTTCCCTTCTCATTCTCTTAATCATTTGCTTGTTTGTCTGCATAAACATGATTGTTGTGCAGGGGTTAGAATACATGACTGGTTGAGCCGTGGATCCTGTGAAGGTGAGGGATAAAGTCTGGTGATGTATCCCAGTCATATTCACACTCTAATTTGTAATTAAAACCATTGTAAAAATATTATTTCTATACAGTAAAGGAAGATGAAGTTAAAGAAAGTAAAGAAAGGGGGTAAGCAAGGGTGTAAACAAGATCCAGAGGGAAGAAACATTAGAAATGAAGGTAAAAGTGAAGAAGATAAAAATAATATATAGGCTACAGTTGGAATGAACATTGTTCAGTCAAACATGACTCTCAACAAACATAGCCAGTTTAGATATGTCATGTGTTCTAGCTCAAGCACACCTGGTGCAAATAATTAAGCCCTTGATTAGTTGCATCAGGTGTGCTTGAGGCAACACCTGTTTTACAGATTTGTGCTGTTGTGAGGGAGTTGTTGTGAGACTCTATTCAGGGAGTTGAATAGTTTTGAGAATGCAGAAGTCATTAAAAGTTGCATTTTCAGTTGAATTTGGGGAAACCACTTGAAACATTTGTTGTGTTGAGCTATTTCAATTACTTTTGTTTGATTTGTTCATTGCAAACAGCTGAAAGTCTGTACATTTTGCCAATAAACCTGATTTGCAATGGGGGTTGAATAATTTTGTTTAAAAATTGTTTAAATGCTGTTTAAAAGAATTCTTTAAACAGCATTTATTTGAAATAGAAATATTATGTAACATTATAAGTGTCTTTACTGTCACTAGGTTATTTTATTTTTATTTATTTTTTTAAACTGGCTTTCTGGATACACGATGACTACATAAGAGGACTAAAGGAACATTGCTGAATTATCCTGTAATACAAGGAGACACATTCTCCACCCCAAAACACACACAGCCTGACATGAAATATGCATTTATAATTCCCAAAGTATAGCAAGAAAACCACAGAAAGCAGAGAGTATCAATATAGATAAATACATTGTCTTCTGTTGAGATTTATGCTGAGATACTGATTGGTTTTTGGATGAGCACGTGTGTGCAGTAAAAAATAATTCAAGAATGTCATTTATGAGCGTAATGCAGAAAATGACATCAGGCAGGTAATACAGCCTGCTCTCCTGTCTAACAATTTATGCTTGGCAGGCCAGAATCTGCTCTCATGAATAATGAAACAGCGTGTTTGCATGTGTTTATGTGGTGTGCTGAATAATCCTCATTGTAATTAACAGCCTATTTCTTTATGTATATATATTTTTCCTGTGATAACTGATAGCCTAATTATTATCTCTATCAGTTTTCTTATGTATTTTTTTTGTTTCTGCTAAGGGATTGTTTACAGACTTACATTCGATTTATATAATTATTATCATCATTGTTTTCATCTAAATGCTTGTTACAAATATTTTGGGTTCTATAAGCACTATTGCTTCTAATGAATTCAATACATTAGTAGCCTATAGTTAAAGATGTGTGTGATTACGTGCGTGTGCGCGATACGCTTCAATTACGATAAAGCAATGCTGATGAAACATCGTTTGGACGTGTGTTAATTAATATCATCCTTTACAGGTATCAAATTTATAAAATGCACACCATCATTGTTCTTATAGCTTCATAAAAAGGACTGTTCACTGTATTAATTGTTTTCCAGTGTATATGAGAGTGTTATGTCTGTAAACCGTTTAGTGTTTACGATCGGTGCTGCGCACTTGGTTAGAAAACGTGCCGCGATTAGCACGTGCACACGAGGGATGCGGAGAAAAAGTAGCCTACAGAGTAGGCCTACGTAGTGTTATTGTATGTTTCATGTTTTCCTTTATTCGTTAATTTTGTGTTATGAGTTTATTTCGTGCTGTTTCACTGATAGTGTGAGTATGTAGCCTATATGACGTCATGAGTGTCGAGTGAACTTGGATGTACATCCATAGGAATTTGAGTGTTTACATGACCAGCGAGTAATTTAAAGCTGTGTGTAAACGTATGAAACTATGCACATGTTGATGTACATAATTTGTATTTCATTCACAATAAAGCAATGCTTTTGAAGCATAGCTTGTACTTATGATAATTAATATCATCCTTTACAGGAGTATTACATTTACATAATGGAGATTGTGAATGTACAAGTTTGGAAAAAAACTGGTTATTCTGTGAATTCTGAAGTATTGCTTGAGAACAGAAAAACTCTGCCAAAAGAGTTCTGTCCTTCATGTTTCTTTTCCTTCATTACTCTCTGTCTCATTTCCAGTGTGTGTTTATCAATTTTGTTAAACTAATATTTGTCATTCGACCACGTGTACACACCCACACACATCTGGAGGCTCATTATACAGACTCAAACCTCCTCTGCTGCACTGCATGTTGTTCTAATAGTTACACAAAGATCTCTTGAAGTAAACTGTTGACAGCTATTAGTCCAGTTTATGCGGGACGTGCAGATTGTGTGTCCCAAAAGGACAGGTTAAAAGCTCCATGTTCGTTCGTTCATTCATTCACTCACTCACTCACTCACTCACTCACTCACTCACTCACTCACTCACACAGTCTAGTTCAATACAGTTTATTTCTATAATGCTTTTCGCAAACCATACTTTTCCAAAGCAGCTTTACAAGGGAAAAAGCCTCCTGTGAGAAAGATGGACAACTTTGGAATGGAACAATCTCTCTAAATGTTTTGGAAGTCACTTTTGCAAGGAAGACTCGCTTATTCATTTGCTATTTAAATAAAAAAAAAAAAAAAAATAAAAAAAGTAGTCCAAATAGTCCTTTCACACTGAACTTTTGACAAATTCTTTTACCATGCTTAGCTTTCAGTTTTAAGTTCAGAAAATGCAGTTCTAGATATTCTAAAAATGTCAGCTTCATTTTTTTTTGTCTCTCTCTCTCTCCTCTGAATGCTGAAAGCCTCCTGTAGTTCTGAGGTACCTTGGTTTCGTTAGTAATCTACTACTGAGGTATGGAAATCGAGAGAAAGACCCAGACAGACAGAAGTGTCAGAGAGACAGACCAAGACCGCAAATGAAAAGATTTTCCTTCATTTTTTTTTACTTGGTGCTTTTTTACTTAAATGTCTGTATGTGTGGCTGAATATGAGACTTTTAGAAAGGGATTCTAAAGGATGTTACCTGTAAAAACAAGGAAAACCGAAGTCTGAAAACAGAAGTTCATAGAATTCTACAAATACAAAGGGATGGAAGCCTTTATTTCTCATATTTTTTCTTCATATTTCATTTCATAATTGTGAATTTACCTCATGGCTTATGTGACTTTATATCTCCCTGTTGTGTTTCTGTATCTCACAATCGGACTTAATATATCATAATGTGACTTTAAATCCCAATTGTGACTGTTTGTGGCTATATAGACAGAGGTGGACAGTAACAAAGTACATTTACTTGAGTACTGTCCTTAAAGGTGCATTAAGCAACTTTTCATGTTAAAAATACCCGTTTTCTTACCCATACATGCTTAAACAATTGCCTGATGGGCTGAATGAGCCCTTCTCTGATCACTGAGATTGTCTCTATAATCCTGTAAAGTAAAATAAATAAGAGGGATTCGGGCCGGAATTTTAGACTGGGCGTGACGTCATGCGCGTTCACGGCACGCTCACATAGCTAGTCTGGCAGGTTTGTGTATTCGCCGGCATTCTCCGTAGAAGATGGATTCTAAGAGACCTGCTTGTAGTTCATTTCAAACACCAACGCAAACTCCACGCAAGATAAAAAAAAGAAAACTTGTCTCTAGTGCAACTAAAAGGGCAAAATTGGACTCAGACAGGCGTCGGAATAAGACGAGAGTAAACATAGGGACAGCAGTTGAAAAGTATTGACACATTTCACATAAATGTTCATCAGTGTGTATTGTCCCTGGCAAAATATCTACTAAATAAATCTGCACTACATGTAGTTTAATGATTTGCTATTCGATTAAAACAGTTCAAATATCTTGAGTGTGATATAAAATGCTGTAAAATAATTAGACACAAATTTTGAGCAAATTACTGCTTTATTAGGAGGTATTGCTATTGGAATATGCTACTTCAATAAAACAGGCTAAACCCCCGCAAATCTTCGGCGGATTAGCCTGTTTGGCTTTTATGGTAACGTCATAGTGCCATTTAATTGTTTTGTCATGATTCTGCCTTGTCTTTGATTTTCTCTTGTCTTGCGGCAGAATCATGACAGGCCCATGTTTCATGTGCAGCACATGGCCATTTGTTTGGCCATGTGCTTGCGTTGTCTCGTCCCCTAGCCCCGCCCCCTTGTTATCCTCGTTTTGTCATTATTGCTTTACCCATTATCACCTGTGTTCCTGATTATTTGTTCCCTATTTAATCCCCTCATGTCTGCTGTCTTGTGTCGGTTCATTGTCGATCAATTTCATACTTTGTGTGATCACTTTGTGAGAATTCCTGTCCAGTGAAGTTCTGATCCTGTATTTGTTGTTAATTTGTAGTCTAGTTACGTCAAGTCTATGTCATAGTCTAGTTAGTATTCCTAGTCCTGTCTTGTCCTGTTTTGCCCCCTCGTGGGCTTTGTTTTCCCTGTTTTTTCCTATAATAAATTGTGTTTAGTGTACTTTGTCTGCGCCTGGGTTCTCCTTCCTCATCCACATAACAGAATGAACCGACCAACATTGAACCCAGCAGACAGTGTGTCTCTTCTCAAGTGGCAGTCGGAGCTCCGGGAACAATGGTGGTTGTCCTCTCCACCTTCTGCCAAGCTTCCTGTGATCCCAGAGGGTCGCGTCCTGGCCGTTGTTGCCCTTGGTGATAAGGCTGGTTCCACTTCTTCTCCTGAGGCCTCTTCTGTTCCCATTGTTCTCCATGGTAAACGAGGGAGACGAGTTTCCTGGGATTCCCCGTCTGAGTCTTCCTCGACCGAGTCAGCGCTGCCCGAGAACGCCATCCCTGCTCCTGTTACGGTTCCAGCTGAGCATCTCCAACTGGTCGCTAGCCCAGCTACAGATTCGGCTTCGCGTTCAAGGAGAAAGAAGAGGAGAAAGGGAGCCTCTCGCTCGTCATCTCTAGCTACTGTAAGCGCTGTTCCAGAGCCCGCTCCTGCAAGCGCTGTTCCAGAGCCCGCTCCTGCAAGCGCTGTCCCAGAGCCCGCTCCTGCAAGCGCTGTCCCAGAGCCCGCTCCTGCAAGCGCTGTCCCAGAGCCCGCTCCTGCAAGCGCTGTCCCAGAGCCCGCTCCTGCAAGCGCTGTCCCAGAGCCCGCTCCTGCAAGCGCTGTCCCAGAGCCCGCTCCTGCAAGCGCTGTCCCAGAGCCCGCTACTGCAAGCGCTGTCCCAGAGCCCGCTACTGCAAGCGCTGTCCCAGAGCCCGCTACTGCAAGCGCTGTCCCAGAGCCCGCTCCTGCAAGCGCTGTCCCAGAGCCCGCTCCTGCAAGCGCTGTCCCAGAGCCCGCTCCTGCAAGCGCTGTCCCAGAGCCCGCTCCTGCAAGCGCTGTCCCAGAGCCCGCTCCTGCAAGCGCTGTCCCAGAGCCCGCTCCTGCAAGCGCTGTCCCAGAGCCCGCTCCTGCAAGCGCTGTCCCAGAGCCCGCTCCTGCAAGCGCTGTCCCAGAGCCCGCTACTGCAAGCGCTGTCCCAGAGCCCGCTACTGCAAGCGCTGTCCCAGAGCCCGCTACTGCAAGCGCTGTCCCAGAGCCCGCTACTGCAAGCGCTGTCCCAGAGCCCGCTACTGCAAGCGCTGTCCCAGAGCCCGCTACTGCAAGCGCTGTCCCAGAGCCCGCTACTGCAAGCGCTGTCCCAGAGCCCGCTACTGCAAGCGCTGTCCCAGAGCCCGCTACTGCAAGCGCTGTCCCAGAGCCCGCTACTGCAAGCGCTGTCCCAGAGCCCGCTACTGCAAGCGCTGTCCCAGAGCCCGCTACTGCAAGCGCTGTCCCAGAGCCCGCTACTGCAAGCGCTGTTCCTCAGCCCACTGCCGTGAGTGCTGAGGAGAAGGCTGCGGCCGATTCAGCTGCTGAAGCAGTTCTTCAAGCCGTATCAGCCCATCAAGACTTACCTGTTGTTGTCGCGGCAAAGACCTTATCTAATTATCTGTCATGTCTAGTCAAGATCCTTGAGGTCCCTGTCAGTCCTGTCAAGTCCTCTAGTCCTGAATCCACAGCGGCAAGAGATCCGGTTCCTGAGTCAGCTGCAGCCAGTGTTGATCTGAAGCCCGCTACTGCAAGCGCTGTTCCTGAGCCCGCCACTGCAAGTGCTGTCCCAGCTAGTGTGTCCAGCCCTGTCCCAGCTAGTGTGTCCAGCCCTGTCCCAGCTAGTGTGTCCAGCCCTGTCCCAGCTAGTGTGTCCAGCCCTGTCCCAGCTAGTGTGTCCAGCCCTGTCCCAGCTAATGTGTCCAGTCCCGTCCCAGCAGATGTGTCCAGTTCTGTCCCAGCTAATGTGTCCAGCCCCGTACCAGCTGTCACCCGACCTCTGTTTGTTTCCCCGGACACCCCTGTCACCACTTCACCCCGGTCTGTTTCCCCTAAGACTGTTCCTCGTGTTTCCCCATCCAAGTCTGCCCGGACCCCTCGTCCTCAGCCCTCGTCCTGTCAACCCAAGACCCCTAGTCCACCTGTTCACCCTGGACTGCCCCCTAAGAACTTTGTGTTTCCTCCACCTCCCTTGCCTTGTTTATTGTATTTGATATGTCACCCCAACCCTGTTATTGTTTTTTCATGTCTGCCTTTATTGTTATTTGTCATGTTTTGTTGGTTTGTGTCCTTGTCTCAGTCTGTCATGTCACGTGTTTAGTGTTCCCTTAGGGAGCGTCTGGAAGCCGCTCCTTAGGGGAGGGGTTCTGTCATGATTCTGCCTTGTCTTTGATTTTCTCTTGTCTTGCGGCAGAATCATGACAGGCCCATGTTTCATGTGCAGCACATGGCCATTTGTTTGGCCATGTGCTTGCGTTGTCTCGTCCCCTAGCCCCGCCCCCTTGTTATCCTCGTTTTGTCATTATTGCTTTACCCATTATCACCTGTGTTCCTGATTATTTGTTCCCTATTTAATCCCCTCATGTCTGCTGTCTTGTGTCGGTTCATTGTCGATCAATTTCATACTTTGTGTGATCACTTTGTGAGAATTCCTGTCCAGTGAAGTTCTGATCCTGTATTTGTTGTTAATTTGTAGTCTAGTTACGTCAAGTCTATGTCATAGTCTAGTTAGTATTCCTAGTCCTGTCTTGTCCTGTTTTGCCCCCTCGTGGGCTTTGTTTTCCCTGTTTTTTCCTATAATAAATTGTGTTTAGTGTACTTTGTCTGCGCCTGGGTTCTCCTTCCTCATCCACATAACATGTTTATTACCTTGAGACAATTGAGTGTACTTTTTTGACCGACTGTGCTTTGAGCTTTTACAAAGTAACAACTTATATTGTTCATGAACGTGTTTCCATAATAATACAATCATAAGTGGATACAGTAAACACATAACACAGTTCAACATGGAGATAGATGGAAATAAAAAACGAAGTTTTCTACTACCCCCGTTTTTCCCTCACACATAAGTGTGTAATTTACTCAATTGCCTTTCCTTTCACATATTTAAAATGACTTGCAGATTTATAACTTTATTACCTCTGAAGACATTATGATTGTAAACAAAAGATTTGCGGCTGATGCTCCTTTGGTTATGAACAGCTCGTGCTCGTGCAAGCGTGCGTGTGCGTGTGGTCCATGAGCGTGCACATCTCTGGCTGCAGTTTCACTTGCCGCCAGAGGTGGCATAGTTCTGCAAAAACTCAGAATCTTGCTTAATGCACCTTTAAGTACACTTTTTTTGATTGAATATCTGTACTTTACTTGTATTATTGGAAACGTTTTACTTTAACTTCACTACATTCAGATTGACGTCAGAAACATTTTCAACCACACTACAACGTCTGTCCAACGTTGGAGATTAACGTCAATCTGACGTTTGATTCTTAAATCATCATGATTTTCATTTTCAACGTTGGGTTTGGTCTTCTAAATGCGAATTTTGTCATTGTTTTGGAGCACACTAGCTTATAGATAACAGTAAGGCTAACATATTCATACTAAAAGCCCAAAAACTTTTATAGGGCACTATTTAAGGGAACAGCCACTTGGGTGTCCGAAACCATTGTGGACGTTATTGAGTTCACTTAGTCAATCTCACATTCAATCCCACTACTGGAACTGTGTTCTAGAAATAAATTTGAAATTGATATGAGGGTAGGCAGGCATAGATTCAGAGGCATAAGGTACTGTAAGTATTACATACAACAATACAACAATAATAAAACAATGCATTGACATTTACTTTTTACTTCTGTTACTTATTAACTTTTAAAAATGAGTACTTCTGTACTTTTACTAAGTAAAAATCGGTCTTTACAACTTTTACTTGTAACAGCTAGAGTAATAGTTGTGTACTTTGACCACCTCTGATGACTATTTGTTATTTGAAACTCAAGTCATCATCTAATCCCACTGTTTTTTATGGAATATTTTAGTGTTTATTATAAATTGTTATCCATGCATATCAATATGTAAAAAAAAAAAAATAATAAAAAAATCTTTAATCGAAATAACTTTTTTTGCTTGCAGCAAAATCTTTTCTTTTCCGATGACGTGTTTGCTGGTGACCTGTCATTCAAATGAGATCACAGCAATAGCAACCACAACAATCCAACGATTCAATCAATTCCCTAGACAAATTCCTACACTTTTTTTAGTAATTCTACAAAGTCCCACACGTTTTCTTGTTCGAGAAGCCGTTTCACTTGGATTTGCATCATAATATGAAAGAAATGACTATTGCAACATCTGTTTCATGCTGATTTTAACTTTTGAATGGCTGCCAATTGAGAGGAATGATGGCGTAGTAGCACCTTCCAGCAGGGACCAACCGAATTATGTTAAGCAGCCAAACCCTGACCTGTTGATTCATGCATGCTTTAAAACAGACCTTCCTGATAAGGGATGACCTGGCTTAGAAGATCTTTTTTTTTCCCCAGTGAAAAATGCCATGCATTCCCCAAATATCTGTTTACAACAATTTACTTTGATCTTGCTTGCACACACACACAAATACACTCCAGCCATATAATATTCTGATTTGTTTCAATTAACCAGTGTCATCTGTGCTCGTGGTAAACTCGCATAATCTAATTTGCATGACAGTGGTAGTCAGTATGTGTGTCAGAGAGAGAGAGAAAGCAGTTTCCTTATCTCAGTATGGACATGAGACACAGACTACAGACTTTTGCTGTGATCCTCTCTAATGAGAGCATGAATCATCTCCCTCATCCAAATACGAAGGAAGAGCTGTAAATGGAGAAAAATTATTAAACGGATTTGTTTGTTTGTTGTTGTTGTTGTTGTTGTTTTATCATTACAATGGATGTCTATTGGGTCCAAACCAATATAACACAATTTTATTATTTTTTTTGGGGGGGGAATAGAATATAATAGTGGTGTTCTTAAAATGTGTCCTCAAGTCCACAATAGTCTTTGGAATAGGTTTGGAAAGAACTTTCATTTCAAATAAAGTAAATACTGTTTAACAGTGTGTTGACATTGATTTGGTTACGTTCATCACCATGTGCACTGTAAGTGTGTGTTTTGTCGACAGTGAGTCTCACTGGGCCTCTGATATGGGTTATGACTCAGATGCTGGTCAGTTCTGTCACTGGAGACCCATCATTCACAACACTGAACTGCTTAGACCTCACCATCTGGAGCCTGTTAAAACACACTCCACCTTTCTCTTCCCATCGGTCGACCACTTCGCCTCTCTCCAACCCCTTTCATTTCTCTCTTTTACGCCATCCCATGCTGTCTTTCCATGTCCGTCTGCTGTTTGCCTTTTAGCCTGTCTGTCTCTCATTCTGTGTGTTTCAGCCGGACCACATGTATAAACATTCTCCAGTGTCCATTATGCAAACGAAATGGCCTGAAAATGCCTGTAAGAAAGGAATAATGTAAATGTGCAAATTTAATTAAAAAATCTGCCATGCAACTTTGACTAAAAAGGCACTATTTTAAGCGCATGTGCAAGTTTAATAAAGCAATAACTCGAATGGTGATTGTCTAATCAGATATACTGGGTAAATGAACCATTACCATGAAACATTGACATTTAGCCATAACCTGCATTTACAGGGACATTACACACATGATTAATCAAATAAGCATTCACTGCCTAACTGAACTTATCTGCATATTTTCCTTAAGAGAAAACACAAACCAAGCATGAAATATCCATCAAAGCGTCCACACCCCAACCCCACAGAGCCAGACTGGTTTTAACTGGTTAGTCTTCCCTAAATTAGCACTATTGTGACACCATAAATCTGATATTACAGGCTAAATGGCTAACATTACATCTGAACATGTTAAAGTTTAATATGAGAAACTGGAGTATGAAGTAATAAATTCGGTTCAGTTGCTCCATAACTTTTTTGTGGAGTCTTATGGTGAAATACTTAATAAAAACTGGAAGTGCTGAGCACAATCCCTGAGGCCAGATTTACAAACAATATCATGACAATGGTTTCCCCTCTTTCCTCCAGCTAAAACACTTCTAGTTATTTCTCAACGTTGGCAGCAGTTCCTGACCACATGGTCCACAGCATGGTCCAGATGTAGGGTAAAGGCTCACGGTTAAGATCTCTGGAACAGACACATGGGATTCCTAAAGATCGGTCTATGAGCTGCCATTATGCTCAGAGTAATATTCTTTCACAGGTGACTGCAAAACTACACATGTTAGATACGTATGTGTGGATGTTGGCTTTAGTTTAGTGATCAGTAACCATCATTCAGACCTCCATGACTTCATAGCATGCTGAACTCAGTTACAGTAGATCACGGCAGCTGATGGTAAGAATTAGGGAGGGGGCGTCACATAAAGTTGTCAATGAGGGTGAGGGGTCAACTTTGTTACAGACAGAGAAAGGAGACGTAACAGCATGTTATTACTACTCTGCCACCTATACAAACAGATCACATAGACAGTAAACAAGCAGCATGTCAGCAAATAAACAGTGGACACAGTACAAGTGAAGACATTTACATGTGTTTAATACAGTTAGTAAATGTTTAGTCTTTACAGAAAAACAACGTTACACTTTATTTCCACTGTAGAAATTCTACTAACTACTGTATAAGTAACTTTGCAACTACATGTCAACTAACTCTCATTGGAGAATTAGTAGACTGTTAGGTTCGGGTTAGTAGAATAAGCTGACATGTAGTTGCAAAATTACTTATAGTCTGTAGATTGATTTGATGTCTGTTGGAGAGCTTCAGAATGAAGTATTAGCAGATATTAAGCAGAAAATCTACTAATACTCTAATGAGAGTTAGTTGACATGTAGTTGCAAAGTAGAATGTCTCAAGTGGACCATAGAAATAAACAGTTAAACCAAAAAAGTATTTTTAATCAGTATTTTTGACTTGTTTTCCAGAAAAAAATATCTAAACATCCTTAACCCAAGAAAAATCTTATTTAATCTTTAAATAATTTACATAAATTTTATTCTTATTAAGCCTAAATCTAAAATAAATAATAATAAAAAAATGATAGTGTTTATACTTTGAGAAATGAAAGAGAAATCTTAATATTGTATGCAGTTTTCCCTCTAAAGTGATCTAGTTTTAGGGATGTGTAGATATTTTTACTGGAAAGCAAGACCAATTTACAGATTAAGAAAATCACTTTTTGCATCTTAAAATATACTCTTCTGTTGAGGGGATGAGTAAGTGTGAATATGAATGTGATAAGAGTGCATGTACAGTATGGATCCTGTGCATGTTCTTGAGTTAGTTCATATGTCATCATTGTTTGCTGAAAGATTTCCCGTATCTGCTTGTTCCAGAGGAATACTGTCAAGCTGACACCTCTGTTAAAGTGTTCAGTATCAGTGTGAGTGAGATACGGAGAGAGTGAGTGTTGTGTATGTATGGTTCTGTGGTGACAGATCTGCACACTGGTCATTCACCAACTGAGGTAAACACCCCATTAATCTTGGGCTGTCAGGGTAATGACCCTGATGACCTCCCAGGGCTGTTGCCGAGTTGTCCCACATGGGTGTAATTGAACATCAGCCTGCTGCTACAGGATGAGAGTTGAACTCTGGGTAAAATAGCCATTAGCCAATTAGAGCCTGAGAACATCTAGAGCAAGATGATAATAGTTCACTGACTATTACTATGAGCTTAATTGGAAGAAAATTGCAGTGACAAGAAGGCAGTTTATAAGTGAAAATGGCAGCATTGTATCTGGATTATGAGACACAATTGCTTGTGATTTCATAAACTGGCCATTTATGTTTTCGTTGAGCTATGTGTGTTTGTGGACACACTCACACGTTGGCCAGTTTTGGCTGTTATTTTGTGTTAATACATTTATGGACCTTCAGGAATTTGTTTTAGGCTCCAAGTCTGACAGGTAACTTGTGTATACAAGGAATATGTTTTATCATTTAGAGAAATTTGCTGAAAAGTAATCCCAGATGTTAGCTAAATCAAAACCTCCTGAAAAAACTATTAAAATAAACTTCCATACTGGCTTTGTCAAGCCAAAATTCAAAGTTTGTCTTTACCATTTACATTTATTTTAATTCTACTTCCTTACATTTAAGTTTGAATTGCAATAATGAGTTCTGATTGCTACTCCCAAATTCAAATGGACTTGAATTTGAATTTAAAAGGCATTTTTTGATTCAGATCTGACTGGCACACAACTTTAGTGTGTACAGTTTTGTTCATTCTTGTGAGGCCAATTGCTTGAAAATATCCTCACTGATATAGTGAAGTACACTTTAACATACTAAAAAAAAAACAAAAAAAAAACAATACACTAAATTGTGAACTGAATGTAATGTTTTCAGACACTAAAAAACATGTTAATTGCAATGAAATAGAGAGTAAACAAAAGTCGGCACACTGCCACTGCTACTTCCAAGGAATCAATTTATTGGACTGTACAACGTTTCGACCCAAAGGTCTTCGTCAGGTATAAAGTTTTATATACTTTATAGATTTGAAGTACGCTACAAGTGTATATTAAATACAATTAAGCACATTTCTTTTTCACAATGGTTGACGTGCCTCATAAATCAGTCAAATGATGTTTCACCTTAAATCTACTGAGTAACATGTTTGCAAGAAAGTTACGTTTCACGGTTTAGCAAATATCATCTCCTTCCTTAAAAAAACCATCGGGTCTATCAAATGTCCTCACTAATGCAACGAAACCAAATGTTTGTCTGTATCCTGTGTGTATCCTGCCCTCTGTGTGGTGTGAAGGAAGGTCATAGTATTAGGGTTTAGCTTTGCTTTCTCCTCATGTCTCTCTTGTGTAATGATAAAACATCTCAGAGCTTGTCAGTTATAAACATTGACTTTAGCAGACTCTCCAGCCCCCTCTGTCTCTGATCCAGGACAGTGGACTGCCAGCACATTCATTAAAACGCTGTGTTTGGAATGCTGAACACGGAACAGGCTGCTTCCAAATGAATCGCAGAGCTTACGCATCTCTCTGAGGGATACGGATATAGCCGATAACTCAGCCTTTTCCAGTCCTGCTGGGCGGTTCCACCACTTCTAGATTCTTTCGAGTCTTTGGGGAATAGAGATGGTTCCATCATGAAGTGTGTCATATTCAGTTCTGACCAGCAGGATGTGAAGCGATGGGTGTTCCAGCTCAGCTGTCATGGGATGCCGTATGATTGATGGGCCGGTCCGCCTGCCTCTGTGTTTACGCTGTATTGACCTCTGACCTTTAAGGGTTAGGGTAAGGTTAGTTTATGGAGTACCAAGATGCTGACCATAAGACTCAACAATGTCAGAGACAACTAACAGACCAACCAGAAAAGCAAGAGATAAAGGGAGAGTGCAAAAATGAGGATGAACTAAATAAGGTGTATGTTCTGGGAGAAAATGGATTATGTTCTGGGAACGTAGAGAGAGAGGGAGACCGGGAAAGTGTCCCAAGCTGGGACTCAAACTCAGGTCCCTAGAAGCGCAATTGCACACGGATTGCTGCCCACTATGCCATCAGCTCCAATGTAAATAGAAATAAAAAAATTAAAAAGAATGACAGATTCATTTTGCATGCGGGCCTAAATAATAAATGGCTTTAAAAAATGTACACTAAAAAGCAAATATATTTTATTAAGCATATGAGAGGAATATGAAAGTGTTATTTTAGTATTATTTGTATAATATTATAGTATTAATAAATATTGTGAATAGCTTCTATTTTTATATTTTCAGTTTAAGTTTTAGTAATTTGACATGTGCTGTTATTATTTTTTTAAATGTTTCTACTTAGCTTTAATTTATTTTTAAGTTTTAGAAATATTACTACTTTGAATTAAACTTATTTGACTTCATTCTATTTTTTTTTTTTTACTTTAAGTTTTACGTTTTCATCTAATATTATATAAGATTTTTTTAAATGTTTTTGAAAGAAGCCTCGCATGGCTGCATTTATTTGATTAAAAAAAAATTGGTTAAAACGTTCATATCATGATATATTATTACAATTTAAAAGAACTGTTTTCAGCATCATTACTCCAGTCTTCAGTGTCACATGAAATCATTCTAATATGCTGATTTGATGCTCAAGAAACATTTCTTATTATTATAAATATTCAAAACAGTTGTGCTGCTTAAAATTATTGTGGAAACTGATACATTTTTGTAGGATTTTTGACGTACAGAAATTTAACATAAATATTTTTTATAATAATTCTTAAATATTAATTTGAGAAATATTTAATATCAATATAATAATAATGTATTATAGCCATATGCAAGAATAAAATGAGTAACTACTGACAAACTGTTTTGCTAAATGATCATTTGCCAAGCTACAAATCTAGTTGATTTGACAAGAATATATTGATTCAGTGAGATGTTTTGAATGACCAAATTAAAATTGATTAAAGTTGTGTTCCTCAGGACATTTATTGATTATTTTGAGAGAACGCAATCCTTTGTGTAAATGCAGAAGGTGTTTTGGCAACATTTTTGCCTGTTTGGTCGCAATGTTGCAGGTTAAGCTCAGGGCAGGAAGTGCTGATCATAAATCAGTGGGATATCACAGACTGGAGTCAGTTACTCTAGTTCGGGCCAGCCAGCGACTCTGACCCCCCAGCATGGGCATCAGACGCAACACACGTTTCATCTCAACAAGACTGAGAAAGAAAGAATAATAAGGAAAGAGCGTGAAATAAACTCACATGGTCGAATTAATTAAATCAGAACAGAGATGCGAGTCTGAAAGAGAAGGATTTACAAAGAATTGTGAGGCAACCAGATAACCAGAAAAATTAAAATAAAGTAATTATGGGGACCTGTTACAACTTAAATGCATGGCTGCAAGTTTAAAAAAAAATCGAATTTATTGATTTAATTAAACCTTTTAAGTTGCAAACATCAAGTTCTGTTGATATAATAATGTTGATCTTTTTCGAAGTAGTGATTTCTACATTGTGAGGGTAGAATCAAATTTAATTAGGAACTGTGAAAACGTTGTTTTTGTTTGCATGTGTAAATATATAATTCACATAATAATGCTAATGAGCAGCAAGCAAGCAAGTGTGGACATTATCCTCATGTCTTGAATGTGCCAATGTGTTTATTTGTGTGAGTGAGAAAGAGCATGTTAATGAGCGGTCTTCTCTTATCTTCTCTCTTGAGTGTGTTGTTTGTAGCTGTTGTACGTCACCCATCCTTGGCACTTCAGACCAGAACATCTCTCACTGTCTCTTCGTCTCCACAGCGACCAGACGGCTGTGAGGGCAGTAGATGGAGGGAGTGCAATGAGCTGTCTTTTTTTTCTAATGAATAGTGCTGCTATCCTGCGAGTGACCTGTCAGATGTGACAGGCGAGACGTGAGGGATTGTTCAAAGGTAAAGTTTTAAATGGCATGCAGAAATGTATCTAAGGGAGATAGAGACCAGAGAGCCATGGCTATCTTGGGATAGTGGGACAGTATAAACTTATCTCTGTAATGAGAAAAGAGAAAGAAAGAGGGGGTGGAATCCCAAAGGGTTTCTCTGGTCAAGAAGATAAGGGACATCAATGTTGTTGTGCATGTGAATTTTACAGCAATGCCAAGACGTAAGGTTTATTGCTCAGATGTTTCTCTTTCATCATGCGATTTTTAATCAGAGTTTTCAGTGATGTTTGAATTAATATAAAGGCGTTTCTCCAAAAATTCTTGAAAATAGACACAAATGAGATCATTTTCTTAATTTTAGAGAGCTGTAAATTGGAGGTGGATGGCATAGACCATTTCATTTGAAAAAATGTAATGAGAAATATTTACTGGGAATGCTTACGGCTAGCAGCATGGGCAGAAAAAAATGCTCACAAAAACAAATAATTAGGAAAACTGAGTAAAGTTTAAAAGACAAGGGAAGCAATACTTATGGAAGGTTGTTTCTGCCTCAGATAACAAAATAAACGGTTACACTATTTCAATGGTCCACTGGCACTCTACTAACTATAACTTTGCAACAACATGTCATTAGAGTATTAGTAGACTGTAAGGTTAGGGTTCTTATTAGAGTTAGGGTTAGTAGAATAAGTTGACAAGTAGTTGCAAAGTTATAGTAGAATGTCTGCTGTGGAGCATCAAAATAAAGTGTTAGCACTTAATCAGACAGTCTACTAATACTCTAATGAGAGTAAGTTTACATGTAGTTGCAAACTTAGTAGAATGTCTAAAGTGGACCATCGAAATGAAGTTTTAAAAAGTTTTAAAGGAAAAAGGAAATAGTCACATTGTGATAGAGTTGAAATTATGACAAACAATTTTGAGATATAGGCTTTATCCGAAAATGGCCTGAGTAGGTAGCCTACTTTTGAACAAGTAATTACAACCATTAAAAAAGTGTGGTGTGTAGTATGAATGTAATCTGGATGTTGTCATTGTCATGTGACAATTAAGTTTCATTGATTCACTGACATTGGCCACGTGGGAAAGGGTCCATCAGATTCACACTAAGGGCAAATTCCAATCGGAAGTGAGCATCCTTGCTATCCCTATGCCTATTCCTATACTCACTCTGATAGCCAGAACATGACCATTACTTCCTTGAAATGACTATTGCATGCTCCTTTCTCTAACAGACCTGTGGAAGGGTCCTTCGTGAAGGGATTCATTTGTTCATTTTGTTGTAACACTCCAATGGCGTCCCCTTCCCGAAGTGCCCTTCATGGGTGCTAAAACACCGTTTGGAATTCGTCCAAAATCTCGGCGGAAGTAGGTGATAGGCAACTTACTGTTTTATTAATACTGTGAATTTGGACATGCTCCTCTTTTCACATGTTTACACCTACTATATATATATATATATATATATAGGCTATATGCATATTCAGATCACCTTGTTATTCTGAAGCAGAAAATGGGCTTGGCTTCCATAAATAGGCCTACTCAACAGCACATAAATTTCCATTCAACATCAGAGTACATTCACAAGCTCCCACAGAAATCTTGTAAATACCAAAACATGAGAATCTCAGACACAGAAACACAATTAATTGCATTTGGTTGAATGTATTTTATTGAAGTGTAGGCTACTTTAGCATTTTTAGGCATTCCACAGTGGAAGCGTCTCTGTTTTTCTCACTGTTGTACAATATTGCTGTACACACAAACTAATGCTAATTTTTATACCCAAAAAATATGCTGTTCTGAAAACTGCCTATTTCAACAGTATCCTATTTGGGGAGAGTTCATTTGAGATGCTACGCCAAAACAAAGGTAGGCCTATGCTATAGGCCTAGCTATACAATGCGCATTCATTACTGAAAGAGGATTGTTTTTGAGGCGACAAAAGCTGCATTGTGACCGCGACAGGTCGTCTCTGTAGGTTACATCCTCCACGGCTCATCTTTCCGACACTATGAACCTCACAATAGGCCTTACAACACAACTTCGTGTGATGTGTTAACTATAGAGATGTTGAATGGGCTAAATCGTTTTTCTTTACTGTCATTAACCTATACTTTACAATGTCATGAGATTTTAATTATGTAAATTGTACAAAATGTGACTCTGAAAATGACAGTAGTAGAGGTTTGAGAAATCAAAATAGTGAGACGACGTAGTCTCCTGTTCAGTAAAGCTGGATTCAGTGTAGTTCATTAGCCAGTAGAATAACCGACGGCGACGCTTCTCTACTTACCACTTAGCCCATTACTTCATTTAATTCCAGTGTTCATTACTCATATTCTCCGATAGGGGGCAGTATGTGCCACACAATGAACTTACTCCAGTGGGAAGTATATGATACTGCGCACTAAACGGAGTCCCTTCATTGTCATCATCTGCCTTTAAATTTAACTGTGAATAAAAATATAACGTATGCTAGGGATAGAGGACTATATTTAAAGGACCCATTCATCACATTTAATTGTTTTGTGGGGGGAAAAAAACTCTTGAGGCAATAATTAATGGACTTGTAGACTTTATGAGCAGAGTGCACTAGGCTTCTATAATGCTTTTCTGAGTCTCTCTTTTTCTTTTCTTTCTGTTTAATTACCCTCCAACACCCCCCACGTCAGGGTCAAGAGTCTCTCCCTTTCTCTTTCTCTCTTCACCTTCTAATCCGTTCATCAATTGTAGTATTTTTTGGCAGTCCTCTCCCAGTTTAAAGTAATCTAATGTTGCGAACTGTCTCAATTATGTCCGGGACACATCAGTCTACATTGTGTCTGGGAAGACCGCATGCGTTTTCAGTCTCACTCTCTTTTCCATAATGATCCTTCCTTTCTCTTTAATTTCTTTTGCCTGAAATTATGCACACTATTGTCTCTCTGGGTGTGAGAACGGATAGATAAATGGGATGGGAACTATTTACAGTATAGTCTTGTTGTAATTAGATAATCAAGCCTCTAATTTTAATATAACAGAAGCCCTGAACACAAAAACCCCACAATGCTAGTCAACACGTTATCAGTCAGTCAGAAACATATCAAAGGGCCTGGTGTCTGCGATATGGGAACGTGTCCTTTGGGTTGCCATTGAATTCAAATTTGGATTTTAAATATGATTTATTTCACAGCACATGGGGGAAAGGGGGGAATGGAGCCGTGGGATCAAACAGTTAAGACAATGAGCCTCACATGTTGCTTTTGTATGTGGTCTACTGGCATGTTTTTTGGTGTAGGGTAAATGGAGATTTAACGTTTGTCTGGGTGAGCGAGCAGAGGCCATAAGACTCACCTCTCCGCCACACACCACAGAGACACACACACACACACACACACACACACATGCTTCAGCAGATTATGACCGCTAATCTCACTTTATGGCACGCTGCCTCAGGCCGAACACTCACACATTCACTTTCTCTCTGATCTCTCGTTCTTCTTCTGTTGCTGCTACACACACATACAGCTGGAGGTTGGCCAGGCATCAGATCACTGTCAGTTCAACTGAAAAGAGTGAATGAATTCAAGATGAGAATTATGTGGGCGTGGCCGACTGGCCGCACTCATATTGATGAAAATGGCAATTGACACTTTTGTGGTACAGTGGCTCCAAAAGTATTCAGACGGTTAAAAGTCACACTTAACTGTATGAATGCCATTGCATAAGATAACAGAATATTTGTTGGGAAGAAATCACACATCATCAAAAAAGTAAATAATTCAGGTTGAATGGGACACTTTTTCCGAGTCAATGGCAAGTTTGTGTGTGTAGCCTATATATAAGTACATATAAGTACATCAGATCAAACTATACGCATTGGGTCTTATTGGTCATACCACAAAGTGCTGATTGTCACTGTTTATTCTCACAGTGATAAGAGAGCATAAATCGTCTTAATTGTGGACTGAGACTTTTTTCTTTTTACTGTGGTTCTTGTTTTTTCACCTCTGAAGTGGCTTTAAAGAGGGTTTGCCTCTTGTGTCAGCCAAGTGAATCCAATTTTTTTCTTCTTCTAATGCTCAGACACTAAAAAAGCTACAACACAAAGGCCTGAGCTTCAAGAGAATCTCAGACCACAACAAAACAGCAGTGAGTACACACATATATTTAAAACGTAAATGCTGACACATACATTGAGACTGCACACCCTCATCTTTACTATAGAGCGACAAACTTCTAATGCACACATGCCAGAACTAATGATTTGGGACACATCACACAAGCCCACACACTAATTTCAAACACACTGATCAGAAACAGTCCTTTCTCACGCAGACATATAGACGCATGAACACACATAAACACATATCAGGCCTCCTTCTGCATACCCTTAATGTGAATCAGCATCAAAGAATTTAACCACAAGACTGTTAGATTGAACAGTGAGAACAGATATCAAAGACATTAATCAAGAAAACTTGAATGAATCATGACATAATTATCAACATTTTTACAGATGCACAATATATCGGTACCATGTCAGCCGATATTGTGAATTAAAACGTTATGTAGATATACCTTTGCCGTAATCTAACGCTCTCTCTCTCTTAGATTTATTCAACGCATTTGCCATTATTCAGATAGTGCCATTTGAGAGAAGTCAGTAAGTGAAGTTGGAGAGTCTTCAGGGTCAGGAACGGACCTCGAGCCGGGACTCGAACTCGGGTCGCCCGAAGCACAATTCCGCTATCAGGATGTTCTCTTAAAGTTAATTTTTATAAACGGTAATGATCTCTAAATTAAAGCACACTAGGCATGCACACTATATTGATACCATATCATTTATTGCCTTATGTTTAATTATGCATGTTAATTTCTCATTTAGATTCTGTCATTAATTACTCACCCTCCTGTTGTTCCAAACCCGTAAGACCTTCGCTCACATTCGGAACACAAATTAAGATATTTTTGATGAAATCCGAGAACTTTCTGTCCCTTCATAGACAGCAATTTGATTACCATTTTCAAGGCCCAGAAAGGTAGTAAAGACATCGTTAAAATAGTCCATGTGCTCATTATTGGCCAGCTCCTGCATCAGCATCACATGCTTGTGCTGTGTTGCTCACGTGAACAGCGTTGGCCAACAATGAGCCGGCGTTCTGACGTATAACCTGGAAGCACTGCGCTGTGTTTACAACGTGAACAGCGTCAGAGACTGACACGGAAGAGAAGAGATTGTTGAATAAAGCCGTAATTTTTGGGGTTATTCTTGTCGCTTTATAAAATTAAGGTTGAATCACTGTAGTCACATGGACTATTTTAACAATGTCATACCTTTCTGGGCCTTGAAACTGGTCATTAAATTGCTGTCATGGAGGGACAGAAAGCTCTCGGATTGTGTTCCGAAGATGAACGAAGGTCTTACGGGTTTGGGACGACATGAGGGACGGTAATTATTAATTAATGACATAAATTTCATTTTGGGGTGAACTTACCCTTTAATCTTGCTGTGATCTAACACTCAGTTAAAGTTAATCTTTAAAAACACTAATAATTCAATATCACTGTTAAATGTAATCTTTAGCAAATCTCAAAATGACTATCCACTTTTCATACTCTAGCTACATTATAATGCTGTGATGCTTAAATTCACTTGTAGCATTTAAAATGATTGAGTTTTTTGCGTTTTATTTTGAGGGTATTTGTTCATTTAATTTATTAATTAATACATTATTTATTTATTTAGTCAAAATTGTACAGAATTTTAATTGTCCATTTATCGATTACCGACCACAACATGAAAATAATTATCATATCGGTTATACTTTTAGGATTGATGCACCTCTAAGTGGTGGACCAGTCAATATCCAATTTTATTCCGATTTTTTTTTTTACATAAACCATATCTGAAGTAATTTTTTCACACTTCACTTTCTTGTGCCTGTAAAAATATGTCTGCACCACTGCTTTTCTTCATCTTTAGTAGCGCATCTCTCTTCTAAAGCAGAGCCTACTGTAAAGGCAGCCTGGGGGAGCGTTTACACAGCACTAATGTGCATGAAATAGAGGATTAGGTTTCGAGGTGGGAGGGGAACGGACATCTTAGGGCCCAGTGGCTGCTGTGCCATGTTCATGTTCCTCATGGGAAGGCTTATCCTAATCGCCCCACTGTCGCACCGGCCCCCCCAGGGCCCATACACAACACCCAGAGGCCCCAAGTCTTTAATAAAACAGGGTTATGAATGTATTTGTCTTAATGCTCTACTACTGGTGGTGTGTGTGGGTGGCAGAGAGGAGGGAGAGGGTAGACAAGAGGAAAGAGAGGGGGAATGGTGCCGCCTTTGAATGGCAAAACTGTGTCCAGTTTAACGGAGCCACTTTAAGCCGATTTTTTTCGGGTCACATCGGCACCAATGAGGGATTAACTTTTTTCACATCAACGCCCGACTGAGATCTCAGCCCTGCTGCATCCTACATCTCACTCTGAGGAGAAAAGGTCCACAGTTGCCCAATTTGTACCAGCCAGGGAGAAGAAAGAATGGGCCATCCTATGAGGGACAAAAAGAAAAATTAGCTCAGTTTTACGGCTTTTTTGTTGTTGTTGTTGTTCAGTCCCTGGTTTTTCCCACAAGGGATCAAATAGATGATGAATGCTATAGTGTCTCTGATTCTCTTTTTCTGTCCATCAAACGAAGGAGCTTGTTCTCACAGGCATCAACGTTTGCGTGCTCTCTAACAAACAGGTGGTATTAGTGAGTACGAGTGTGTTTGTATGCAATTTCCAACATATATTCAACAGTAAACAGGTGTGAGTCTGACGGTCTTTACGTGTGTCAATAACATTAATGGCTTTTCCATCATTTTCCCACAGTGACGCAGCTTCAGCCCTGAGGCGGTTCGCCCAGAATTGACAGCATTTGTATTTGTAAAACACAATTAATCATAAAAGCCATTGTGATTGTGCAGAATTCCAAATGTCTCAGGCTGAGTTCTGTATGTTGGCTAGTTTTCTCCTGGCTCATTCTCACAATGTTATTATCTATTATCGTATGAGTAAACAAACTCTCTGAAAGCTGCATAATTAATGCTGGCCTTGTCAGCTCCTCTGAGCCTCTCTCTAATCTATTTTTCTAACACACTCTCATTATAAACATAAAAGACTGAATCAGAAATGTGTCGGAGTAGAGTACATGAACAGACTCGTATATGCACAGTCATGCTGTTAAAAAAAGAGGAGGAGAAATAGTCAGACTAAAATATGTTTACTCTAACTCAGTAATGTAAACAACAAACCTTAATGGTATTTACATGCAGTAAACATGATTATTCAAACAGTATTTGCACAGAAAACGTGAGAAATGGGTGGAAATTCCAGAGTTCACTTTAAATTTGTCACACAGTTTTTGAATACTTTTTGCACTGAAGTAAGAGTAGTGGATCAGTGATCAAATATTTTTGGACTATCTATTAATTTATTTAAAACAACCAACAAAAAACATACTAGAGAGGGCCCTGCAGACTCTCATGACTGTGTGCCAAGATCAGTTTGCCTCTTAAAATATAATTTGACCTTTTTAAGACAAATTAAGGTTAGTTTAGTTTGTACAATGTCATGTGGTGCAACTCCCCCGAAAATTTCTATTTATGAATTAATAATTCATGATTGTTGTAAAAAAAAAAAAAAAAAAAAAAAATTAAAGGTATTTTGAAAATGGTTTAAAGGTTTTTTAAAACCATATATGCAACCAAAATGATTTCAATGAATACAGTACATCTCAATTAACTTTGCACATATAACCTACAATTTTTATGTTATTTTTTTTTCTTTATTGGGGACAGTCTTATACAGTCTTAATCAACTGTAAGTGGAACAATGTTCAGAATTAGTCAAATTTATTTATTTATTTTTTAAATATTATGTTTCTGTGCTATATGACTTGCTGGTGACTTTATTGGACACGCATAAATCAGAGTTCTAGATTTATCTATGCCCTCTAGACAAAGTCGTTGCAATGATTGTCAGCTGTAAAATTGGCTAGCAGTGCTTGTTCTCTTGTTTTTGGGTTAATGATGCCAGGTCATGTGTGGCCCCACTGCTCTGGTAACATTTATACAGCGGCAGTGACTGATCAAACCTCAACACACACAAGATGAGCAGAAACTTCCCTGCTGCATTCTAAATGTGGAGATTTTGGAGATCTCATCATATAAAATCAGACATGTCATGACCTTTTGACCTTTTGGGTGGCTGCAGCTGGAGTGGGCGTCGGCATCTCTAGTTCCTGCCAGTTCCTTATTTAGCTGCTCTCTGATTGGCTGATTAAGAAGGAGACTCCACAAAGTGGCTGCAAGATTAAAATCTTCTGCACATCTGGGAAGAGAAGAACATTTCAGTGTTTGTGTGAGATGGAAAGGAAGGCAGAGACAGAAACATGTATACAAAAAAATATATATACAAAAAATAAACAGAGGACATAATTCATGTCACACTAAGGGAAACTAGAAAACCACTGAGGTCACCATTCACACCATAACTGCAACCAAAAATTACACAGTAACTGACAATGGAGGGGACAAAAACAAGGACAGCAGAGAGATATGTGTTGAAAAGATGCCAGGAACATGTAATTGTAATTCAAGCTTTTTTGAAGGGATAGTTCACCCAAAAATGAAAATTCTGTCATCCTTTACTCACCCTCAAGTTGTTCCAAACCTGAATAAATGTCTTTGTTCTGTTAAACACAAAAGAAGATATTTTGAAGAATGTCAGTAACCGAACAGTTACTGTTACAGTTACTTTCTTCTGTTCAGCAGAAGAAAGAAATTAATACAGGTTTGGAACGACAATTTTCATTTTTGGGTGAACTATCCCTTTAAGTTATTGCACTCACTTCATGCAAATGTAATTTGTGAATGGTTTATTGGCAGCTAATCCCATTTAGGCTAATTTAGTGATCTAATTCAATTGATAAAGGGATGATTTTGTTTATCCAGGGGCATGTTAAGGGATAATGTACATTTTGCCCATTATTATCGTAAAATAAGCCTTGACAAGGCGTTGTATCCCTCTGAGGGGTTTATAATGATATGACTGTTATGCTACTCATAACAGTATAGCTTACCAAAAAAATTTATAGATATTGTTCTAAATTAATAATTTTATTTAGTGAGAAGAAAAAGCATGCAGAATGATTCAAGGCCTGAAACAATCACAGCAAAGCAGGTAATCGGCTGTCTGGGACAATAGTCAGTTGTACAATTTAATAGCCATTAAATAAAAACATTTGACCACTGATTTGTCTGCTTGATTCTGATTGGTCAATGACAGAATTCTGAGAACAACGAGAATGACCAATCAGATTTAAGAAGAAATGTCACACCCATTTAAACTAAGGATGTGGCCCCTCAGATGTTTGACCCAAGTGGATTATTCAAACTTTCCCCAAAAAAAGAAAAAGAAGCAATGAACAATTTTCTTCAAGAAATTCCAGATGTATTGTAGATAAAATGATGCTGTAAATTGGTGATGAACTTTGCTGCTTTGAATCCAAAAGATGTCATGTGTCATTCATGCACAAGCATGCCGTTCTTGTGCACATTTTACAAAATAATCGTAACTCCACCAATGAGTGTTAGCATTTATATGCCAACATGAGATATTTATCATTTTATTTATTATCCATGTAAATATCAGCTTTAAACTCCTTTTACAGTCATAGGGGGAAATTGCCTGTCTCCGGTGATCAAAAAAAAAAAAAAAAAACCTTCATGATGCCCCTGGTATCGAGTGTTAATGAACTTTCATTTGTTACTTTAATGTGAGAATTTCTTTCCTTTCATTTTCAGGGCTGCAAGTGGAGCTGACAGATCCCCTGAAGAGTGATGGGTATGTCCACATACAGTGTTACTGGCACGAGCGAGGAGAATAGCAGCTCTCGCAAGTCCACCTGTGAGTGTTTTCTGAAGAGAGGATAGAAAATACAAGAGGAGTGGGTGGTCACCGTGCTACTCGGTTTGTGTGGGTGAGCGTGTGTGTGCGTCTCAGTGAGCCAGCTCCCATGCTTGGTAAAAATCACCTAATTTTTCACTTGAGTGGCTCTCTTTGGGCAGTTCCCCCCTTCATCGACCCCTTCAGAGTAAAATTCCTCTAGTGAGTGTGAAGACTGCACTCGCAGTGCCCCCCACTCCCCCAGCACACACCGAGGGGCATTGAAAATGCATTAACACCAAATCAATGGAAAACAGTGGAAAAAAAGCAAAAAGAGAGAGGGCGAAAAAAAATCTCCTTAGCAACATAATCTAGATGGCCTCACGAAAGGAGAGGGGAGTGTGAAAAGAAAGGGGAAAAGAGGGAAAGAGAAAGGGGAGGGGGTAGCTGAGCGTTTAGTGCAGAATAAGAGACTGAACACTGAGAGGTCTTGCACACAGACAGCGACAAAATGGAGAATTAACACAAGAGAAACTGTTCCTATTTAACACCAGGGGAAAAGCGACTATATTAACACCCTCCCATTAGGGGGTAAGGGGGGAGGACAGGATAGACCCCTGAAACTCTCTCCCAAGGGAAAAGAGAAAGTCAGCAATAATTGTTCTCTTTTTTCCCTTTATTTCTAACTAATATAAAGTAATTTTAACATACAATTATATTTTTTTATCTTACTGTTAACTTTTCAGTATGTAACTTTTCTTATACTGTAATAAGTCTTGTATACAAGAAACCATTCATATTATTTCCATTTTTTTATGTTTTGTATATATTATATTATATCATATCATATATTATTATTTCCCCTAGTGAGAAAAAACCTATACCAAAATGTATTTAAAATACATTTATTTCATACTAAGTATACTACAAATCCATTAACACATTTACTGACATTCACTTGAGACTTACTCTATAAATATAATGAAACTTTATTTGGAGTACTACTTTATTGCACAATGCATATTTCTTAATATTAAGCCTTAAAATGTGTTATTATTATTAGTAAGGATAGTATGATCTCTGTATAATATCAGTCTTTAAATGCAAGAGATTTAAAGTGAACCTAAAGTATACTTGCAATAGTTCCACTTTAGCGCAATCAAATATACTTAAGTATATCTTCAGCACTATTTCCGGAAAACTAAAGTGCATTAAGTACAAAATTAGTTGAGCCACCTGATATTATTTTTTATTTTATTTTATTTTATTTTATCACTTTAAATTTCACTATATATATATATATAAATTAGGAATCATTCTGGGTATTAGTCACATCAGTTATAAGTCAGGAAGTTCAGTTAAGCAAATGTCCTGTAGTCAAGGCAAGTCACCTACAACAGTGCTTTATACAATACAGATTGTTTGATAACAGTGATAACAGAAAAAATTATGCATTTCAGCTGTTGTTCAGCAGAAGTTAGTTCAGTGTTGCTCAAGACAGAATGCAGATCCATTATTTTGATTGGAGATTGATAAAAAAAAAAAAAAAAACTCTGTGGAAAGAAAAGGAAGGATATATTCTGTTATTCCCAATTCAATTAGTTTGGTGGTGGACACTGGTTACCAGTCTCTATGTAAATGACCTTTAACCTCCACTACATGATCTGGTCAATGGTGGGAGGGTTAGACTTAATTAGAAGGTCATTAAAACCTGCCCCCTGCAAGCCATTAGCTTTATAACTGCCCACACACATACCCATAGCTGACCCTCGGCTGTAATGAGCCCGTTCAGGCAACTTCATCAAGAAACACGTTGGATTCTTTCTGTTCCACTGCATCTGCACAGATCAGATCCCAGATCTAATGTCAATAAGTGAAGATTAATTTGATGATATTATTTCACTTCAATCGCTTGAATCATGTTGTTAAATGATGAACTAACATGTCATTGATTGATGAAGTGGAATCATGTGAACTGAAATGTCGAACTAGAATCATATTTTTAAAAGGGAAAAACACATATTTTCCAGCTGAGTGTTTCTGGAGCGTTCGGGCCATTATTTTCTAGGCTGCATTAAATTACTGTAGCAAAATGTGTTCCCATGCTCTCTGCCAAGCTGAAGTTAAATAATATGAAAAATAAATTTGCACGTTAAGCGTACAGGTAGTGTTATAGACTGCTTTGAGAATAAGAAGCTTTATAAACGTGCACATTAAGTTGGACAACAAAATTTAGGTTAAAGGAAAAAGTGGTGGCGTTCAGGTGAAGATTTCCTGGCGTCACTCTTGTCCAATGGAATCTGGTGCTAAGAAGGCCTATCTAAAGACTGAAAGATTAAGATAAAACAAGGGAGACTGAATGAGAAAGAGAGAATAAGTGAGAGCCGACAACTTCATCTACAGAGGCATTAACAAAGACAGTACAAAGGCGAAAGGAGAGAAAAAGGGAGAGAGAAAAGGGCCAGAGGTTAGCCAAGACAGAGAGAGATGGAAAAACAGCGAGAGAGAGACAAGGCGTAAAAGAGGGAGAAAAGAGAACGACTGATGTAGATAAACAGGGAAGAAAAGGAGAGAAAGAGAGATTAATAAAGAGGCAGAAGTGGAGAAAAATAGAAACTGAGGGAGAAAGAAGGGACTCCAGCGACTCTCTTTGTCCCAATCGCCGATTTCACACCGACACAAAGGGCTCGGTGGACGTTTCATCCTTTCATTAACGTTTCTCTGGCGTTTATTCAGCGTTAGTCTGTGACGTTATGAAGTCAGTCCCATTCAGGCCACATTATAAATCACCTCCGCCGCTGCAGAGCGTGGCCAATCGGCCAATTACGCAGTGTGGCCGCCCCTGAACACGCAGGACAATGGCATCACAAGGCCAATAAACAAGCCTCTAATAGGGCGGCGGGGAAAACGCGCCCAAAACAGGCCCCAACCGCCCGCCGCACGCACGTATTCCATCATCCCCATGCCCTCGCATTTCCTCCCGCTAACGCCAGCGCACACACACAGCTGTGGAGGGAGCGAGGAAGGGGCAGAAGGGTAGTACTGGCACACCGAGAGAAAAATGACCCGGCGATAGTGCGCCATGCAAACCCCCCCATAGCCCTTTTCAGGCTGGGAGCCAGAACAAAAGCATACTGTTGCCATACTGTGACGTTCATTCTAGCCAGTTAGCACAGCTGCAAGAGCTCACCTTGCGCTAGCGACTATTGTTGGCCTGTTTTAGAGCCTCTTCCATCCATCTTCTGGACTGGATGAGACAAATACAGACAGAGAGAGAGAGAGAGAGAGAGAGAGAGTTCGACTGAGAGAAAGTGCTCGGGTGATGCAGCTGCAAAGTGAATGAATGCGAGCGTAAAGGTGAAAAGGGGAAGACTGGAGAGACGGAGAGAGAGGTGTCAATGTAACAGACCGCAGGGTGGTCCCACCCACTCACTTACAGAGCAGCTGCCTAGCAGTTAAAAAGTAACCTCAGAGATCAACCGACCAATGATATTTGCCACCTTTTTAGCTATTTTTGAGCTATTTTAGCACAATGAAAAGCTGAAGTTGGATTTAAAGGAAAAATCTGGGTGCAAAACAGCTCAATTGACAATTTTTTTTTTACATATTTTTGATTACCACAACAAAAAGTCACTCATCCCTAATATATATATATTTTATTTTTATTTTTTTGATTTTTTTGAAGCGCTGACAATGGAAGTGAGTGGGGCACATTTTTGGAGGATTTAAAAGCAAAAATGTGCCGAATCATTTTAGCACTTACATACATTTCTTTTTGTTCACATAAAGAATGATACAGTAACTATAAAGATAACTATGACAATAATATTAGTGTCCACACCAAATGTTAACATTACGTTTATTATAAGAATGTGCTACAGTTATATCGTCTGCCGCTTTAAATGCTCAAGCTCTTTATAGTGATCCCAACCATGTTGTTATTGTTATAGTTGTGGTGTGGAGTTCACTATTCTCATAGAATTAGAACGATTATTAAAACTGTATAATTATTGTACTTGTACAGGATTATTGGTGTATGTTTTACCAGAAACTGCTATTTCAGTCTTTTTACTTCGAAATGTCATGTTTAATTCAGTGTGTTTCTTGCCATTTCTTTGTAATTATTTGTGAAATTTACTAGCAATATCTGTGTAAAAATTATATCATAGCTTTTTTATTTTTTTATAAATCCTATACTTTTTTTTTTATTCGTGTACTGTTGGTTTAGTGTTTATAGTGCTTTGTTTGCATGGCAACAAAGTTGTAAAGTTTAATATAACTTTATAGAGAGCACACAGAAAAGGTTAGTAAGATTGTTTTTTACAACAAAGTCATGTTAACAGACATTATTTACATATTGAGGCCATACACTGCAAAAAAAAAAAAAAAATGTTTTTCTTACTTATTATTTTTGTCTTGTTTCCTGTCCAAATCTACAAATTCTTAAACCAAGATTAATTTACTAGACAAGTAAAAAGACATAGCTATTATGACTTGTTTTCTGGAGTGAAAAATATTTTAAATTAAATTATTATTTAAATTAAATTAAATGTCAAATCCTGTCAAATTATAAATTAAAACAAGCAAAATGATCTGCCATTGGAGTGAGAAAAATGATCTTGCTTCCATTTGAATTAAAATAATTATTCTTACCCCCCTGGTAAATCATTTTGCTTGCTTTAAGCAAAAACTCACTTCATTTAATATTTCCCCCCCAGAAAACAATGCATAATATATCTTATGCCATTTTACTTATATAGTAAATGCATCTTGTTTTAATAATTTTTAGATATTTAGACTGGAAACAAGACAAAAAATGTTCAGTGTACGACTGAAACAGTAAGTATTTTAATGTTTACTGTTTTCTCATTTCCATTGTAAATACCTTACTGTAACCCAGATTTTTGCTTTTTGTTGTTGTTGTTGTAATCAACAGTATTCCGCTATATCTTAACTTGTCTCGAACCTGGAATATTTCATTAAATAAGAATGAAAGCGTAGAGGTGCCCGACGTCGGCCCAGCTGCAAGTGTAGAAATAAGAGACAAAGGTCACCGGCACTACAAACTATCCTCATGAACCCTCCCCATGTACCAACATCTCTCGCAGAAAAAACCCACCGTCGCAAATCGGCAGTGTCCCGTCCTCTTTCGCTCATACAAACTTCATCAACGGCCTGCGTACCTCCGTGAATGCTCCCTCTCTAGATGCTCTCGCTGAAGTGTCTGCAGCTGCTAAGAGAGTGTTAGTGTCATCTATTGGTTGAGTGAGACTAATAGCACTTGGTACTATGACACTAAATACCCCTCGCACAATTCTAACTTATTCATTAAAAAGACCCCAGGCACGTTACTAACCGACTAAATATCTCCACCACAATGCCACTTGTGCACGAAATTTCCACGATACAAAAACACTTGTGCACAAAATCTTTCCAATACATTTCTAAAATGCCCACTCGAACAAATCACCCTGTAGGTAATACCAACCAAACAATACAACTTCATGCTCTTAGATCTCAAGGCACCAGTCCTCCATTGTGTCTGTTCCAACATTTAACTAGTTCTCTCTTGCAAAACAGAGGCATTTGTGAAGCTAAAGTAGCCTATAGCTGACAATTGCACAAGCGCTTGGATGAACTTAAAGGTTTAACTGATTAAAAAACAATATAGTAAAAAAGTCATTAACAAATTAGTATTTTTTCATATCATGACCGCCAATCAATAAATTTGCAATATAAATAAAATTTATAAAAAATTTATAAAACTTTTATCCAAAAAAATGTGCTTTACTTAATCTTTTAATTATTTTATGTAATTTTTAGTCAATGTATATTTCTTTGCTTAAGTGCTTAAGTGCACTTAAGCACAAGTGTAATAAGATTAAGTGCTTTACTTAATCTTTTAATTATTTTATGTAATTTTTAGTCAATGTATATTTCTTTGAATGATGTCCAAACGGTGGTGTTATCGTTAACTTATATTAAAGGGAACATATCATAAAAATCGGCCTTTTTCCGTGTTTAAGTGCTATAATCGGGTCACCGGTGCATCTACCAACCCAGAGAAAAAAGTGACAACCCAGTAACTTTGTTTTGGTAAGCCTTTCTCTGCAAGCATGTCAAAAAATAAACCGATCATATTTCGCTCCCCTTCTGATGTAGGAAGGGGATCTTATCATAATATTACCGCCCCTTAATCTGCATGTTTCCACCCACGGCGCCGCCATTTGGTTTTCGCAAGCAATAACAGTGTAACCAGTTCTAATGCAATGGCAAAAGTTCGAGTAAAGCATGCAAACTGTTCTTTTGTTGCTGCACAGATGAGCACAGAACATTATTTGACCAACAAATGTCACAGTTGTCTTATAAAGACCTCAGGGAATTGTGTCAACTTGTGTAAAAGTTAAACATGGCAAGTCGATCAGATGAATCAATGTAACTCCACAACAACTACACAAATGTATCCACTAACCATTCAGAAACGTCCAGGTGCAGTCTAATTGCAACCTCTTCATGAGTCTCTCCGTAAGGCTGCACTCCACTACTGGTTATTTCTTAAATTTGACTGAGATTCGTGTGTTTTGTTATTGCTTGAGTATCCGAAGCTCCTGTAAAGGATCGGTCCTCTTCTGAACGGGGGCGGGGAGTAGCAGCTCATTTGCATTTAAAGGGACACACACACAAACTGAGCAAAAAGCTATAATAAATGATCTGGGAGGTATTTTGAGCTGAAAGTCCACAGACACATTCTGGGGACACCATATATTTATATTACATCTTGTGAAAAGGGGTATATGTCACCTTTAACTAATAAATAAACAAGAAAAAATAACATGGATACATGGATATCCTTTTTGAGATAAACGTGAAGTTGAGAAAACTTAATTTCTTTAGGTGTTACCAATTGAAGTAATTTTTTTAAGTTTATCCAACTGTTCACTTTTTACAGATTATTGTTGTTTTCAAAGATTCACTGTAAGTGAGCGTTAGATGATGGCAAAGGTAATCTAAATGTAAAAATAGTGGAAATGAGCAGCAAGATAAAATATCCAATATTGACCGATAAATAAAAAATCTCCAATATCAACCAATAAATTATATGGTATTGGTATATTGTGCATCCACAAAACTTCAACAATCATTGTCAGACCATTTGCTGATTACAGATATGGAATTCTGGACACAATCAAGTAGAAATTACCAACATTTCACAACTCTCTGAGTCGGCCTCTGTCTTTTTGTTTCTTTCTTTTTAACTAACCCATGTCCCATTTACAAACACATTTCAGCGGGGCAACTTGATTACCATTCAGGTGGACGTCTGGCTGCAGCTTGTACTTGTTGGAAGAGCTCTTCGGAGTTGCTTAGAGAAGTGTGTGTGTGTGTGTGTGTGTGTATGCGTGTGCGTGTGGTTGGAGGGGGTGGTGGTGCTGAGGGATCGATTTGATTCTAATCGGACCATGAAAAGAACATGATCTAACTGCTTTCAGCTGGGAGTACATTTAGGCCCTCTCCACTATTTGCTCTCCCTCTCTACTCCCCTTTTCCTTTCTTTGACGCGCTCTCTCGCTCTGTCTCTCGCTCTTTGACACACAATGTCTCTGGCCGATTCAAAAAGCCTTGAATGTCTCATTAATGACTTTGTGAATACTGGGGTAGAGAGATTTGAGGATGGACGTGGGGTGGGAGGGAGAAAAAAACAGGGATGGAAAGAAAAGGGTGGAGAAAGCGTAAAAAATTCCAGGATTGTTTAAAAGGCTTTGCAGTGGATTATCATGACAGCGTTTTAGAGGCTCAATGGGGTTGACCCCTTTGAATGCCTGTGTATTCGGCCCGAGACACTCGTTGGCTCCAACCAGGACTCTCGCTGACTCTGAAAGTTTGTCTTCTTTCTGCATTTTCCTCCTGTGTCCCGTCCCAGCATTTGTAGTCTTCTCTGTGTGTCTTTCAAATTTTATATCCCCATTTCCATCTTCCATTGTCACTCGCTCTCTTTCTCCCTGTCTGTGATATAATTTATCCATATTTCACTCCCGTTCTTCCATCCACTTGTCGTTGGGTGAAAAATATGTCCTCACTGGGTGATTTTCTCTCTCTCAGGATAAATCTGTTAAAGTTCCCTCTGCTTTTCAGCCGCTCCTGTCATCAGGATAGTTAACACAACACTGAGGGCCATAAGTCAGAAGCCAAAGGTCAAAGGTCAAGGTGGTCATGAGGCTCTCTTTTTCTGGATTTCTATTTTATTTGACTTTTTTTCCATGAATACTTCACACATGATTATAGTCAAGACAAATGGTAAGAAGTAAATTATTTTTCATTCCCCGAGTCAAATACTAGTTAAGTCTCTCCACATAATACACATACTTCTAATAAATTACAGAAATAAAAAGCCAGTCTGAAGGATACATAAATAGTTAAATGTTATTATTATTATTATTATTACCTGATTTTGCTGTTTCTGGCTTTTTGTTTCTGTCTCCTGAAATATTCAAAGCTTGGTGGTATAAGTTTCTTGTACGTCCACCATTAGAAAGTGTTTTTTACTTGATAGAAAATAATATGTATTTATTGAAATAATAATAATAGCAAAAGGAATTTATCCTATTTCATTATTAGTTATTATTTATACCCTTATTATTATTATTAATTACATGATTTTGATGTTTCTGGCTTTTTGATTGTCTCATGAAATGTAGTAAGTTTAGAAAATGTATTTATTTATTTATTTATTTATTTATGTGCAGTAGTAATTTCAATATTAATAGGAAGTTGTATCTTATATAAAATATATATCATCTACATATCATATATGTATATATACATCTTATATGTATGTTAAAATGTATTATTATTGTATTTAGTAGAAACAAATTCTATAATAATCCTCATGTTACAAAAATGTATTTGCGCATAATCTAATAAACACGCCACTCTCACAGAGGATGAAACTGTGAATATGTCAGTAGACAAACATCAGAGACAGAGGAATCTTAAAGAGAGCAACATGAAAGAGATAGAGAGGAAGGGATAGAGATGGAGGAGACTTTGGCAGGTGCTGCGAACCCTTCACACATTCATCCACATCATTCTGCTTGACTTGAACTAGAGTCGCTGCAACGAGCAGGTGAGGGGATACAAATTCTAGTGGGAATGAGGGGGACTATAGCTCTGTTGCTTGCATACAAATTTCATCCCCCTACCCCCAAAACACTCACACATGCACACAGACAGACACAAATGGACTAAGGCAACACAAAGACGTAGCCACACTTGAAAGTCTCTTCAGCTCTAGTTAAACAGGACAGAGTGCGAGAGAGAGGAGCACAGCACAGCCCTTTCAGATCGGCCCACTCCTCTCTGTACATGCACAACATTAAGGTCCTCTGGGCTATTTATGACACAAGGAAGCACAAAACTGCCACAATTAATGAGACACAGGGAAAACACCTTATCCCAAGGTGGCTGAAACAGTGCTGGAAGCTTTCCATACAGCATTAAAAGGCTTCCTTATCCTCAAGCTCGTATTTGAGACCCAAAAGAGTTGTGATAATTCAATTAGTCCTTTTTTTCATCCAGCTACGTGAAGTGCACCCCAGATTGTAGAGTGCTTTACCCTACACAAATTAATTGGGCCACCACAACAATCACAACTTTTATAGTAGTATTCAGATTGTTTAGTGCTAGATGTTCTTACGATTTTAGCGTGGCTTGAATGGATGCTTGTAGCGCAGTGTGGTTGCGTCCATTGAGATGTAGTGTGGGTGAATGTTGCAGTGGAAAAAGACAGAGTGGGAGATGAAAGTGTTTTCTAAATATTAGTCTTTTGGCAATTTGTGCATTGCTAACAGTTTATACATCGATCAAAAGATTAATGGTTTTTGCCTTATAGGGAAGGTAAAAGTAAACCATTAAACACTGGAATGAGGAACATCCAATCAAAATACGGTAAACTGTAAATCCTGTGCATTGAATCTTTAAAGTCGCGTTGTAATGGACGTAGCGACAGAATTTTTTGATGATTAGCTGGAGGCAGATGAAATAGAGATGTACAGAAAGGGGTGTGGTAAATGCAGACTAAATGATTGGACAAGTCTTGCATACATCACCAGAGAGAACCAACTGCACCAACATTACATATTTTTTAATTAAAATAAAAAATGTATCATTTCACTGTAGCCTATAACTTGTGATGTCCCTTGATGTCTGTTTTTTTTCTTTTTTTTGGGAGTTTTAGAACATTGTACAGCACATTGGTCAACTGTGGTTGTTTTTAATTGTGCTTTATAAATAAATTGAGATTGAGATTGAGAAGTCTGGCATTTTACTGGAAGATCGAGTAATGACATTTTGACTTAAAATTAAAATGCTAAAAAAAAAAGGGAAGCATATGCATGCATTAATCATTAACAAAAAAATAAATAACATGCATTTAGAAAATAATTATCATATGGCAGCTGTCTGGCTCTGAGTGAGATGCCAAATGGGAACATGGTTTGTGTAACTTACTATAGTAAAGTTGACCGAGTGGATCAGGTAGTCCAAGCTGGTGTGATTGAGTGGAGGTGAGCACTAATTTACATACATTCATGGCTCCGCGTATAGGCTATACTAGATGAAGCAAGGGTGTAGTACATTCAAGCTATTTTAAGGCATGAAAAAATTATTTTCACAGGAAAGATGTCAAAGATGTGTTTTAAGGGATAAAATTATTGACTGAAGGGGGACTATTATTTGTAATTTTCATTTTCAACAAAGTTGTAAAATTATATGTAACAGAAAATGTTAGTACCGGTAAGCTGTTTTTTCCACACTAAAAATGTTAACATGCATATTCTTTGTCTTGTGGGTACTTCCGAAGAAGTGAGTATTTTAATGTTTATGGATTTGCTCCATTTACTTTGTTGTAAATGCCTGACTGCAACCTAAAAATTTGCTTATTTTAAAGAAATCAAGGGACGAGCTGAAATAATTTTTTGATGTTATCAACATTATGCCATAAATGCTTTTGACTGACCTTAACTTGTATTGAACCCACAATATTTATAGTTTAAATGAAGGAAAATTCCAAACCAAACTTGTTTTTTCTTCGACACAATCAGGCTAAGTCAGGTGTTTCAACCAAATGCCATACAATTATGCCTCTGTTGTTAAATAGGCTCAATTAGAGTTATAAAAGTTGCTTTTGGTATCTAACAATCTCCAAAATTTGCATCTATTCCTATTTGTGAACCTTATGTAACCATGTGTTTTGGAAAATCAGGAACAAGAATGCATCAAATGAATAAACCAACAGCTCTGGGATAAAATCTCTAATCTATGTGGCATTAAGATGTCTGCCTTAGAGTAATTGTTTCTGTATTGAGCACACCATGCTACAAACACAAGCACTTTAGTGACTTACCATGGATTTGGCACATTATCCTGCACAGCTCAATTCATTCCAGAACTACTTATCCTGGCTTCAAAGGGACGCCTATAGAACACACAGGTTACTAGTGTAGGCTGATGTTTATGTAAACACAGAGAACCTCAAATGACTCAATAAGCAGTAGGCTACGACCCACTGACGCATGATAGGTCCGACTAACCTTGGGAACTGGATTAGACGTACAAACAGAGCAGAACTTTGCTTGTAAAGCATCACACTGCTGCAAAAACAGTGCAGGGGGGGTCATTAGAAAAGATGTCTGAGATATAATCTTGCAAGGTGTAGTGAAAGAGATTTTAGGTTAATTAGGTTAATTATTATTTGATTTTTTTTTGTAAAAGAGGTTCCCCAGCACATTCTCAGAAAAAAAAGGTACAAAAGCTGTCACTGGGGCAGCACCCTTTCATATTTGTACCTAAATAGTGCACATTAGTACCTCAAAGGTACATATTGGTACCAAAAGTGTACATATTACTATCTAAATGGCACATATTAGAAAGGGTACCGTCCCAGTGACAGCTTTTGTACCTTTTTTTTTTCTGAGAGTGCATGTAAAACTTGATGTTCCTAACTTTTTTCCAAAGATTATTTATCATATAAATTTTTCAGTTTAGACAACTGCAGAGATTACATAACTAAAAAATGTAGGATGCACCAACATTACAATTCTGGCTGACACCAATATTTATTGTATTTTGTTATGGCTTTTAACTGATAAATATTCAATATCAAAATTCTACACTATTTTGTCATAAATAACACACACATGCACACCCACACGTGCACAAATCAGTTGTGTTTGATGCTACAAGTAAATTTCATGCATCATTGTAACTAAGTAAGGAATAGGCTTATTGACAACGGGCTGTTGAATTATTGCCCACTCGTGGCCGTTACATTTTTCCATAATTCAACGGCCCACAGAGTCAATTATTCCACATGTACAGTATATTACTCCACATATACTGTACTGTATCACTATCCATATCCATAGTGATATGGAGCTGAGGTCGTACGACCTCACTCGTACGAATTCATACATTTTTCTAAACCCACGTGATGGTTAGGTTTAGGGGAGGGGTCAGGGGTAGGTCATTCCTGTGAATTCCTACGAATTGGGCAACTCGTAAAATATGTACGATTTAGCAAAAATCACACTAATTCGTACGAGTGAGGTCGTATGAATTTTAGAGAGAGAGAGAGAGAGAGAGAGAGAGAGAGAGAGAGAGAGAGAGAGAGAGAGAGAGAGAGAGAGAGAGAGAGAATGAATTACCTGAGTCAGTGCATCTCTCGACAACAGTGTTCGGCAGCAACATCTCTAATAACAGCGCAACTTTAAGTTTATCTGCTCCAAGAAAAGCGCCTTTATTACATCACTAGTGAGAAATGGCAGGTAGCTTTTAAGTTGTTCAAATATTTTACTGATTAAATCGTCAGAGCAGCCTGACAACACGTTTCTGTGCCAGTGCATGTGTGTGCATTTGAAAGAGCGGTAGAAAGAGTATACTGTCCATACATAACAAAATGCAATTTTGTGGCAAAAAAACAACAAAAAACATGAAAATGATTTGTTGTTTTTATCATTTAATATTTATTTGTTTGGTCAGTGTCGTTGTGGGTTTTGGTTCTTTTTCTGTTGTAGTCTGTAAAGACCTTCACTGAAATCATTTGGCGAAGTGATATGGAGCTGTAATGCGGTCAAGACCTGCCTGGAACTACTTTAGTCATGTGTTTCTCTGAAAATAATTGCACACCTTAGAACTTTTGTGAACCAATCATATTCAAGCATGCAACAACCCCGTAGTATAATGTACATTATGAAGATGAGATTTGCCCAAGATTACATTTAACAGTGTTATTAAATATTAAAAACACTGAAGGATTTGTTTTGCATGTATGTTCCAGGAATGGCAGTGGCTGGAATAGAGGTTTTTCAAAGCACATTTTTTAAAAGATTGAGGGGTTTTGGTGGTGCTGGCAATACAAATTTTGGCACTGTTATCATACAACATTATAACAGTGCCAAAAATAACACAAACAAGCAAGAAAGTAATGGTAATCAGAGATTGACAAAATGAAATGATGCCCCTAACTTTGACCAAATAGGCTCTGAATGGCCTGATCTCAGTTTATGGCAATATCATGACATAGATGCTCTCTACTCTCAAACTAATCTCTGAAAATCATCCTCATCACTAACACAGTAAGAGAACAGCAGATTATATCAGAAAATGGCAGCATAAACTCATTTATAACATGTGTGCCCTGTTCATCCAGAAAGAAAGTGATGGGGGAAAGAGTGTGTTAGAGAGGGAAGGGTTGACGGTAGTCATTAAAGTCAACTAGTGTTCCCTAGTAAGAGGGCAATCTTGGAAGAGTGGTGTGTATTTGTGAGTGTAAAAATGCGTAACAATGTTCCAATGAGCCATGATAAACATTACTGTAATTGACAGAAAAACACCACTTTTACACTCAAGCCAATCAATAAATTGTGCATCTGCTCACAAGAGAGTGAACAGAGGAACCCCTCATCAGAATAAGGAACACAAATGAACATCAGTGTCTTCTGAATCTGTTCTGCTAACTTTCTAGTTTTTTTTTCTTTTTCTGACAATAGGAGAAGGACTGTCCTTCCCAGGGCCGGCCCGCGGCATAGGCGGTATAGGCAAATGCTAGGGGCGCCACTCATACATAGGGGCGCCAGAATGAGTGAACGAGTGAATTTTTTTATATTTTTTTTTTACTTTTTTTTTAATATATATATATATATATAATACTATTTTAAAACCATTAATTAGAAATACTACCAAAAAAAAAAAAAAAAAGTCCGGCTCACCAATCGTCCCCCGCCCATCGAGTGCTTGAAGTGCGTCAGAAACAGAGCGCGCGCGCGATCAGTTGTTGGTAATTTGTTGTGTAGCGTGCGCGACTCCGCATCCAATGTAGACAACACTGCTTTTGTTAACACACAGCTCGTAGAAACGGGCCTGACAGCTCGCGCCAGTTCTAGACGCGGTGAAAGTTTCCTGATTGTGACGGAAGGCCGAATTTACATGACACATTATAAATGAGCTATGAGCATAGTCTGCGATAGATACAGTACCAAAAAGAAGAGATAGGATAAAAGGGGATAAAGACAGAGGTAAAGTGATGTAGTGAATGAACAATTTATGGCATAGGAGTAAGATACTATAATTTCATGGCAGTTATTTTTACCTTAAACTTAATGTTAGCAGTTGTTCTGAGTTCTCCAGAGTCCCCAGACTGTGTGGTTTTGTAACAATCATGTCAGTTTTAAGACGCATTTTTTATTATCACTTTTTTATTAATGTTTTACTCTACAGTTGTGCAGTTGTGGGGATACAGTGCAGGCCAAAAGTTTGGAAACATTACTATTTTTAATGTTTTTGAAAAAAGTTTCTTCTGCTCATCAAGCCTGCATTTATTTGATCAAAAATACAGAAAAAATAATAAATATTGTGATATATTATTACAATTTAAAATAATTGGTTTTCAATTTATTATACTTTAAATTATCATTTATTTCTGTGATGCAAAGCTGAATTTTCAGCATCATTACTCCAGTCTTCAGTGTCACATGTGACATCCAGTCTATCACATGATCCTTTAGAAATCATTTTAATATTCTAAATTATTATGAGTGTTGGAAACAGTTCTGCTGCCTAATATATTTGATGAATAAAATGTTAAAAAGAACTGCATTTATTTAAAATAAAATAAAAATATTTTCTAATTATATAAATCATCTTTACGATCACTTTTTTATCAATTTAACACATCCTTGCTGAATAAAAGTATTGATTTATTTCAACCAAAAAAAAAAAAAAAAAACACAACTGACCCCAAATTATTGACCAGTAGTGTATATTGTTGTTACAAAAGATTTCTATTTCTTAAAACATTTAAAAAAAATTTTTTTTTACTATTTATTTATCAAAGTATCCTAAAAAAGTATCACAGGTTATGAAAAAATATTAAGCAGCAGAACTGTTTCCAACTTTGATAATGAATCATCATATTAGAATGATTTCTAAAGTAGATGTGATAAGTACTACTAAAGTAAATGTGATAGACCGGATGTCACATGTGACACTGAAGTAATGTGTACTTGAGTAATGATGCTGAAAATTCAGCTTTGCATCACAGAAATAAATGATAATTTAAAGTATAATAAATTGAAAACCAATTATTTTAAATTGTAATAATATATCACAATATTACATTTTTTTCTGTATTTTTGATCAAATAAATGCAGGCTTGATGAGCAGAAGAAATTTCTTTCAAAAACATTAAAAATAGTAATGTTTTGGCCTGTACATTTTATGGCATAGTAATGATATTTATTTACAGGTTTATTCAAAATAGCAAAGTTCACATTAAATCTTTATTGTAAATCGTGCTATAAAAGATAATGGGGACTTGACTTGAATGCTATGTAATGCTCTTGGTATTTGTGTTTAGGCTGTAATGTGTGTGTGTGTGTGTATATAGGCCTATATATATATGCTAAATCATGAACACAATGACGGGGTGAAATGGGCTGTGATGCATGGGGCGCCAGGTAAAATCTTGCCTAGGGCAGCAAATTGGTCAGGGCCGGCCCTGGTCCTTCCTACCTTTTCGTGTGGTATTGTGAGCTTACACTGTTCTGTTTTGTACATTTGCATTTTATATGTATGCATTTATGTAATTATTATTATTGAATTGATTAAACTAAACTAAACTAAACTACAGAAAGTTGTGTTATACAGATATATATTAACTGGATCAATTATTTACTCATAATAGTTAGGATGTAATTTCCATGTGAACGCATCAGTGTAACAGACCATGTATCCCTCAACTTAACTTAAAACTTAAACTCCAGAAAAGACCATGAAAAACTTCATTTCATAACAATACTAATGAATGTGCTAATGAATGAGATGAAATGTAATTTTTTAGAGTTGAGGTAAACTAAATTGGTAATTTAAATTATTAAACTTTCAAACAGTAAACACGTTAAAAACTGTCAATGTCTTGTAATATTCTGATATAATTAATTCCTATAATTATATTCTTTAAATTGCATCATATAAATAAATGATTTTGACTAAGATTGATTAAGATATAGCCTATGAAGTCACTGCATAAAAAAGGATTTCAGCTTGTACGATTTGACTGATGAAAATAACATTCTCAATGTTACAATTACTTCTTAAAATCTATATCTTAAATGCGAATTCAAGTTTGTTTACATTAACATTGGAATTAAATTGGAAAAACATGGAAAAAAATTGATGTATTATAATGTGGTCCTATTTATCTCGGACCAGTAAACGTCTAGGCCTATTATAAACTACATCCCACGTACATATTTTAAAAGAGTGTCTTGGATCTAACTCTGTAGATCTCAATGGCCCTTTGAGTAAGGCCTTTATACATATTTACAAGATTTTATTTCAGCATGTCAAGCGAAACGCAATCGGCATAAGGGCTATTTGATCCAGCGTCTCGCCTGTTGTGGTTTAGTCATGAATATTTGTCTAGTCGTTCGGAAAGAACTGTTGGCTATTAGGAAGAGTTGTGCGCTCTAATAAGGTGATGAGAGAGAGGATTTTTTTAATGAGGTTAGTGGAGGTTCTGTGGGTAACGTTGAGTTCAGCATCGCCGAATCTGTCGGCATTTATCTTGTTTTTCTGGCCTCTCCTAATTGCGCGTTGTTTACGAGGCCTCTCTTTCAGTCTCACTCATTCTTTGTGTGTTTATTGAAAGATAAACTCTCTTAATAAATATACCCTGTCGTTTAGTCGTGAAGAAAAACGTTGAGAATAAGCAACAGTTGCAGATTGCTGTAGAAATTCCTATGTGTGTGGCTCCGACTCCTTTTCATAAAAATCGTATCCGTCATTAAGACATAAATTAGATTTTGACACACACAGGCAATTGAATTTAAGCCCCCCACTCAGCCCCCCAAACGATGAAATGAAGAGCAGGCCCTGCAGCTGCTATTCAGATGAAGGAGATAATTGGCAATGAAAAGTCACTGCGCCGCATTATGTTGTCTGCGGGATCATTGTTCATTTTCCCCTTGCTATTGAAGACTATATTGAAAACCCGAGTGTTTCTTTTCAGTTTTCAGTATTCACCGTGTGTTGCTTGGTTACTGGGAATGGGGGGAATCACCCACTGTATCAGTCGGGATGGGCCGCAGGCTGGCCCCTTGCGCCACAATGCAACTTTTGTGAGGAGGCGTTGACACAAATTAATGACACTTATGCAATACGGCAGTTATGGACCGCTTATAGTTCAATATTGCACGGGACTGAAGGTGAGAGCTTTTGACATAATACGCTGACAACGGTGTTCATTTTCAATACATATCACATTATAGAGACAGCCACATATTTGATGTAGGCCTAAATATAATTCTTGTTTTATTTATTATTTATTTGTAAGCAGTTTCTCCCAATAACTGCACATTAACTCTCTATAATTGTAATTAGAGTAATTGCACTGTGATCCTTGAATTGAAATCCATTTAAAATTCAAGGTACAACAGGTCTGTTTTAAGGTGTCAATGAAAATGTGTTTCATCTGGAAATCCCAAATAGGCTATATGAAAAAAAGAAAAGAAAGAAAAAGAATTCAATATTGATAAAACAACCGGTTGAGTAATGGAATATTAAAGAATTTTGGAACACAAGTTCAGCAGGCTCTGTCCTTTTTTCCGATTTTATTTAAATGATTTTGCCATTCGCAATGCCTCACTTTTTATAACAACTTTTTTATTATTCATACATAACTTTATAGCTATTAGTTCATGAGTATTTCACAAAATAAACTCCATAATTTGGACCCACAAATCCATCCTATGCAAATCCACAAATCCATCTTATGCAAAATAATTTGGTAATGTTTATGGTGTAATAGTTTTTTAAGAGAAAATTATATCCAAGGGGGTTTATTATTATTATTAATATTATTATTAATATTTTACACTATAGGTGGCCTTTGCTGTAGCATCGAAAACATAAGGGGCAATATCTTTGATAATAAATGTCAAATATAGTAGGCTATAGGCTATAATACTGAAAAGTCAAAGCCAAATACTGACAATTTAATACTGATTTGACAGTATAAAGATCACAGATGGAGCACCTTTTAGTTTTATGAACAACATTTTTATTTGATTGTTTTGCTTTTATTTTCTTCTTAGATGTTCTTGACAATGTCATATGACTTGGTTAGTAGCAGACACGATGTGGTATTTATAGCGTATTCTTTACAAAAGACGGATCAAAAATGACACGAGGACAATACGGGGATAATGTTGATCATTTATTTTACTCAACAGGCTACTTAATGAACACTACAATATAAAGCCAGTACCCAGGCTTCAAATAGGCCCAACTAGCCAACACTATAAAGTAGGCTACAACTGCAACAAAAAAAAGAAGAAGTTTTTTGATACTGAAAAATACTGATTACAATCTTTACAAGATTTTTTCTGCAATTTTAACGTCATTCAGCCACTCTTTTATCTTTGAAAATAGCACTTTGCTACGCATTTGTTAGGCTCTCTGTCTTAACCCAAGCAGACAAAGATGTATTCCTATCACCCCGAGCAGAATGAAAGGAATCAAAGGATTTTTTCCTTAAATGGGCTAATTTTCCCCTTGAATTATGAAAGTAATGGCTAGGTAACACTCTGTGCACAGTACCCGACAGCTTAAGTCTTAAATCCTTCCACGTGGCCCGGCTAGTCGTGGCAATTAGAGCTCATTACAGACTCATAAAGGCTCTCATTTGTGGGATTACTTAATAGACAATGAAATTTTCGTGAAGATTTATGGAAAGAAAAATAATAATAATATTGAAGACTGGACGGTATGATGGGCGCGCGCCGCGAATCATTCCGCATGGCTTGTCATTCATCATTCATTCTCTCTGTCTCTCTCTCCCTCTTCTCTCATGTCTCTCCGTTTCCACCATTACACCAATTACAACCAGAATGACAGATGTGTTTGTTTTTTCGCCTCTCCAATTCAGCCCATTTAAAGTCATATTCTACCTCGTTTAAGAAGGAGAGTTGCCGCTGATTTCAGCAATTAAATGCCTATAAAGCAAAGCACCCAGTCTCCTCTTGGTGATATTAGCGCTAAATGCTGACATGAAATCGTCATTACAGCGCTTGAACTTTGCCCTCAATCATCATTAGTAGACTTTCAGTTTTATCATAACATCCATAAAAGCCGGCCCGAATGAGAGCTGATTTGACTGTGTTTTGCATGTTATTGAAAAGCTCAGGTGTCAGGCCTGTAATTGAGTGTGCGCAAAGATAATTGCAGCCTACATGCACAGGCATTAGAGCTCTTATAGATTGACAGCATTGCTTTCACTGTAATCTTCAGACAAGATTTGACGAGGGTAAGTCTCTCCTGTAAGAAGTTGAAGGTAGAGTAATACCAGACCTACTGTTTTGGCGAGACTTAACCTCGTAAGAGCTCGCTCGCTTGCGCCACTGGCCTCCGCGCGCAGCGTCTGGAGGTAAAAGGCGTTCGCGCGCAGATGAAAGTGGAAGTTTAACCCGCCGCTGACCCGTCGAGAGATCAAACCTGCTAATTATTGTCACAAGATGAGGGATTAGCGCATTTCTGAAATAGCTGGCTGTTTATCCACTCCAAAAACCTCTACAATAAACGCTTTCTAATTGAATCCTAATCGCTATCAAATTGCAAATGCCCAGACTCCACTGAGAATCATAAATCTTTAATTGCCGGCCCGAGATCTTTCCAAACAGACTTGAACCAATAAGATTATTACTGCATTTGATTTACATTTAATTGGAAAATTCAGTTTGTTTATTAGATTCAAATCCCAGAAGTTCATTATTATCCTATAGTTATTCGCTACTATAAACTTTCCTTTGTTAATCTCTGTTTATAATTTCTCAAATAAATACAATTAAATAAAGAATCTGTTTTGCGAATTTGTGTAGCCTTTTGTTTGTTTGTTTGTTTGTTTGTTTTAAATATACAAATCCGTCGAGACATCATCTATTCTATTGCGTTGTCTATGAAGTTTAAGGTTAGGTCAAGTTAGTGATAAAACAGTAGCCATTTCAAGAGATTTTAAGCGCATATCAGTAGAAAGAGGAAAGATTGGTAGCCTAACTTCTTACATGGTCAATGATCCTTTGTGTTATTAATTTTTATAATTTGACAACTGAGGTGTAATTTCCCATTTGGAGGAGGATACTTATTTGAATTGGACACATACAGACAATGTATAGGTCAGCTTGTGAGGAATTTAGGCCTTTACCTCTCTTCAACATCATCTGTAAATCAAAATATGAATCTATTAGACCGGGAGTATAATGGAATAATTGTTGATATCTCAGTAGGCGTACTCGCCAGAGCTGTTGTGCCACCTTGTGAGCTAACAAGACTGTATGGGCAAAGATTTGATTGGAGGCTCGCCTGGGCATCACGTGTCTCGGGACACCAGAGGTACTAAAGCCCCTAGGCCGTGCAGCGCACGTGGGTGACGTTAGGGCCGGCCCTCTCCGGGGTCCCTTTTGTTGAACTACCAAACATAAGCCAGCTCCCGAGGGCTTTAGAACAGTGTTAAGACCACTGTGTACTGCGCAAGACCTTGGAGCAACGCCATCAGTGTGGTATATCACTGACACCATCAGCATCTCACGCAGACAGGAGCAATCATGTCGAGGTCTTTCTACGTAGACTCTTTGATTATCAAGGATCCCGCGCGCCCGGCTCTAAGGGAGCACACGGGGCAGGACTTTCTCATCCCCATTGGCATGCACTCTCCCGGCGTGATGAGCGTCACTGCGCCCGTTTGCCCGTCCCGGAAGACCGGCACCTTCTGTGTCTGTCCGCTGTGCGTAACTTCGCATATCCACTCTCCCCGCGGCGGAATCCCACTCCTGAAAGGACAGGGCTTCTCTGCCGGTGATGCGGCTTTCTGTCATAGGGTAGCACACCAACAGACCTCCGCGTTAGCGCACCCGGGACACGGACACGCGCCTGTCTGCACGCCCACAAGCTACAGCGTCACTGACCCTCGGAGGTATCACTGCCTGTCTCTAGGTGAGTGGGTGCACGCGCATGCTACTACACCTGTTACCTACGCTCGACTATTTGACATAATATATTGAATGCAAAAGTCTTTTGTTTTGTTTTACTTTTTATTTACTTGATCTTTTAATGAACTATCTAATGAACTAATGAATCTGCAGTTTGAGCACATTTACATCTCAAATAAACAAACTGGTGTGTTAACGGCATTAAATGAATTATTTTGCAAAGTTAATAGGCATTGGCGTGATTTTAATATGTTTGTGTGCTTTTTTCCCTATAGGTGCGTCTGACAACAGCCACATACAGAACGGCAAACGGATGCGCACCGCCTTCACCAGCACTCAGCTGCTTGAGTTGGAGCGCGAATTCTCATCCAACATGTACCTCTCCCGCTTACGCAGGATCGAAATAGCAACATATCTAAATCTGTCAGAGAAACAGGTGAAAATATGGTTCCAGAACCGCCGCGTTAAACACAAGAAAGAAGGCAAAGGCACGCCACGGAGCGCGCATGCAGGATGCAAATGCTCGGGGAGCCACTCACACTATCCGCGCTCAGAAGACGAAGAATCCCTGTCACCTGTGTCAACCACAGAGGAGAAGGAGACTTCACCGACCTAGAAGCGTCACGAACATCACAGACTTAAGTTTGGTACCTTATGACACATTAAAAAGTATACGGATCTGTTGAAACTACTGAATTTATAGGACACTGTCTTCCCTCGTTCAATAGCCCAAAGTGTATGGAGATTTAGCACTGCCAATTCCTTCCTCTTCCCTCTCAAAATATTGTTTTACCCTGACACTCAAGTACATCGCTTAAAAAAATGTTGGTCTAATCTATATGACGAACTGTGAAATAATAGTTGTTATGCAAGTGATGGGAGTCAATAACTTTTTTACAGTTTGTTAAGTGAAAACTTTCTTGAAATGACCACTGGTAATCCATTCTGTCATCCCTGTTCTTTTTAAGGACAACTGTTAGACAAATGGAGAAGATAAAAGACTCCCTACGTGATATTGTAAATATGCAGACTGTCCAATCTGTCCTATACTGAGAAGCTGTGATTTTTTTTTTTTTTTTTACCTGGATTTTATGTGCCTATTAAAAAATGTGTATATTTGTATTTATTTAAATAAATCACTCCTGAAACTACGAATCAGTTCTGAGATGTATTAATTGTCCTATTGGAAGACACCTGTTTAAATATTACAGGAATTCAAAGCAACATTACATAAACCTCTTTCTACATTACATAAACCTCTTTCTAATGAAATAAAAATATTACGTGCATATTTATTTATAATTATATGCATATTTGTAGCCTATAGTTTATCACATTCACATTGAATTGATAATACGATCAGGATGTAAAAAGTTGTGTTAGGAAAAAGAGAGCCAGAGAAAATTTGGTTTGATGCGAACCGTAATTTAGCCTAATAATGCACTCACAAAATACACTCGTTCAACCCTCATCCATTTATATTCGACATGAATAGAACTTTGAGAGACAAACATTGCAACGTGATGTTCTGCATTTGTATTTCTGTCATAGAGTAAAAACAAGTGTCAGATAGTTTAGATGCTAAAAGCATTTGTTTTATCAATATAACACAAAGCCTTCTGACCCCATACTTTTCAAAGAGAACAAGGGAAACTATTTCTTTAAAAGCCTCCTGAAGTAAATTAATGTATGTGAAACTCATTTGTAAGTCTACAGTTTATGATGTGATTTTAAAATTGCATCACCAAATGATTATTATTATTATAAATTTTTTTGATGTTCAGATCTTTCATTTCAACTGCACGGGCTCACTGGGTCTTTAAGTACCATTTAAACATTATATGAGATATATTTTCACTTAATTTCCACTGTTCTTCTCATATATTCCCTCCTATAGTGCACAGGCCACAAAAGGCCTATAGCAGAGACTTTCTATCTCACGAGCCAGGTGATAGTCAATTATACGCCGACCCTATTCTGTGAGTGCTTTTCAAGAGACGGTTGTCCCCCTGTTAAATTAATCCGAAAGGAGTTTAATTGCAGTTTTTGTCCCACGTTGGTTGCTTATGTAGCAATTCCTTCAATACGAACGAGGGGGAAAAAAGCTACGCAGGGCTGGCCAAAGGCTTTGACAGGTTAGATTGTCCTGCCAGGAACTCGCATTTAGCCGGCGGACCCCCGACGGCGGCGAGCTCAAGGCCTTTCACGAGACGTCTACAGGGTTCCTCCGCGCGCGAGAAAACGATTTAGTCACTGTTTCATTAGGCACTATTTGAACCTTTCAACTTGGGCCAAATTGAGGGGGCATTCTGAAAATTGAGGGATTACGTAGGAGGGGTGATAGGAAATTAGCGAACGCTTAATTTAACTCGTGTTCCGTCAGAGTTTGGGATACATTCCTAATTGAGAGGGGAAGCAGGTGAAATTTTGGTCCCACGCAGGTCCTTTCAGAGTGGGGATAAATGGCCTCCATTCACGTCTCGCTTCACGATCATATATTATCGAGGGAAGGCACCTAATGAATATATATTGAATTTCTTATTAATCGAATTAGACTTCACCCCTTGCAGGTGTGTGAGAGAGAAAGACCTCCCGACAAAAGAGTTTTCAGCTGTTTCAGGACTGACTCTCGCTTTTCAGACGTGACACGGTTGACCCCAGATTCGTCACTTCTCTAATTTCAGATGTAACTAAATTTTGAGTTTGGATTTTTGAGAACTTTTACTTTACTTCATATTTAACGGATATTAAAACTAAAACTAGCCTATTAATTTATTAGGTTACTTATTGGCAGTTGCTTTGTTTTGCAAGCTGAATAAACTTGTTTTAAGATATTTGGGATGTGAGGCAAGGTGATGCAAGCTTTCATTTGGTGTTATGGCATTTAATATCACTTGTATGGGTGGTGCAGTTGAGTACCATATTTGAGAATCCGATGCTTAAAATCAAATATAAAATGGAAACAAAGTACAGCTCAGCTTTTAAAAGATTACGCTCTGTCGCAAAATGGCCAATTATACGCATGACAAAGAGCAATTAATAGAATCCCCTTTTAAGCGCTTGCAGCTGCTTTCGCCTTGAGAGAAGTGGGGCACTCGGGCAATGAATGCCTCCAAAACCGGGTTTGTCTTCAGTCGCGGAAATCGCTTCTTTAATAGTTTAAACTGCAAAGTACAATGATGAAAAACGTGCTTGATGTGACACTCTCGTCGACTTTTTCACCATCGTTTGAACTTGAGGACATCGTTCGGGCTTCTCTGAGTTTCCGTCCAAAACCGATTGTTTCAAAGATGTTGGAACTGCGAATTCTAGACACGTGTCCCATCAGTGCTGTCCATGGTAACTTAATTTAGTGGGAACTCGGTCATCACACAATATGTCCCGAGCGCTTTTGTCGCGCTCTCTAGAATGGGTCCTTTCTGAGACGTGTCAGCTCCTCTTTAATGCGTCCCATTGTTGCGCCTCTGAGCGTGCCCACTATATTATCAAGTGTGCTTAGTGGCTTTGCTGGATTATAATGTGTAGCCGTTGTCAAAAGAGGTCAGCTTTGAATGAGATAATATAGGCCATTATAAGAATATAGAATATTATTCATTACTTTGGCCAACTTATTCAGGTGGAAATAAGGGGATATTGGGGATCAGGGTCAGATGGATGGATGGATGGATGGATGGATGGATGGATGGATGGATGGATGGATGGATGGATGGATGGATAGATAGATATATAGATAGATAGATAGATAGATAGATAGATAGATAGATAGATAGATAGATAGATAGATGATGGATGGATGGATGGATGGATGGATGGATGGATGGATGGATGGATGGATAGAAAGATGGATAAAAAGATGGATAGATAGAAAGATAGATATATAGAAAGATGGATGCATGGATGGATGGATGGATGGACGGACGGATGGACGGACGGACGAGTAATTTAGTTAGAATCAACTGAACTGCAAGTAGGCTATTCTGGATATAAGCAAGCTGTCTTGACTATGAACTGTTTATAATAGGCAGAGAGATAAAAACTCACATGCTCTTTGCTTTACAGCCGTGTGGGGAACAGGTGGCATTTCCATTTCAAGATCTCAAGTACACGGTCTATTCCAGGTATGTGTTCACACGTGACGTATTTAATTTTTGGAGTATACATTAATAAAATGTCTTAAGCTTCCTCTCTGATGTTCTTTATTTGTTGATTATGTTGAAGTTGGAAAGCAGGCTTGAGGTCTATGAGAAATAATCGGAATGAATAAAAACATATCAATGCTTATCATCATAATCAATTGTATGTTGTTCTTTAAGCAATTCACAAGCTCATACCAAACAGATAGAGTAAAATTTGGTGTGCTGTCCGAGGAGAGGGTTCCGAGCTCGGAATTTGGCCCGAACCCAGAGTACCCACCCTCATCCCAGGCTGGGATAGGAATAGTTAGGAGTGAGGAGATGGGGTGGTGGAGGTATGCTGGAAAACCGTTGTGGGACAGAGGTAAGTCTGCTGTATATATACCTCCTGTAGTGCTAATTGAGTTGATTAACTGAACGTGCTCCTCCCGAAACTTTGCTAATAAAACATTCTTTAAACGTTTACATTTTAGGAAATTATTTCCGCGAGGACAACAAGCGGAGCCAGACCGAATAAACAGTGTCAGCTTCTGGAACTGGAGAAAGAGTTTCTGTTCAACAAGTTGGCCCTATAGCCTACATTTTACAGGCCTTGAAGGCATTCTGGCTGTAACACTAAACCTGACTGAACAAGATTTCAAAATGTGGATTCAGAACAGGTGGTCATCAAAAGACAATGCAGAGGAAAAGAGAAACATAGGTTTAATAAGTCAAGAACAAGACTGCAAGGTCAAAAATATGACTTTAATTTAAATCAAATTTTTATATTAAAAAGCATTCAAACATCAAAATTACTTCTATTTGCCAAATAATCAGTATACTTAACTTCATGAAAAAAGAGGCCCAATGGAAGGGAACTTTTGCATAAAGATGTGAAGTTGATGTTTAGTCACAGATTATTCTAAAAGCTAGTGGCCATGTGCAACAAAAGGCTGTTGAATTTTATGGCTGTAAGTAGTTTTGTTGATTTGTCAAAATGTTATCTATGGTTATGTTGGTACATGCAGCAAAAAAAAAAACTCCAGAAGAAACCATAAATTCAACTTCCTCGAAAGAAAAGTTGCAGTTACAAGCGTTTTTCGGTTATAGCGCCCATTATGGGCGGAAGTTGACGAATTTTGGTGCTTGTCCTCTGAACCATTGTCCTGTTGACAATGCAAACCAAGTTTAGTTCAGATTGGTCTTTGCAGACAAACAGGCTATTACTCTGCAACTCTTGCCTGGCTTGCTTTTGAAACCAGCAGGATTGAAGATTTGGAATAGACCAGAGAATTTTAGGGAAGAAAATCACAAGTTTATGAAAATCTGGACAAAACAAGGGTTATTATTAGGGACACATTTTAACAGATTATATATGCAGAATATATGGCAATATGCAGTTTCATCACTCAATAATTCTGCCATAGGCTACAGATAAAAAAATAAAATAAAATAAATAAAAATTTATATATATATGAAATTATTGTTTCACTTTTGCTTTAAAATTTCGGATTTCTGGCCATCCTAAAACCATAGGAAAAGCATGTTCTTAAGGTACATTTCTTCCTGGGCTAAACGCCTGTGCTGACTCGGTTTTCTGCGTCCAAGGTCAGCCTTTATTCATTATAAAGTGTTTCCTCCGCGCAGAGCAGTACCGCCTCTGCCTCGGCCACACGCTCACACGCCCACAAATATATAGCCGATATAGAAAGAAAAAAAGCTGCGAGCTTCAGCACGCTGGACAGCGCGTGTGTGAAAACAGCGCGACAGACCGAGCCCGGTGACAACTGACCATTCAAGGAGTCTGACTCCAAATCAGCACCAACTACTGAACTTTGAACTAATGCACAAAAAACAATAAGTGACAGATTTAGAGTCCGAGTTCAGAATTCTCTTTTTTTTTATCATAAAAATGATCAAAGTAATCTCTCTAAACTAAAGCTTATACATCCAACGAACTTCTATATATATATCAGATACATTCTATTCAAATATAAATACAAAAAAAATGTGCATATTTTCACAGTTTGCAAATTTGCCTTAAGAAAAGTTGACATTGAACCGAATTGTGTCTAAATTATTTGCATTTGTGTTAAGTCAGTTGACAACGCTATAGTAGAAAGTACAACTAAAACGTTATTAATCTACTCTTTTCCTCCATCTCTTTACTGTGAACACCATGAAGCATTGCCATTATCTCCCTATCTCTCTCTCTCTCTCTCTCTCTCTCTCTCTCACACACACACACACACACACACACACTCACACACACACACACAGAGAGAGAGAGAGAGAGAGAGAGAGAGAGAGAGAGAGAGAGAGAGAGAGATGCAAACAATATAGGCCTACAGTATGTGTGTAAAAATGTCAAACCTCAAATCTTTGCCGTTATTGCGCCCTTTCTTCATTAGTTATTATGCTAATAAAGTTTAAACCATTCGTTTTGTTGTGGTTTGTTATTCGATTCAATCTGATTAGCCTACTCCCAGAGGGCTTTAATTCGCTCTCTTTTTCTCGCTCTTACTGAATTGAACTAAGGAGAGAGATGGATGTAAGGCTATCCCACCGATGGACATCTACGCCACCATGTGGTTATATCTCTGCAGAGACTAGGCTTTAAATTATTTTTTTTATTTTTTTTAACTCAAACACGTCGCATTTCTTCTTTCAGAAATTAAAGGTTAAAAACTCAGCTCTACCGAAACCTCTGAAATGACTCTCTCTGTAAGCGCATATGTATGAAACGATTTATTCATCTTGGCGTCAGACATACTGTGAGGAGGTGGACTGAATTGCTGGTGTCCCGTGGCTGAGACAGATTCTCCCTCCCGCTCACGCATTCGTCCCATACTGGACATTCTTCTATCTAAACCTGAATCGAGGATTTCCGACCAGCAGTCTGATTATCCAACGCTATCTCACGACCAATTCGTACGAATTCGTACGAATGATAAAAAGTTGGCTAATTCGTACTAATTCGTACGACCTCACTCGTACGAATTTGTACGATTTGTCTAAACCCACGTGATGGGTAGGTTTAGGGGCGGGGTCAGGGGTAGGTCATTCGTATGAATTCATACGAATTGGCCAATTCGTAAAATAAGTACGATTTAGCAAAAATCGTACTAATTCGTACGAGTCAGGTCGTATGAATTCGTACGAATAAGCCACTTTGTAGAATTTGTACGTTTTCCCGTGAGATCGGGCTGGATTATCGCTGAATGGAATATTTAATGTTATCTTGGATTTTCTCTGTTGTTAATGAGTCTTGTGGTATTGTCATGGTTTTGTAGTTTTGAAACTAATTTATTAAATAAAAATGACAATTTGCATTAAACATTTTTATCAAATAAAAATTACAGCACAATCTGAAAACTTTTCAGGCCACTTTTGAGACTTCAGCTGTGTCGATCACATTCAGTCATTTATAAACTTTTCAATATCACATTACCTCCATATGGTGTAGGTGCATGTTAAGATCGTTGATTAATACCTTTAAGGCAGATATCTTAAGTAAACAATGCGCAGTTGCGCGTATTTGTTGGCAATATTTTGCTCACTTCAGTGCATTCAAACGATTCGCACTAAAAAAGCCGATCAGGGTATCCCGCGCGCTATTTCTAAAGGCTTCAGTTTTAGTCTCAGAGATTAGAGTCTTTTGTTTCCAGAACAAGGGACTCTGTTCTTTTGTGCGGCCGGGCGACACGAACATGTGGAAATAATTGTGCTGAGCAACTGGAGATGTGTGTTTCTCTGCGAGGGTGAGCTGCAAGGCTTCGGGCTCCTCTGGACCGGCTGCAGGAAGAACGGAGAGGGCTAGAGGGGGGCCAAGCCTGCCCCGGGGCTTCACTCACCACATACCGGGTCCGGGTCAGTCATCTGCACAGAGAGCTGCGAACCACCGAGTGCAGGGGACATGTTGAGCACCAAATCATAATGAGCCATTATCTGCAGCCTGCAATGTCTTGAAGAAAAGCTGAAGGGCAAAAAACAAGAGAAGCATTGGTGGCATTTTAGTTTTTAAGGGAATTTTCCACATTCGAATACAAACGAACCCTATATAAAGTTCAAATTTCATGAGTTGTATGTCTTATGCGGTTTATTTTAAAAAGTAGGCAAATAAGTGAGAGCGAGCGAGAGACCGAGAATGACTGCTTTTGTTTCTTATGTTAGAGCGCCCCCTTGGATGCGTCAGCACGTGCCAATGAGGGACCCACAATTTAGTGATTTTTCTCTGCCAAATGTCCCATTTCGCAACAACACTGCACTCGTCACAAAATGAACCTATAGTATCCGAGAATCCCATTTGGCCAATATAAAATGAGAAATAAAAAAGACTGAATAAACACTGCAAAGTTGAAAGTCGCAGAAATGACAGAACAACCGCAAATGAAAGTCAGTTTAAACCAACATGCATAAAAGAAAGTGCAAATAGCTGCAGCAGCAACCACCACTGAAAAGCGCAAGCATCTAAAAGCTGAATATGAAGAATGAAGCGTGATGACAAGGTTAATCGAGTTACTGAATGTAATTGGGCATTCCCAATTCTTTGATTTCTTTCCTACCTAAGCCTCTATAAAAACACTTTTAATGGGTCACTTGACTTCATTGTCCCCCCCGAAAAAGATCCCTTTATTCCAAAAGGGCCCCCTCTTAGACTTACAAAAAACATATGGTCCTTTTCTTCCCTGCTCAACTTCTTTTCATGCACCTCCTTCAGAACTGCAGAGCACGGAGTAATCTGACTCCTCTTCGGAGCTGCAGTGTGAAAACACGGACTTTTATTTTGAAGGCACGCCTAGGGCAGCGGGAGAGAGGAGGGGCCGTTTCCTGAGAGTTATTTACTTTGAGCCAGATGATTAGTTCTCTGGGAAGGATGGACTGTAACATTGAATCAATTACAGGTTGCTCTTGCAGAGGCGCATTTGTGTGAGTGGCCGTGGTGCAGGACGGAGGAGCACAGCACAAGGGAGAGGATTACTACTGCTTTACAACTGAGGACCCTTGGGCTGATTAGAGTATTTTACAAGAGCTTTGCCATTCATTTTGGCTGTTCTTTTTTATCAAAGGGAACAACCAAAAGGGATTAAAAAGGTATTGTATGTTTCAATTAGTTTAATTAGTTTCTTTTGCATTTTCTTTCATGCAAAGTTTCCACCAGACGTTCAAAAACCTTTGAGCACAATTGCACTTACTCAGGATTAGACTAATTAAAGCTGTTCTTTTATTTCTTTTTAACAATTGCATTTTTAATTTACTTCGTTTTCTCAATTTCTGAGACGACCAGTAAAAAGAAACAAAAAAAATATATATATTTTAGCTCTATATTAACTCACTGAATTATTTAACTTTTAAATGATAAGTGGATGTTAATAAAACATTTTCATAAACGCTCACAATGGACAAGTCAATCATTCGTTTTCATCTCAGAAAAAATAAACGGATTTTTCCACTTTGATTCTGGACAACATCGAGGAGGATATATACTTTTTTCCCCAAAGGAACCGCATTATCACTCGTTAAGTCAAAGCCTGGTTGTGCTGGATCCCAGTTGGAGCCACAGGCGCGCAGCTGGGGGTGTCTCAGCCCTTGGAGAGGCGCAGCACTGGCATCTAATGGCAAACACATTTCAGACTGGATTTTGAGCCTTGTTTACCCATCAACATTTAAATGGGATGCCCATGACCATTCTGGAATACCCTTCTTTGGATTAGTCAGTGGGATGGATATTTATTTATTGCGGAGCGATGAAGTCAAAGCACGACTGAGGAGTTAAGAAAAACTTCTTTGCCGCCTTCAAAAGTTCCGTGTCGATGATGAATCTACATGAATGGGGAACTTCTCTCACATCTGGATTAACTTAATGCAATTTAGGTAGTATTTACCAAGGACCAAGGAGACCATATTGCTTTGACTAAAATAAGGCTGTAACTGGATGAAATAAAATAAATATATATATTTTTCTGCAGCGATTACAACTGCTCTATGAGACTTCACCTCACCAGGCCATCTTTAGACCGCTTTCTTTTATTCCCATGGAAATCGTTTTTACGCGTGAAGTAACCGGGTGTTGGATGGCACCCCTCGCTCAGCTGTTGCCCGAAAGTGTCAAGCACAGCGGATCGGGTGTGTTTGGCAGCCAGTTGCGCATCTGTGTGTGGGCGCCTGGTGATGGGGGGTGTACGGAGAAAAGTGCGCTCAGACACCGCTGGACAGATGAGCGGTACCAAAAGCGCACCCGTCTGCCATTCCAGAATTGATTCCCACGGCAATCCAATTGATTCCCAAATTGCGGCACAGAAAGGGGTCGACTAATTACAGTCTTACTCAACACCCCCGGATTCACCAAGGATAATTAGCTTGAGTGGGGCTGATATGAGCAAATGGCAGAGCTTCAGTCTTCTCTGGGCTGTAAAAAAAGGAAAAAGGAAAAAAAGAGTTTTCCCCCCTTCACTTTGAAGTAGACCTTGCGGTATCATTTTTTCACAAAAGTTTTAACGAACTGGATATGCTTTCATCAAGTATTATTTACCTTGATTTCATTATTTTTATCATTATTAGTTTACAAGGAACCAATTAAATAGGTGGTGCATTTTTTAGGATAATTAAGTTTTGCAATAACAGAGCTGACCACTTCAGATTGAGTGACACTGGCTGTGTGCTGAAGCGCTGATGGAACCCAGGGGTCTGAGGATTAGACAGACAGAGATAAAACACGCGCGCGTGGAATGTCTGATTAGAAACTCGGCAAGGCAAGCGTTTAAGACCAGTGACGGGACCTTTGGAAATCACAGGAACAAAAACAGAATGCAACAATTTGTGCTTCAGAACTGTAATCTTGTTTACGCACTTTAGTCTTATAGTTCATAAAACGTTTGAATATAATTGTTATTTCAGATGGCCAGATTTAATTGCATATTAATTTAGACCGAGAAAAAATATAGATTTTAAATAAATGAAACCGTCAACCACTCATATCTCCCGCTCAGAGTCACATAGATTAAGCAGTACAAAGATAAACCATTCTTAATACTGAGATGTGTCCATATGAGCTGTTATGTCTTATATTTTAAGATATCCGTATGGTTTAGGATTTTAAAAGTTAAAATTGTAATTTTTGGAACACTGAAAAACAAAACAAAAAAAAACCCTCATATCTGTTGATTCTACTCGCTGCGGTGGTCTGTCGGGGGAAATGTGTAGGACTGTGTCTCCTCCTGCTGGTCAAACAGTTGAAGCTGAACAGATCTACCCAAGCGCTCCCCGACAAAGAGTCTGGCGTCAGTTTACTGACTGAACAGCGTCCAGACTCTTAAAGACCTTTTATGTCTTGGCACTGAACCTTTCCAAAACTTTCTACTTCCGATGATTCAGACTACCTGAGCTAATAGAGGTTCATCTTTTACACTGGATTAACCACAAGAGATCAAACACAGAACTGACACACACACACACACACACACACACACACACACACACACACACACACACACACACACACACACACACACACACAAAAGAATAAAAAAGTTATATATATATATATATATATATATATATATATATATATATATGTATAATTTTCACATTTTCTTCAAATATTTTAAATCATAACATCTTTCCCCCCCTTTCAGCTGAGCACAATCAAAGTAACCATGGGATTCCTGGAGACACATCTTGTTTTGGGGATTGTCTTTCTAGGGGTATTTTCAGGTATGTGGAATAAAAAAAAAAAAAAAAAAAAATAAAAAAAAAATATATATATATATATATATAGCATTAATCAAAACTATTATATATATATATATATATATATATATATATATATATATATATATATATATATATATATATATTAGTTTTGATTAATGCTATTTTTTATTTTATTTATTTTTTATTTTATTTATTTTTTATTTTACTAATATAAAAAAGGGTTATTTTTTTTATATAGGCTATATTAAGCCTATATTCATTGAATACATTGAATATTTCCCTGCAGATGTTTCAAAACCTCGGCCGGTCATTAATTCAGATGAAGATGAATTTATTCTGACACCTCATTCGGATTTCAACATCACATGCTCTGGAGAAAGCAGAGTGAGATGGGTCGAGCCATTACCGGACAACAGCGTAGTGCATTCCGGGTCTAATCACAGTACTTTGGTGATCACTGATGTTGAGGCATTAAACACACGTCTCTACACCTGCGAATATGTGGATCAGCCTGAAAGCTACGCTGATATCTACGTTTTTGTTTCAGGTACGTTATTGTTCACGACTACTGAATAGCCTACAAATTATTAGCACATTATGTTTTTGTAAAAATGTCTCACCTCTTGTTCCACAGATCCCGAGGTTCCATTCGTATCTGAACCTGTTGTTGAGGCAAATGAGATGGGCATGACTATCCCATGCCTCGCCACAAACCCGCATTCTCAAGTGATTCTCAGAGACCTGCAGAGTGGGGACGAGGTTTCTCTGTTTTACGACCACAAGATCGGCTTTTTCGGCATATTAGCACCAGGTCAATACGTTTGCGAGACGAGCGTGAATGGCAAAGCAGTGAGGAGCAGCGTTTATAATGTGATAGATGACACGGGTAATTAATGCACAACAAACAATTAAACATTCAGAGTGTTTAGGTTACAACTTTAGACATTCTACCAACTATAAGTACACTGTAAAAAATTATATGATCAATAAGTTATGACAACATATTTTTTTACATTGCTTTAACTCATTAAGTAAAGCAAAGTTTTTTTAATAGGTTAAATAAGATTCAACTCATTTTTTTAAAAAGTCAGTTCGATTTAATTTAAGTTGAAATGACTTAAACATCCAAGTTGATTGTACTTAAACATTTAAGGCAGCAACTTTTTTTTTTTACCGTGTAACTTAGCAACTTCATGTATCTCTCTCTAACTTGCAACTATGTCAGCTAACTCTTAATTAGGGTCACTGTGATTTTGCCAAGTAAGAAATGTTCCTGGATCAACATTTTTTATTGATCCTGAAGCAACATTCCTGTCTGGAAATTTAGTCCTAACCCTATCCCTACATCTAAACCTAACCCTACCCATAACTTTTCCCTAAAATCAGAGTGAAATTATGGGTGAATAACACTGATGTAGAAGCACCTAAGCCCGGTTGAAAGCCTTAACTTGACATAAACTGTAAACTTGTCCCTCAAATCTGATTGGTTGATTGGAATGTTTTCCAGGATCAACAAAGAAGTTGATCCAGGAACATGTTGTATTTGGTGAAATCACTTCACCCTCTAATTAGAGTATTAGTAGACCGTTAGATCAGGGTAAGTACAATAAGTTGACTTGTACTTGCAAAAGTTACTTACAGTAATTAGAATGTCTCTTGGGGAACATCAAAATAAAGCGTTAGCAGATATTAAGCAGACAAGTCTATACTAATACTCTAATGACTGGTCGTTGACATGTTGCAAAGTTACTTATAATTAGTAGAATGTCTAAAGTGGACTATTGGAATAAAGTGTTATCTTTTATTAAAATTTCTGTATAATGGGCCATAAAGTGTAACATAGGTCATAGCTTTGACATTACATGAGTACCAAGGGAGATTACAAATTCTTGTTGACGAAGAGATGATGACATTTTGAGTTGGGGTGGGCTGCAGGTGTGAGATACTTACACACACTTACTTCATTTTAGATCATCACACACCGCACGTTACTCATGAGAAGAACATTTAGTGGCTGTCGATAGCCACTGCGTAAGGAATTTATACAGGAATAAATCGAAATGATTGATAAAGTGATTGGGTGTTTCTGCATTGGTCTTGGACTAAGTTTAAGTCCTTGCATCAAGTAACTGGCCCTGTTTTCACTCACACATGTTTTTATCATTAATAGAAGACTAGTAGGCAAAAATGAGTTTTATAACAGCATTGTTCATTTATTGAATGATTTTGATTGTATTGAAGATGACGACGACGACGATGATGAACAGCATGTGAATGAGGATAAACAGCAGGGCTTCAGCATACAGCTAAGAGCCAGTATGGAGGATGTGAAAGAGGGGGATGCCGTCAATCTCACCTGTGAGACTCCCCCTGGAAAGGCTTTCCACCAGCGGTGGCTGCATCCCCAAAAACAGGCAAGAACCTCAACCAAGAATATTTTTTTTTCTCTCTCTCTCTTTCCCTCTCTATTTTGTACTTCCCTAATATATGCAAAACTGGGTCCTCTGAAACTCTAGAACTGAAGACTTCTGATGTGATGCAGAGGTGTTTTCTGGTGTAGTATTCCTTTACTCTTTATGTTACAGTAGGAGAGAATGCAAAAATATAATCTTAAAAAAGTGAAGGTAGAAACCTCAAAGGAAAGGAATGACACTAATTTACTGTGTACTTTGACCTATGACCTGCACGTCCTGTGAGTGTTCAGGACAGATGTGTGTTTCTTACTGGTCTTGTGAATCCACATGTGTGTGGGAATATAGAAAACTTTGCATGTTTAAGGAAGGATTTTCCTAAAGATGCCAGATTTATTTTTTAGTTTGTGATATTTTTGTGCATTTGATGATTAATGTGAGTTCCTAATCAAAATGTGTTTGTTTGTTTGATAGTTATTTATTTAGTTGTCATTTAGTTTCTATTTGATGATGAAAGAGTTAAAAAAAAAGAAAAAAGTTAGTTAGTTAGTTAGTTAGTTAGTAAGTGTGTGTGTGTGTGTGTGTGTGTGTGTGTGTGTGTGTGTGTGTGTGTGTGTGTGTGTGTGTGTGTGTGTGTGTGTGTGTGTGTGTGTGTGTGTGTGTGTGTGTGTGTGTGTGTGTGTGTGTGTGTGTGTGTGTGTGTGTGTGTGTGTGTGTGTGTGTGTGTGTGTGTGTGTGGCCTGGTAAACCCTACATTATGGGGACAAAAAATGTCCCCACAAAGATGGCAATATCTGAAATCCTTGTCCTTGTGGGGACATTTTTTGGTCCCCATGAGAAAAACAGCTTATAAATCATCTTAAGTGATGTTTTTTGAAAATGTAAAAGTTGTTTACTTGGTGGTGAAAGTGAGTTCCAAATCAAAAGAAGTTAGTTAGTTAGTTTTTGTGAGTGTTTGTGGGAAAGATGTGTTTATATTTCATTGTGATGTAGCTCACCATCCATGTTTGTTTGTCTGTCAGAAGCATTATCTTTAAAATAAGAGACATTGGTTTTTGAAAGCAGTGTGGAATAGTGTAGAGAAGTTCCAAGTCCTTGTCTGGTCTGGAGCTGTGTTGGTTCTGCTGGGGTTGTTTATGATGAGTTTGCTGCGCTTGTCTGATTGCAGCCCTTTAAAAGACTTGTGTAGAGCTGATTTATCTCCACCAGGCTGCACTGAAATATGGGTACAGACTAGTCCTGGAAGAGAATATGTGTTACTGAGGCTAAAGTACATCTTTGCAAAGAAAATACTGTAGGTTAAATAGATTATAAAAAAAATAAAGAAGAATCCTGCAACTGATGTCTATCATCATTCCACATGTGCACAGTAAACACAGTGTGTGTAATATTGCTCTTTATTTTCTCTCCTCGTTCTCTCACTATTCAGGCCAGAGAGGCTGTTCCGATAAAGTTAGATTTCCCAGACAAGGTTGAGTACATCCTCAACATCCCAAAATCCTCTGTGGCAGACACTGGACGCTATGAGTGTTCTGTAACCAACCAGGTCACTGGACAAACCAAGTCCAGCAACGTGTGGATCACAGTCCATGGTATGTACTTCCCTTTCTCACTTAGATTCTGCACACCTCTGCTTTCACCATTAAAACCAGTAAACGGAGATGGGATGAACAGATGTGGGGTAGACAATCAATCAATGTTCTTTCTTTCTTTCTTTCTTTCTTTCTTTCTTTCTTTCTTTCTTTCTTTCTTTCTTTCTTTCTTTCTTTCTTTCTTTCTTTCTTTCTTTCTTTCTTTCTTTCTTTCTTTGCGTCCTTCCTTAGAGAGCTCTTTTGTGGAAGTAATATCTAATGGTATTGGGCCAGCGGAGGTTGCGTCTCTTCTGGAGGAAAAAGAGTTCACCATTTACATTGATGCTGACCCTGAGCCAAAGGTCAGGTGGTTTAAAGATGGCCTTCAGCTGGATGACAGCTACATCTCCACCAAGACCACTCATCTGGGTGGCCTCAGGTAGAATTTCACAAAATTGCTCACAAAATACACAATATTTTACTCTCCATTACTCTATTACTGATAATATTTCTATGAAATATATTATAATATATGAATGTATTTCTTTGATATTACGAAGATATTACGAAGGTTTTATGGGAACACTTTTTATTAACCTAAATAAATAAATGCTGAAAAAAGTATTTTTTTAATATTTAAAAATTAACATTAAATATTTATAAATAAATAAATACTGTAGAAATGTATTTTTTATACATAATTTTTTTTAATCAAAATAAATAAATACTACAAAACTTTTATATTTAAAAACATTAACCAACATTAATACATTGTAAAAATTGTTTTAGAGAATTTTATTTCAACTTAAGGTTGATTTTTGAATATTCATTCAACTCCAAATATTATAAATATATTTGTATATGTACAAATGAACATTGAGTTAGATTGATAAATGCTGTAAATGTATTGTTAGTTCATAATACCTAATACATTAACCGTTGTTAACAAAGCTTTGTCAAATAACTGTAATGATTATGTCTTTTTCTTACGAAGGTATGAGAATATTCTGGTCTTCCGCCATCCCATAGAGGAGGACAGTGGCATCTATGAGGTTGTTGCGTCGACTGGCTCCAGGACTTCAAGATTTTCATTCAAACTTCTGGTTGAAGGTATGATTATATAAAACAGCCGAACTATATATGAAGTGCCTGGATTGATTCCGAAACCCAAATCTAAAGCATTGGTATGCATGAGATGTGTATTAGAATATCAAATACTTGTTCATGTCATGATCAATGTTTTTTTTTTTGTACAGCCATACACCCAGAGCTGCCACAAACAGTGCTGGCTCCAGTGATGTGGCCCCAGAGGGAGAGCATGGAGGTGTCTCTCCACTCAACTTTCAGACTCACATGTCGAGGTCAGGCCGAGCTCATTTGGCGCAGCCCTGTTTATCTTCATGATCAGACCGACTCTGAAAAGAAAGGACTCTTCATCTCTACTGTGACTGTTGGCAATGCGACAGCTGCTCACACAGGAGAATACAGCTGCAGCTATGACAGCAACAACACTGAGGAGACCACCATATACGTCTATGTGCCAGGTAGCTAGTGATTTTTCTTTCCACCCCTCTTATTGTACAAGCTGAGTTGTTGTAGTGAAGTTGAATTTCTTCCCTTCAAACATTTTGTTCCATCAACGCACACAGATCCACAAACACCGTTTGTACCATCCATGACACCTTTTGAAAACCATGTGTTGAGTCATGATGAAATGGAGATTCCCTGCCGTGTGACAGACCCCAGCGCCAGCGTCTCTCTGACTCACATTGAGACCAATCAGGTTCTGCCCAGTGTCTATGACAGCAAGAGAGGTTTCGTTGGCCTCTTCAGCGCTGGCACGTATGTCTGCAGGGCCCTCATTACAGGACAGAAGCATGACAGCATACAGTACATCGTTCACGGCTGGACAGGTCAGTTCATTTTAGAGTTTTAAAAAATCGACATATTCTTAATCCAAATAATTTCAAAACAAGATTATACTTGAGAAGCAAAATTGGAAAAGAGGAATATTTTAATTGTATTTTTCTAAGGTTTTTGTATATATATATATATATATATATTATATATCCCAAAAAAATATTTACTGGAATAAACATAAGACAAAAATGTAATTGTGTATTTAATTAAATGCCTTAAGTGTTTATATAGTCTCCTTAAAAACAACTTAATTTATCTTACACTAATTTTTGTTCTTGCAAGGTTCAAGAATGTCTAATCTAAATATCTAGTTCAGTCATGAAACTCTAGAAGGTGCAGGCTGATTGGTCCTTTACATGCATCTGCAACCAATCACATCGTTACCGCATGGCACAAGATGAATGACTTCTGCTGATACTGCAGCCAGTGAGATTGCTTCCTCAACATTTAAATAGTCTGGTTTATTGTTTGCTGTAAGCTAGTCGTGGACCGCTATCAGAGTTCCTCTGAAAACCTCCCACCTCCCCCAGCTCCACCTGCCTAGATCTGCTACAGGAATTATGTGTTTCTATTAATGCAGAAGCAGCAGATCTAACATGCTCACAGCAGTGTGTATGTGTATCTTTTAGCAGTAGCAAGTCCATACTTGCAACAATAATCAATAGCAGCAGCAGTGTAGCAGATCTAGTCCTAGTAGGCTTCTACTCTGCAGAGACCAAATACATTAAAATTGCCATATTCAATGACATGCTTAAACTATTCAGAGTTGTCATGATTGTATATATATATATGTTAAATGTTTCTGCCCTTTTTCAGGAGACAATGAATTTTGTTCCTTCCCCAGCCATGCATTAAACCAACTGAATTTGACATTATTATATTGTTTCTCAGGAGGGTCTGATTTGAGAGTCGAGCTACGAGCAGAGAAGAAGGCTCTGCTGGCGGGTGAGACAATCACTGTTGACTGTGTGGCCAGAGGCAGCATGATGTTGGAGGATCACTGGAAATACCCTGGGAAACTGGTGAGATAAACAGCTCCAAAATAATAATAATAAAAAAAATTATATATATATATATATATATATATATACTTCACCTTCCCACAAATCTTGTTTAACCTAGATAAAATAAAACAAAATAATACAAATTCAAAATAAGTATATTTTTTACATACATTTATATTCTGCCTCTGTCGTTCTCTCTCAGGCGGATCGAGGAGTAAAGACCGTAAAGGAGAATGAGCGAGATCTTGAGATCCATTATACTCTGAGAGTGACTAATGCCTCACCGAAAGACAGCGGCATCTACGCCTGCTCCATCACTAACATTAACAGCAACGAGAGCCAAACCAAACAGCTCACAATTACAGTCTATGGTACAGAGATCACATATACACTCACACAGACACACGCTATAAAATACACATGATTTTCAATGTTTAAGGCAGATTCACACATATGCATACGTGACAGAGATTAATTTGCATTCCTAATCTGCCCTTATGCACAGATCATGAGTTTGTGCACATAAATCCATTGATTGGTCCAGTGGAGACTACTAAGCTGGACGATGTGCGAGAGTTCAGGGTGGACATAGAGTCTTTACCCGCCCCCAAAGTCACATGGTTAAAGGACGGCTCCGTCCTGGGAGACGTTGCTGTAGAGATCAGCACCAGCCTCCTGAATATCAGCGAGACCAGGTGACCACAACTTCCACCTCACCAACCTCATCTGAGCACTGTGGCATGCTTACATCTTCAGTATTTACAAGTGACTAAAATTGCTGTACTTTTAAATTGTATTTGTGCTTAAATATTTTAAAAGTGTTGATTTAAAGCTGTTGTGTGGTTTGTTCAGGTACCAGGGTGTGTTGACCCTAATCAGGGCTAAAGCAGAGGACAGTGGGAACTATACCGTCAGGGCAGAAATAGGCAGCCTGACTACCAGCTACAATTTCTACCTTCAGGTTAAAGGTGGGACCTTTTTTTTTTCTCTACCTACAGGTTGTTTCTGTCACTCCTTTGTTTACCTACATTTACATGTGTTTGCTTTTGCCTCTGCTTGCTGTTGGTTTATCTCGATGCACCTCTATATCTTTCTTCAGCACTCTTTACATATATTTGCTTATGTTTTTCTTGCTGTCAACTGGAGGATCTTTGTCAAGCAATCTGTAGCTACATGTACTTACAGTACAAGTGCTGGATTTCTTATGTTCTGGATGTTTTCAAAACAGAGGTGTAGAAATTACTGAACATAATTACACCATGTTAAAGTAAAGGGTAATGTTTAAAAATGTTACTCAAGTTTCCACATTTAATTGTACTTAATTATGTTAAAAATTAGCTTTTGAAATTGACAGATGAAAACAAGAGATCTTTGTATTAAATAAACATTTAACCACAATGCAAGGCTCAAAAAAATAAAAGCTCAAGGATTCGCAAGTTATTAAATGGAAACTAATGTCATGAAACCTGTTTCCTGAAACATCAAACAAATCAATAATTATTTGCACAGCATAATTGTTTAAATAAAAGTGTATGAAGTCATAGCTTCCACAAAGTTATGGTATGAAAAAAGAAGTAATACATTATTTGTATCATATAAATTGTTTTGTAAAAAAACAACATTCAATTAAAATTAATATTAGAATATTGTGAAATATTATTACAATTTAAAATAACTGTTTTATAGTTTAATATATGTTCAAAGTGTAATACTTTTTTTTTGATGCAAAGTAGAATTTTCAGCATCATTACTTCAGTCTTCAGTGTCACATGATCCTTCAGAAATCATTCTCATATGCTGATTTGCTGCTCAAAAACATTTCTTCCCTAGTGAAAAAAACGAAATATATTTAAAATACAGTAAGTATACTACAAATCCATTGCTGCCTATTCATAATGTACTTGAAATATAAATACTTTATAACATTATAAATGTGTTTACTGTCACTTTTGATTATTTTGATGCATCCTTGCTGAATAAAAGTATGAATTTCTTTTTGTGGCCAAAACAATTGTGGTGGGGCCAGTAAAAATGTTGGCAAGGAAAGTAAAAATCTGTCTCCTCTTACAGTTCCCCCTGTGATTGTGGACCTGATGGACATCCACCATGGCTCTGCTGCAGGTCAGGAAGTGGTGTGTACTGTTGGCGGCTCCCCTGTCCCTGACGTGGACTGGTATATCTGCAAAAACATTAAACAGTAAGCAGTCTTCCTTCTTCTTTCGCTCTGTTCCCCTACAGGTATTGGAATACAGGTATTTCTGTCTTCCTTCATTTGATCATCATTTCTCACTCTTTCCTTCTATAAAAGCAGTCCAAACTGGTGACACAGTCACATCCCTAGAGTTTAAAGTTAAGGCACCATAATGACATGCTGACCTCACTTTTCTTTCTTTCACCAGCTGTGCCAACGATTCCTCCCAGTGGATACCGCTTCCGATCAACTCTACGGACTTCACTGTGGAACTGCAAATGGATGTGGACAACCACATTGAGAGTCACATCATTTTCCACCATCTTGAGAGCACGATTGCTGTGCGCTGTATGGCCAGAAATGACATGGGTGTTGTTTCACGGGAGGTTAAACTTGTGTCAAATGGTAAGAAGCCTGTTCTTGTCTCTACTGAGACTGCTTTTTAAAATTTTAACAGCCACAAAGTTGATTTTTTAAACCAATCCATTCATCTGAAGTGCTTTAAATCTCTTAGTGTCACTGTTTGTCATGCATGCATAGGGTAAACAAAGTTTCAAGCTGATTTGAAACTAATTTGAATCACAGGTGTACAGTTTATTTAGGGATGAATTCCTGGGAGTAGATTTGCACTGAGAATAAGTTTTGTTTGTTGAAATTTCATTCACTGTAAGGAAAGATCTCTGTTTGTGTGTGATTATCTGTTCATCATGGTGCTTTAAACTCAGCAAATGCTACTTGTAGTAGTCCTAACATCTGTTAGCCTCATTTTGTGCCTGTCTTGTCAGGCTCCCCATGTCATTTTCCTGTGATAGATTTCTCAGGTGGACCATCCACTGCGTTTAGAAACAAATCCATATGTGTTTACACTAGTTTCTGTTGGCAGGGGTTTCGCTTCACTTAGTTACAGCTTAAATGAATTGCTCACACTGGGCACCTTGATTAACACAGCATACAAAAGTGATGCAGTTCAAAATATTTATACTTGTATAATGACATTATTAGGTACATTATTTTAGCTTTAGCACAAGGAAAAGCTAGTTTTGTTTCGGCAGTTTTCATAGATCAATTTTGTACCATATCCTTTCATATTTCCACCCTCCACCTCCTCATTGCTGCTGGTGTGTTCAGGTCCGCACTCAGAGCTCACTGTGGCTGCTGCTGTTCTGGTGCTGCTGGTCATTGTCGTCATCTCACTCATTGTGCTGGTCATTATCTGGAAACAGGTACTCACTCACTCATTCATCCACTCACTCACTCACTCATTCACATCGACTCATTCACTCACTCATTTATTTACTCAATCACTTGCCCGTTTACTCATTTACTTACACTGACTCGTTGACTCAACCTTTCACTCACTCACCCTTTTAAATGCTTATTCATTCATTCATACTTACACTACCAATCAATAGTTTGGTGTCTGTAAAAATCTTTTTAAGAAATGAACCTTTATTCCGCAAGGATGCATTACATTGATAAAAAGTGACAGTACAGAGTAAAGATTTATGTTTCAAATAAAGACTGTTCTTTTGAACTTTCTATCCATCAAAGATGTATTACGGTTTACACAAAATATTAAGCAGCACAACTGCTTAATATTGATAATAAGAAGAAAATAGTATTAGAATATTAGAATGATTTCTGAAGGATCATGTGACACACTGAAGACTGAAAATTCAGCTTTGCCATCACAGGAATAAATTACTTTCTAATGTAGATTCAACATTGTAATAATGTTTGACAATATTACGTTTTTACTGTATTTTTGATCAAATCAATGTACCACTGGTGAGCATAAGAGCAAAAACATTAAAAATCTCACTGACCCCAAACTTTTTGAACGGTAATGTACCTATTTGCTCATTCGCTCAGTCTCTTTATACAATCACTCACACATTCATCCACTAACATACTTATTCAAATATTCACACTGATGCACATATTCACAAATCCCCACTCTCTTACATTCATTCTTGTAGTCGCTCATGCACATTTGAGGTATGAATAGACAATGCATCAACACAGTCATATTAGCTTCTGTGAGAGCTGAAATGAGATTGTAAATTGAACATGTCACATTGTTTGTGTGTGAATGACACTTCTCACCTCTCAACCTGAGTGTGGAACAGCCTGACTGTCCTCCAGTATCTGTAAGCTCTGTTCCTGATCACATGCGAATCACTCTCTCCTTCTGCACCTGTGTTTCAGAAACCACGTTATGAGATCAGATGGCGTGTGATTGAATCGGTCAGTCCGGACGGTCACGAATACATCTATGTCGATCCCATGCAGCTTCCATATGATTCCCGCTGGGAGTTCTCTCGAGATAGCCTTGTTCTGGGTGAGTCGCAGTTGTAGTGAATCAGTCCACCATGGTCTTGTCTTGTGGATTCAGTGTGTTTCAGCCATCTTTAAGTGACATTTTGTTGTGGTCGTGTGCTTGATGGGATTGTGGTTTTGTAATCTGACATCATCACAATCTACTGCACAGATTATATTTAGGTGATCTGTGTGGTGACTGTGCAGACTGATTGAGGTTTTTGACTCAAACATCCAAAATGGTCTTGCACAGGAAACCACTGTGGTAATACTGAATGTTACAGAAAGCGCTTTGTGTTTGCATGCTCTCTTACACTAGATAATGTTTCTGTGGACTGTGGCATCCTCTGGTTATGCAAACGAGTTAAAAGTTTGTGTGTGTGTGTGTGTGTATGTTGCAGGCCGTGTCCTGGGCTCAGGAGCGTTTGGGAAAGTGGTGGAGGGCACTGCTTACGGACTCAGTTGTTCTCAACCTGTGATGAAAGTGGCTGTAAAAATGCTTAAACGTGAGTTAATTGAAGTTTGACTGGTAGTTCTGATTTGCATATATAAAATGTCTGGTGGGAATACTTTTTTTACAAGCAGGATAATAAACACAGCAATATCTCATTTATGAATTATGATGATTAATGATATTAAAAGCAAATTTTTGTTGGCAATATGGTAATATAATTGGTCATATGATTGATTCCTCAGCGACAGCACGCTCCAGTGAGAAACAGGCTTTGATGTCAGAGCTGAAAATTATGACCCACCTGGGCCCTCACCTAAACATCGTCAATCTTCTAGGAGCGTGCACCAAATCAGGTGAAAATGCACAAACACACAGATAACAAAGACAAAAAGACAGTCTCTAGGGTGGTGTCGTCTTGGTTTGTGGGTTTTTATTGTGTGGCGTTTTAACAGGCGGAGTTAAGTGTAGAACTTGAACCTCCTGCTTTTAGACATTTTACAAGTCTCTGAAAATATTAGACCAGTTTTATTAACACTGCTCTCAATCCTTCTCTTTTTCTTTCTTTTTGTCCATTTCTATTTTCAGGACCAATCTACATTATCACAGAGTATTGTTTCTATGGAGACCTGGTGAATTACCTGCATAAGAACAGAGATGGTTTTCTCAGCCGCCACACAGAAAAGGGCAAGAAAGATCTAGACATTTTTGGCATCAACCCAGCCGATGAGAGCAGCAGGAGGTCAGCCAACACACATACCCACACAAAAGATGTGATTTGCTGCATTTTTAGGTCAAAACGTGATGTTAGGAATTGTTTTTGTTTAGCTCTTTAATCTGATTGAAGATTAGGGGTGTCAGGATTGCAGTCTAATTGGGTAAGTGAAGTCATTTATGAGAGGAGAGAGATAAAAGACAAGTAAAGAGGTAGAGAATAGGGGTGTCACGATATACCATTATTGACAATAACCGTGATATTTAAAAAATGAAATATCTTTATCTTGTTAATTAGGGGTGTCGCAATAAAGAGGTTTTGGCGATACCGTAATATTTCAAATGAATAGCACACATATGATAATATGGCACATAAATTATCCAGTGCCAGTCTCTGGTTTACATCCCAACGTACAGTATGTGGCAGTATTGCACCTTACCGCTGGTTGCCACCTGTCATAAAACGCAAGCAGTCACAGCGCGCAGCTGCTACTGACGCGTAAAAGCATGTCGTTGGATATGACAGACGAGACACTCTATATACCCACACTCCAAGAAAGTTAGCTCGCTAGTATGGACGTTTTTTGGATTCAGCAAAAATGACTCGTTAATCAGAAATGTTACATTAACCTGTTAACTGCTGACTCCTTTCTGTGTTCTTTTACATCCCTCTGGGCTTTTAGACCAAAATTGTGCTCATACGGATAAAAACTTATGGAATATCATATGTTTACTTCAAATATCTTTAGACAGCAGTATTTTTTCTTCTTTTATTTGACCCATAATAGGACGATATGAGCATTATGGAGCGCTAAACCCTCACGTGTAATGTATGTTTCATTCATACTCAATGCTGGAGGACTGAAAGAGTCCAGGAAAGTTCCAGGAAATCCCTAATACAGACAAAGACGTCCAGTGATCGCTGTAGCTGAATAAAACGCAGATATACAGCAGACACCTATTGAAGAAGTGCATACCTTTTTGGTCAAGATCTTGTATTGACAATGCAAGAGTCAAGCACTCTGTAAAGTCTACTCCAGCACATCCCAAAGACTTTCAAGGAATTTAAGGTCTAGACTCAGAGGTGCCAATTCATGTGTGAAAATTATTCTTCATGCTCCCTCCCAACCATTCTTTCACAATTTGAGCCTGATGAATCTTGACATTGTCATCCTGGAATATGGATGTGTCTTAATATATGGTTGTTAAAGAAATGAAAAGCTACAGACTCCATCAGTTAGGGTTAGAGGAACTGTTGGCAAACATAGAAACATAATAATCACTGCAATAATGACCCAATCATTGACTCTTAAGCATTTGCCTATTTAACTTAACTTAAGTTTTGAAACTAAACAAAAGTGAAGTTTGTCACCTTTAAAAGAAAACTCAGGTGGTTACTGGCCGTATGCTGTAACCCACAGTGAGAAGATTGGTGATCTAATCTCTACACATTCACTTACAGTACACATCAGATTGTTCTGCTATAAGATGACCTAATCATTCATTAGCATGGCCAACTATACAGATAGTGTGAGTGTTTTCATTTGGCTAGAGTGACCTTACACAGCATTATGTTCTCCCCAGACTTATTTTTTCTGTATTTATGTGTGTGTGCAGCTACGTCATCCTGTCTTTTGAGGGGAAAGGTGATTATATGGACATGAAGCAAGCAGACACCATGCAATACGTCCCCATGCTGGAAATGAGTGAAGCTTCAAAATACTCTCCCATCCAGAAATCAGACTATGACCATCCTCCCACTTACAGACAGTCAATTGGTAAGAGAACTCTTTTAAAGGAATAGTTCACCCAAAAATGTATATTCAGTCATCATTTACTAACCCTCACTCTCATGTTGTTTCAAACCAACTTGACTTTCATTCCTCTGTGGAACACAAAAGCAGATATTTTAAAGACTCTGCTTTTTTCCCCATCCAAGAACAATGAATGAGAACTGAAGCTTTCAAGCTTACAAGGCAAGCCATGTAATTCCAGAATAAAAGCTAATAATGGCTGAATAGAAACAAAAGAATATGATAAAAGAATAATGAGGATTACGTCTTATACCCGCAGAGGTGTGGAAGGTTTGTCGAGGGAAAACAATAGAACATGAATCGTGCAGTTCTCCTTGCCAGGCAATAGAAAATAGACTGCAAATAGATGTTTACAGGGCAATAAAATAATGTTTTAACATCTTATTAGCCTTCTCTAAAAACTCACATGACATGGTCTTAGAAAATGCGTCATAAAATTAATCGTTTTAGAGTCCTCATATTTGAAATGAAGCATGAGCAGATTTGTGGCTTGGCTTCACTTTAATTTTGGTTATAAGTTGTTATACCACATCCACATAATATTTTTATACATTTAAAAATATATTCTTAGTATTTGTTATTGTTTTTATGTTTGATCTGATATTTCTCCATATTAATAACAGTCTGAGTAATTCTGAGTATTGAACTGTAAACTCTTAAGTTTTGGCTTTCTAAATATATGTTGGTTATGTGTCTATTCAGAATGACCATAAAAGTATCATAAAGACTGACTTGTGTGCTATTGCACTAGCTATTTGTACATATATGTATGACTATTGCAAGTCTTCTGAAGTCATATCCAAGCTTTGTGTGAGGAACTGGATTAGTCCGACCAACAGATTCATTGAAAAGATCTTACTCCATGAATGATTATTCCCGAATCATTAACTCTTACCAAGCAGAGCTGAAGCACATGACAATATTAACAGTGGAAAAACATCTTAAATTTTAGACTACAGCCAAATTTACAAAGCTATTGTATGACTTTAAAAACTTTAAAAGTTTGAAAGCTCTAATTCATTGAAATTGCATTGAAAATAGCATGAAAAAACATTTTCTCCCTGTGTGTTGTACGGAAAAAAGAATGTCATACAGGTTTGGAACAACATGAGGGTGAATAAATAATGACAGAGTATTTATTTTTGGTTGAACTATGCCTTTAAGTATAAATCACATCTCCACCTCTTTCCTTTTCCTGTTCTGTTTTCTCATTCTTAATCCTCCTGACTTATTTTTTTTCCTTTTGGCACTTTATTTTTCTGTCTATCCCTCGTTTACTGCACGTACTCCCGTTGGTTTGGCATGTTGTGGTCTGGTTTGGCTTGGCTGGTTGTTGTAGGAAACACACACACATACACACTGATGTTTAGCTAGTGATAGCAGAGAGGTCCACCCATGTCACTACAGTCCGTGCACCCTGCAATTACAGATGGTAATTGTAGCGCAAACGTCTTAATGCATCCATCTGCCTGCCATTCCTCAGACTTTACACATACACAAAATCATTTTGAGCATACAGTTCTAATTTAAAATGTTTGTGTGAATAACAGACGGTGAAGTTGAGAACCTTCTCTCAGATGACACCAATGAAGGCCTGACGACAGTGGACCTCCTCAGTTTCACCTATCAGGTGGCTCGAGGGATGGAGTTCTTGGCCTCTAAGAACGTAAGTTAAATCCTGTTTTTGCAGGATAACTGCCTCTGTCAGTTGAGTCTGTAAACATTTGCTTCAAAACACTTTTGATCTTGCTTATGCAGTTTAGACATAACATTGAGACATGACATTATAGTGATTCTGGATGTTTTTGCGGAGGAGGTGACTTGATGGCAGGTTTCTATATTTGAGAAAATGGTTGCTTGTATGCACTGTGGCTGTATAGTTAAAATACGTAGGATTGAGGGTTTGCAGAACTTCCCTGGTAAACTGAAACCTCTCAGTAAAAACGATGCTGCTATCATTTCATGTTAAGTTGAAACAACTATTAATTAAACCTCTTGTTTAAAATTCGGGTTTACTAAATCTCATCTCACAAAGGTGGACTTTCTAGACCACCCTTGAAGAAAGACAGAGAGTGAGGGAGAGAGTTGAGGAAAGTTTGAAAATAATAGTTCAAATAAAACCGATTTATAAAACTGCTTATACTGTAATTAAAAGAAATCCTGATAAATCATTTTCAAAGAAATAATATAATGTGTGCCATTTAAAAAAATGTGTATAAATATTTGTGTGGCACTTTATCCTTTTGTGGTTTATAAATGTCTTAACATAATGCTAAATTATATAGAATATAATATCAGTATAGTATAAAGAGAAAAATAAATGTTTGAGCCTTTTGATGGGGCTGTAAGGGTACATGACAAATGTGTACAAGACTATGTTACACGTTACATATGTTACTATGTTAAGTATATAAATAAATATGTTCTCAAATAAATTCTTTTTTCTATATAATACAACCCACTAAAACTGAACTGAATCTCTCTGTACCAAACACACTCTCTTGTTTACTTTTATTTGTCCCTGTTTCACACAGTGTGTACACAGAGACTTGGCTGCACGTAATGTCCTGCTGTCTCAAGGCAAGATAGTGAAGATCTGTGACTTTGGCCTGGCCAGAGACATCATGCACGATAACAACTATGTCTCCAAAGGAAGTGTGAGTGGTTGTCTCAGTCCTTATGTGGTGTTTTTGATTAATCATCTTAGATTATGGATATTTTCAGTGTTTTGACATGGCCTATTTTGGCAAAAAGAGCTGGAACAAACGTCTTCTAATACTTCGTCTTTTTGTCTCTCACACGCAGACTTTTCTTCCAGTGAAGTGGATGGCCCCTGAGAGTATTTTTGATAACCTGTACACTACACTCAGTGACGTCTGGTCTTATGGCATCTTATTATGGGAGATCTTCTCTCTTGGTATGATTAATATGACCATAGATTTTATTTTAGCATTTATTTACAAACTTTACAAATGCACAGTATATAATGTGTTTTTGTCGTTTCTGTAGGAGGGACGCCTTATCCAGGTATGGTTGTGGATTCCAGCTTCTACAACAAGATCAAGAGTGGATACCGAATGGCGAAACCCGAGCATGCTTCCAGTGAAGTGTACGTTCCATCTCGAAGTTTGCGTGACTGCTTTGCTGTGCTTGGCTGCGGTTGCCGCAGATATCTGACCAGTGTGCTGTTGTTTGTCTATGTGCAGCTATGAGCTTATGATGAAGTGTTGGAACAGTGAACCAGAGAAGAGACCGTCTTTCCACAGCCTGAGTGATACGGTGGCCTCTCTGCTGCCCTCAGGATATAAGAGGGTAAGCCTGAAACACGGACACTAGATTGAGATTTATCACTCTCAAATGGTCTCAGTTTTATTTAGGATGAAATCATTTTTAGGAGAGAATATTTCTCAATCATTTACTAAAACTATTTAATTATTTCTCTAACTAAAATATTTGTGCTATTATTATAATAGAATTGAAAAAAAAAGATTTTAATATATTTTTATTTTAAATATAGATATATTTATTCTTAACTAAAATAACAATGATAAAAAAAAGAACAAATGTGAACAAAAATTAATCAAATAAAAATTAATAAAAATATCTGATGTTGTAATTAATCTCTTCCAAGACATCTGAACCATGTATTTTGCCAAAAAGAACCACCAAATAAGACAAGAAGGGGGTATCTGATTGATATATACAAAAATTAACAACCATAGCCTTGTAAATGAGATGTTTAGGGTAGAGTTAATTTAACATTTACGACACCACACTAATTTATAATGTTATAAGGGATGAAATCTAACCTGAAACTAAATTAAATAGCAATTTACAATAGTCATTTCCAAAAAAATAAATAATGAAATAAATGCTATCTACTGTATTTATGCTCCATTAAACTATCTAAAACTAAACTAAAATTGAAAACTATAATATAGAATTTAAAAAAAAACTATAATAACATGTCCCATCATGCCCTAATAAATGGCCCAGATAAAAGTATGGTGGAAATGGCTTCCCACTTCCTGTAGCTTAAATGCAGTGTGTCAAACTGGGCTTTGAGGCCTTGGCTATGTCTATGTCATCGTTGGCAAAACTGCCAGACCACTAACAGAGATTAGCACACCAGCGCTCCAGCTGGCTAACGCCCCAGCAAGGCGAAACCCAGCAGTGCTAATGACCAGGAGCATACAGTTAGCGTCCGCCAGCTAGCCATAATTGTTCTATTAAACAGACACCACACGTGGTACTTCAAAACTCTGCTTCCCAGAGTCACATGGCCCAGGGAATAACTAGCTCCTGTTATAGCACCTTGGGCAGGGGTGTGGTGGGAAATGCGGTTCGTAAATTGGCCTGTAAGTTCTTAAGTAACCGCAGAACGCTTGGAGAAATGGGGCAGAACTTCAGAGTTGAGCAGTGTTTATGGTGGCGTTGAAGTGCTATTTACAACAACCAGAAATGATTCAATTTCTCCCTCATTTCCTTCATTTATAAGAGAGAACGGCAAGCTTAATTTGAGATTAACTACAATATTCATGTCACATAAATCCTATTCAATAAACTCGTTTTTCTACTTGTTATTGCTGTAATACTCTTTCAGTTGTACTTTTATGTTTTATTTGTATAATATTTTAATATGATTTTTTACATGTTATTTATTGCTTTTCTTGTTGTGCAGTGTTATGAACGCGTGAATCATGACTTCCTGAAGAGCGATCACCCCGCTGTGACTCGGGTGCAGTGTATTGACAATGATGATGCGTACATGGGCGTGCTCTACAAGAACCAGGGCAAACTAAAGGACCGCGAGAGCGGCTTTGATGAACAAAGACTCAGCTCTGACAGCGGTTACATCATTCCTCTGCCGGACCTCGACCCACTGTCAAATGAAGACTACAGCAAGAGGAACCGGCACAGGTAGCCCACAAATTACATTATATTCTCACTTTGGGGTATTAGGTTAGAATGATGATTCCAAAGAAATTAATACTTTTATTCACTAAGGATGCATTAAATTGCACTTTTGATCAATTTAAGGCATCCTTAGTGAATAAAAGTATTAATTTCTTCTTCTTTTTAAAAAAAAATCTTACTGACCTCAAAGAACTGTTGTGTATGTCCAAAATTAATGGACAAAATTAATGAAATGTTACAAAAGATCTCTATTTAACATAAATGCTGTTCTTTTGAACTTTCTATTTCTCAAAAAAAAAAACAAAAAAAAAATACCTGGGCCCGTATTCATAAAGATTCTAAGAATCCTCTCAGAAAACTCTTAATTTAGCTTAAAACTTTTACGTAGGAGTCTTAGCTTAAGAGCAATTCGGGACTGATCTGAGAGCAACTCTGAGTAAGGAAAAGACAAAAACTTTCATCTTAGTAAGGAGGCGGGGTTGACCCCGTTGCTATGTATGACACAATCTTTTGACGACTGTGATTGGTTGGTTGTCCAAGAAGGGAAAAAAAAGTGATTTTAAGTATAGGGTCTATTCTAAGCCTTCACTTTGAAATTACATGCGTAATTTTTCCTATTTGACCGTTCTCTCACACACACACTCACACACACACACATTATATATATAAATCCTTTTTATTTTTATTTACCATGCTGTTCATTTCCTATAAGGTATTTGCTTGGCTTAGAATGATAAAAATTGTTCCACTCTTTCCAATTACACTGATTGCTGGCATGTCTATTTAAGTGGTGGTTTGAATGTTGGTTTTAATGTATCAAACATGGAATTTTCCCAGTTGCCAAATATCGTAATGTAGTGATTACTTTCATTTCTGGCGCTATGGCATATGCGCTGTATCGGAGATATTAGCGTGTCTCTAATAAGATCTGTCACAAACATGATCCCTGCACGATCTAATCTATAGCGTCTTATTAATTCACTGTTATTCATTGTCTTCAACACATTTCTTCTCCCTCTTCGTCTTTCTGCCATGTTCTCCTCTGCTAAAGAAACTCTTAAGCCTCTTAAAAGTCCTCGTCCGTGCTCCTAACAATTTTGACCTTAAGAGCTCTTTTAAGGGTTAAGATGCTTTCTGAATTCCTTTTTTCTTTACTAGGATTTTTTCTTTAATTTTAAGAGTAAACGCCCACATTTCTAAGAATTTTCTTAGAATTTTGTCACTAGGAGCTACTCTTTGCATTAAGATTCTTTATGAATACGGGCCCTGGATTTTTTTTAAATCACCATTTCCAAAATAATATTAAGTAGCACAGCTGTTTTCAACATTGATAATAATAAGAAATATTTTTTGAGCACCAAATCAGCATATTAGAATGATTTCTAAAGGTTCACGTGACACAAAAAAAATTGCTATTGACAATCTCATAGTATAAATAGTTATTTTTTCTGCACAATGTATTGGCCACCATATCGGTATTGGCCGAAATATGTTCATTTTTAATGTTATTGTTATCGGCCCGATGAGAATATTTGGCCGATATCTTAAAGCCGATAAATAAAATATTATTTCCTTAAGCTGAGACACTTCAGATGCGCACTGTTCGCATCCATGATGGTTTTGAATTGCTTGAATATGATTGGATTTATAATTTTTTTGGTAAGGAAAGTTGGCCTTCATTGAAGTTGATTAATTTTAAAACTTACACGGGTTCAGACTAGCTTGATTTATGTTGAAGTGCTTGGGACATGGCTTTTAATTGTGAGACTTTTGTTTTATCAAGCTCTCAAAAATCATATAAAAATTAGGATTTAGATTTATCGGCCAATATATCGGTTATTGGCTATCAAATTTAAAGAATTATCAGTTAACGGATATCGGCCAACATTTTCATATCGGTGCATCCCTACTTTTTTCTTTTCTTTTTCTTTTTGCATTTCAACAAAATGTCATATTTATGACACATTTAAAAACTTTCCAGTACAATATGAATGACTGAACTGTCCTCTCTTTTTCTCTGTAGCTCTCAGACGTCGGATGAAAGCGCAATAGAGACAGGCTCTAGTAGCTCCATGACCAAGCGTGAAGGAGAGACCCTGGAGGACATCACCTTGCTGGACGAGATGTGCTTAGACTCAGGAGACCTGGTGGAGGACAGTTTCCTGTAAGAGAAAGATGCAAAGAGAGAGAGAAAGACATCTACAGACAAATTTTACTCTGATCCATTACAAGTTCATGGATCTCTCCCTGCATCCTTCAATCCTATTTTCCTCACTACACTCTATTTGAGCCTTCAGAAGAAGAAAACAAAACTTTGATGCGTGAATGTCATTGATGTTTTTGGATTAGACATCGCCCTCTACAGGTCTGGAGGAATGAGCTGTGCACCACAGGACTTTATGAGTGCTCTTGATGAGGCTCAGTAAGTGGTTAAGTGACTCTAATGGAGCTGAGACCAATGTAGGGGAAGTGGAGAAGATATTTGTCTCTGTATATCATTTCTGTATGTTTGTAATGTGTTTGTTTGTGTGTGTCAGTGAATTATATGATCTGTATTTTGACGGGCATTCCGATCAGCAATATAAGCATGTCATTTAAAAGCATTTCAGTGACCTGAGTGGTTTCACAACTGCTACCTTTCAGATGAATCAATCTGAGCTACTAAAAAACCACTATAAACACTTAAAAACCAGCATAACTGAGTCAACATTCAACTATTTTGAATCAGGCCTGTTTTGTTTTTTTGCCTCTCCCACATTTTTACAGAACCTTATGTAATTTGAGGAGCAGTACACCAACTAAACAGCACAAACCCTGTAAGACATATAGGTTTAATGTAACTGATCATATATCGTCAATGTCTCAATAAGTGTGGCAGTTTGAATTTTATTTTTGTACTATTTGGATAGAAGGGATATATTATTTGTGAATACTGGGTTCGGAATTTATGTAGTCCTGAATGAAGAAAATGGCAACTGTGTTTTGACCTGTGAGTCGCATTGTATTTTTATAACTTCAACCTTTATAAGTTGCTGATATGTCACTATTTATAACATCTTTATGTGTGGCCAAAGTTTTTACCTTACTGAAGCAAAGAATTTTCTGATTTTGTAACTATTATGTTAGTCTGAGGCATTACTGATATTCAAACCTAATCTTTTAAAAAAAGATGATCCAAATGAAATGGCTTATCTCAAAGAGTTTCACGGCATCTTTTGGGGCTTTTGCCTAGTCTTTGAAGCTTGTACTGCAGTATAGTCATGAGGAAAGTTATGTTTGAAAGTCGGTACCTTTTTCAGTTTTCTCTGATTCTGCTCCAAGTTGTACCTGTCAAGTGGATTTTATGAGCATTCAACCAAATGGAAATAGAGATAATCATGCCCTGCCTGAAATGCTAGTTCAAAGTCCTAGTGAAGATTTTTCACCCTCCACCAAGAGCGATTAAAAAAATCACAGTGTAGATAAAATCACATAGCCAAATCCTGTAGTCTTGAAGCATCTTAGAGACGCGTCATTTAGATTTTCTTTACTTTGATGTTATACATCACTGTTTGTTGTAAATGTGTATCATTGTATAACAGGACTTCAGCATATCACTGCCTGCCCCATCTTCACCCTCTACTGTGGCACGTCAGGAGGAGATATATATATAAAAAAAACTGTTGCACTTTTTAAAACTCTTCTTTTGAATATGTTATAGCATTTCATTATTCTGCTTTTTGTGTGTGTGTGTGTGTGAGTGTGTGTAGACGTTGAAAATGTGTCTATGCTGAAAAAGGAAGGTAAATGATTCCTAAAGAGACAGTAGAGTGAATGTTGTTTTGCAGGAAGAGGAGAAACAAAGGAGAGGTATGAAGTATATTCTATGGTACAATATGCGTAATGCTAGGTAGTTATTCCCTTTAACAGATGTTATTCTTTTGCTATAATATGCATTATGACCATGTACATTCAAAAGATTTATATTTCAATAAATGAGATTTAATTGACTCTGTAGTTGAGCATTTCTAGCTTTAAATTGTATTATTTTTGAGATCTTGCTCTGATTATAAATAACTGATGCAAGAGTTTCCAACCAGACAGATTTACACAACTAGAGTATTTGATTGATTATCTCATATAAATAAAAAAATCTAATATCTGGAATATTGCTATAGCACAATAAAGCCATGGCGTACATTCAGACAAGACTCACCTGTTTAAAGAATTTGGGGCAAGTTGTCTCATGTTGTAGACTATATGTAATTTTAACTTACATAATTTGTTAAATAATTATAATTATTTTGTATTTTTTTGGACCAAGCAATAGACATTTTTAAGATATTTATATAATAAAAATATAATAAAAAGCAATAGAAATTAAGTTAATAAAAAGACTATTAATTGACTATCAATAGAATAAATCTACCCTGATAATTTTTTTTGTTTTTGTTTTTTTGACCAAGCAATAGCCATTTTTAAGATATTTATATAATAAAAATATAATAAAAACTAAAAGCAATAGAAATTAAATTAATAAAAATACTATTAATTGGCTATCAATAGAATAAATCTACCCTGATAAGAAGTGTGACTGTGTGTGACAGTCTCCCCTACAAATTATGCTAATTCTATGTAGATTTCTATTGAAGAATGATGTTGTAGTGATGCCATATGGCCACTAGAGTGCGCAATGACATCATCTGTGAGTGTGTGTGATTGTGAGAGCGTACTGTTTGTCTGTCCTTTGCCTGTTTTTTTGTTTAAATATTGTTACAGCTGGAATTCTTGTGGAACCGCCTTCGTCTTACCTCGTTAAACATCGAGTGAGTTTCTGGTTTTACAACAACAGGATATGCAAATATATGGATTAGGGAAGAGAACGAGAGAGGGTTTTTGATAAATGTGAAATGGGTGCTGTAAAACGTTTACACAAGGCACAATGATTTCAAAGTAGTCATCCCCTATTTGGGAAAACCCCCTTTTAAAGGATATCTCTGAAGAGGCCCAGAAAATGTTGCTGTATACAACCAAGGTGCAGACGACATTAGAGAGTTTACAATGTGTTTATTATTATGTAAACATATTTTATTGTTTCATTATTTTGTGCAAGCATATTTTATTTCAAGTGAGGTGAATTATGGAAGTGTTTCAAGGTCTAGTCTAGTGGAAAGTGTCCAGTGGCTGCACTCTTGTAAATGTCATAGGGAAGGACCCTTCACAGCAAGCTCTTGCACACATTTTAGACTGGAACGCTCCATAAATGATTGCTGATGACGCTGGTTTCTGAAGGGACGCATGTGGGTGTTCAAAAAAACTATTTTGATTTCAGCCTTAATCACTTTTTTACATTGTGACTTGGTTCAGCACTGAAGAGGACACTGAAAGTATGATCCTTACATTTTCCTCACTTTGACTTTAGGGCTTAAATATACAGTATATTTACTTTTAGTACTAAGGCTAGTTTAATATGTTTACCAATTCCTACCAATTCTGTGGAAGATTTTAGTAGCTACATAGCCTACCATTAATACCATTAAGGTTTTCTGAGGGTCAGTGCAGGACAGAGTCAAAGTCACTGAAATTGTCTTTATCTGGTGTAATATGAAAATAACATTCTGCTTCTGCCTTCCAGGGAATGGGTGGTGCTTCCAGCAAACCTGTGTGTGTGTGTGTGTACATATGCAAACTGCAAAGTTGCATAGTATCAGACAGTTCTATGCAAAAGAGAAGCCATGAAAGATCACGTAAACAGAACGCCAAGAGTGTGTGAGAGGGAGAGTGCAGAAATGAATCAGAAACAGATGGAGATTTGTTTAAAAATAATAAATAAATAAAAATCATGCTTTGGTAAATCATAATAATGACTATTTGATTAGTATGATATTTTTGACAAAGTCTATAGATACTGTCTACTGTAGAGCTGATTTGAACTCTATTAGAGCTCTATCCAGTAGAGCTGAATAATGACACCATTGTCTTTTCAGAGATGCTATACAGCAGAATAGCCTATTAATTTGTTTCATAATTGATGAAATTTGCATCATTGAACATTATTTTCCTGTTTATCAAATCTGCATTGAATAAAGCACTATATATTTCACTTCATGTGCATGTCGAACATTGTTTTACAGAGCATCTAACACATGTATAGTAGGTATTATCTTCATTTTACCTCAGAAAATATGTTATACATTTCAACAACATATGACTACAGCTAATTAAGCTAGCTAATATTACTGTACAGTGTGTGTCATATATGACTTCTGATATAAGCATGAGTGACAAGTCACAAGGTAAAGAAGGGGAATGTTAAGCTGGAAGCAGTGCATTTTATGCCAGTCTGATGATAAAAAGAAAGGAGTCCTAGTCCAACACCCTAGATTAGAGTACTATGGGCTCATTCTTCAGGTAGTTCAAGAGAGGGCCAGTTTGAATGATGGGGACTATGTCTAAGTACAAAGGCAACTGCAGAACTGCATACCAGAAACAATGTGCTCAGATAATGCAGTCTGACATCGCTCCTGTCACTCAAGTGCAACTAATAAGGTTGAAATACAACGTGCAAGAGACCGCAATGCACATGCTTTAGCTACAGGACACTACACTGCCAAAAAGCGTGGACAGAAAAGAAGAAGCACAGAAACGGCTGAGCCAGACCCCTCAACATCTGGTTTTTCATTGCCATTCACACGATCCCATACAAATCCACTGGATAAGTGATGGCATCTCTTCTGCAAACATATAGGGCAGAAAGTGAGAAGCTCCCTCCAACACTTGGAGCTTTGAAGCAGCACATCTTGAGAGTCCATGTCAAAACAAGAGTATGGGCACAGGCAGCCATTGCTTTGCAGGATCCACAGCTGGATCCTCTACAAAACAGATACTGCAAACACTCGGATGGTCACACTCAAACCAGTGACCACAGAGGTCCTCCCAGCCCCAAAGGCCTAGCACCATTGGACTCCCTGACCCTGAAAATGGGGCTTTAGCAGTTAAAATAAAATCAACATTCCAGCTTATTCAGAAACCGAGATATTACAAATTAAAGTTTTACGGCGGCCATTTTTAAACAATGAAATATGGCCGCCACATAGACATCTGGGCAAATGCAAACATTTATTTTCTGACTCCTTATACAATAACCTGTCCAAAAATTTACAGTTTAGCAAATCCCACAAAAATATATATAGTGAACCTGACTATTACTAATAGGCGCACATTACTAACGCGCGCTCATTAAAAAACAAAAAAAATATTGCGCCATTAACTTTAGACAAGGTTTCAGTTGGTCAATGGCGCAGTCTATTTCTGTTGCCTCAAAATAGCAACGCGCCAACAATGTGCCAGAACACACCTTGTTTTCAGACCAGCACGCCCATGGGTGCACAAATGGGTGCAAATGCATTTGCTATTTAAACAACGTGGCACAGGACATGAAAATGATAACTGCGTCGGACTGAAACTATAAAAAAAAAAAACACTTGCGTTGCGCTTGGCGCTGCATTGCGCCGGGTGTAAGATAGGGCCCTTTATGTTATAATTACGATTTACCAAAGCAGTCAAATTGCTTTTAAATAAACCTTTTCTTGTTCCAAAAGGTGATTAGATGGAGGAATCAAACTTCCCTTAAATACATCAACAAATAGTAGCCTATAATAGCTGTACTCAAAAAGAGTAATATTTGCCCCACCTAGGTCTATGCATCTCTCATTAATGTGGGGAGAAAAATTATAGATGTGTGTGTAGAATCTTACTGTTTTCTCACAATATGATGACAGTTAATACTCCTACCTAATTAATCCATCGTTCAACAATCATCCTGTCTTCCCGGCCCAGACCTGCCTAAGAATGACATCATCACTGAAAATGAAGCACGGGTTGTGCTATAATAGCTCAATCAGTTTGCATGAATGGGTGAACAAGTGAGTTCAACAGGTCTTAACTTCACGTTTGACCTGACATTGGTAGGCTACTTTTGGGCACTAAGCTGAGCTGTCATTTATACATGAGACATTTGCCAGTTCTGTCATGTAAATATTAAAAACTACAAAAGCAAACATTCTCAGCTGGAACCTTTTGGACCAATTGATTCAAATAGAAGAAGGCCTGCAAGCGTAAGGCATATCAAAGAGCATGCGATTTAACTCAATCCGTGGAGAGCAATGAAGTGAAATAAGATATTGGTTTGTTGTTGTACTTTATGCGAACACAGCGGGGTGGAATTGGATTTATGATGTATTTGGCTGCAGATGCATGCGAAGGATAATCACATTAGTAATCTCTCAGTCTTTCAGGTGTAACTGAATCTCTGCTTTAATAGCGCTGCTCTCTCATCACCTCTCATCGCTTGGCTCGGTAAAGAGAATATCGCTCAGAGAGAGTTTGGACGGGCTTTTGTGCTGTGTCGTCTTTGGACCCCGCAGCCTCCCCGGAGCCCGTCTCTCGTTACCAGCCCGTCTCCATGGCCCGGTGCTCAGACCGCTCTTGTTGTTTGAACAGGGTATCGCATCTAGATTAAAACGCCATTTCTGTAAGTGATACCTTGATTGATTTATCACTCAGACAATAACAGCCGCAACAAAATACAAATTGAAAACTGATCAAAGCTGCGCGGGAAAAACAGCCCTTCCCTTTATACGCTGTCTTATCTGTGTGCATATGCTTAAGTATGTAGGCTTAAGAATTTACCATGGTAGGCCTAACTATACTACCACAATTCCCTCAGGAAAAAAGTACTGTAGGCCTATAAGATGACAAAATGGTTGAATGAATACTATATTCAGTCTATTTTAGTATTTAAATGTTTCTCCAAGATATAGCCTACTTTAAAAATGTTTTTGTTGTTGTTGTTTTACCAGTTTTTTACCATTGAACATGTTCTAAAAATATAGTAGCTATTACCATGGCACCATGTCCCATGAGATATTTTGTTACTTTTTTCTTAATGTTGTTATAAAACACATTAACAGACTATGTTAACAGATAATAACACATTAACAGTAACTGTACAGCCTAAAATAACTGGCCTAACTGGTATTTTTACATTTGCACTCACATACATTTAATAATGTCATTATCGTTCACATATACTTTATTATATTTTCCAGTAGGCATATATACTTTTTATACATACGTTATTATTGGAGGTATTTGCCAGTAAATGACTTAAATGAGCCATTATGTGTCAGACTTGTTTTTGACTTGTTTTCACAGTATACTTTACGGCTGCTTGATACTATTAATCCATAATTGCTCAGTAAACATTATTAAACTTTTTTTCCACATTAATCCAGCCACAATATGATGTGTTGGCAGGTAAGAGATGTTTGTCCAGTTTTCAGCAGGTTGTCATCAGGTCTTTAGACATCCTGGTTGAACAAATCGACTGCCTTAAGTACAAGTAAAACAACTTGGAGGCAGGCATTATGTACACATGCAATGAGTACAAAACACATGCACACAAATACCCTAGTGTTTTCTCTTTTTTTGTGCTGTAATTTAGCAAAAAAGTAGGTAGACTGACTAATAAATGGACTATTGGGTCTTATGATCTAAGATCAAGCTTTTCTCTATCATGTGAATATGTGCTACAGGCAAAGTTTAAGCTGAGAAACAAACATCCTTTCTCTTTCTCACACATACAGGGAGACAGTAAAATAATTCACTTTTGAATCTCACAAATTTTGCAAAGTTTTTATTAAATTTTTTTATGTATTGATATAGATACATTGACAGGCAAAAAAGGACAACATTTGGCCACTGTGACAACTTGATAACACAGTAAACAACAGTCAAATTCACTCAGGTTAATCCTTTGGTTTTGTTTAATATAGAATGAAGATTGGGGATTCCCCCAATATAGTAGAATAATTTAATGATCATATAATAATATAAATAAACGATCGTAATAATATATATATATTTGAATTATTTAGGCTAGGGGTCTCAAAATTTAGGGGGGGGGGGGGGGGGGGGGGGGGAATCTAATTAAAATTACTTTTAAAATACAGTATTTCCAAAAGTGCATAATGGCAATGCATCAAACCAGCCAATTATATTGAGCAAGAAGTGATCTTAACCTTTCTCAAAGTGTCCTCAAAAGAACACTTTCCACACTAGAAAAACTGATAGACCTCCACCCTGGGACAGCTATGAAGGTCAATGCATATTATCCTACAAATATTTAATGTCAAGGGGTCAATTGTCTACCACTAGCTGACCGCATTCGATGAGGTCAACATCTGTTCAACAGTGACATCATGAAGAACAAATTCCTCATGCAAAAGTCATGTCAAAGGTTATGAAGTCAAATTAGAGTTTTGTTCCTAGAAAATATAATACAATCTTCTCGTTTCCTCATTTCTTTCTTTTTATTTATGTTCTTTTTATTTTACTCAAACATACTCACATACTGTCCTCGTAACCTCGTCTCTTCTTTAAGCCAACTCCCACTAAAACCCATGAAAAAGCTCCATGAGACTTTTTTTTTTCTTTCAAACCAGCATTATTCTCATTGTTTTAATGCTGACAATGAAATGAGGGGGGTTGTTACTCTCAGCATTTGTTTTGTAGATGCCTTCATACAATTACAGAAAATACTAATCAGCATAACAGTTATATGCAATTTAAGTAAAGGACTAATCAGCACTTCCCTGCTTTTGTTTATATCTCCTTCCCATCCCTTTTTCTGTGCTGTACTACTGTATGAGGTCAAGGACCAAAACTAGTGACCCTCACTGACAACCAGATGTTAACAGATGGTCGGTCAGCTTCTTTTACTGATATACACATTACTTATTTTTTAAAGAAATTAATAAAAAGTTACAGTACAGACATTTACAATATTCTATTTTAAAGAAATGCTGTTATTTTAAACTTCATATTAACAAATTAGAATGATTTCTGAAGGACCATGTGACACTGAAGACTGGAGTAATGGCAACTTAAAATTCAGCTCATGCCTTCTCAGGAATAAATTAGAAAACAGTTATATTAAGCTGTAATCATTATTCACACTTTTACCATCAAACACCTGTCTTTTCCATCAGATAAATGCAGCCCTGGTGAGCAGAATAGACTTCAAAAATCGTACTGACCCTGAAATTTTGAACGGTACTATACACATACCTAAATATGTGCTTATGCAAACCCTCATGTTCTAATGCGATTAATGTTATTATGTTTTGGGGTCCTAGAGACCCCACTGATATGGATAACAAAGTCCAACAAGTTAGGCATTAACATTCTTCAATAATTATTGCATTCATTATCATGAACTAACAATTGACAATTTTCTTAGGGCATTTATTAATTTAGAGTAAGGTTCATTTAGAAATATACGATTGTTCATTGATAATTTATGTTGTATCTACATTTTGGAATTGACATTAAATAAGATTAATAAATGCTATTAAATAATTTTCAGTGTAATTTCATAGCTTTTGCATTTAAAAGAAATACAGTAATCATATAAAACAACAACAAATAATCCTTTCACATCCATCTTGCATCTGTGTGGTTTCAGGGAAAGGAGAAAGCCTTTAAATTTAGAGAGCTTGTATTCGCAGTACTAGAAGACTGGCTTTTTGCTTCGCAAGCCCTGTGTGTGTGTGTGTGTGTGTGTGTGTGTGTGTGTGTGTGTGTGTGTGTGTGTGTGTGTGTGTGTGTGTGTGTGTGTGTGTGTGTGTGAATATCATGTGAGTTCTCACAGATTGAAGCTGAAGGCAGAGGATGCCAGCCCTGGAGTCTTAGTGGAGGACTATACTGTAGAACTGTTTGTCTGCGTGCGTGTGTGTGTGTGTGTGCGTGTGTGCGTGTGTGTGTGTGTGTGTGTGAACCGTTTTAACGTCTTTTGTGGTCTGCATTTTGTCAATAGCCTATGTTAACCATTTTACTTGAGACAGTGACTCTTCAGTTCCGTTTGAGCTAGTGAATCATGTGGCATGGAAGCGGTAAGGGTGGCCCGAGTCATGTCCGGTTATGATGTTAATGTTTATAATATCTTAAAATAACTTTATTAATTCCAATAAAGTGCAAAAACTATAATTTTACAGAATTTTTCATTCAAAGTTTTAGAAAAAAATACTGTTATTTTGCAGATTTTTCCTTGTTTGAATTAAGATATTTTAACTTAATTTTACGGTAAGTGGTTGGCAACTTTGCTGCCAGACTTTTTACCGTTATTTTAAGATTATTTTTTTACAGTGTAAAACTTTTATTTTATGGATTTTTCCAATATTATAATGACCAAACACCTTTAATAAAGTTATGGCACTAAAAGTTCTACTGAGAAACACTGTTATTTTACAGGCATTTCCTAAATTATTACAATCAAACGCCTTTAATAAAGTGACGGCACTAAAAGTTCTACTGAGAAACACTGTTATTTAACAGATCTTTCCTAAATTATAACGATCAAACACATTCAATAAATTGTCAAGACGTGCTCAAGAATGTAATAAAACAGTTTTATTTTAGAAGACAAAATAAGTCTGTAAAAAAACTGTATAAAACTGATTAAAATCATCTCAAACTTTAATTTGCAGCACTTGTGTTTACATATAATTTTATAATATTTAAACAATGTAAACTTGTAATCTAAATAAAATGGAATTATTCAGACCCCTGGGCAGGGTTCCCACTCTAAACCAAATGTCAAATTCCCTGACTTTTCCCTGACTTTCACTGACTAAAAAGATGAATTTCCATGACCTATAATGAACGGCAAAACAGGCCGCTGTTTTGCGGAGCACCGAGCAGACAAAAAACAGCCACAGACAGTGTTTTAAATCCAACCAATTTCAAACTTTATTTACTTTAATTGTATACTAGGTCTAAAGTTAGTGCGGCTTGATACACAGTATTATACTACACCACGACTAGAATACCGCAAACTTAGCTGCCTTTTCACATGACAAACGATGTCCGATAGATCAGAAGTCATTAATTTCCTATGGAGAGTCACAAGGGGGCTGCGTGACGTGCCAACCATCTGCAGATGTGGAATTTTCAGATCTGATTTGAGCCGTGGATACATTAATATTTGAACTTCAATGACTACACCGTATGCAACCAACTGACTGGATGTGATGTATTAAGATCAAAGCTATGAGTGTAAAGTTTGAAAAACTGATGTTTTCATTAAAATGTTGTTCTTTAAACACTAGGCTATTTCTGTAAAATGGTTATGATGATTATTTACACTACCAGTCAAAAGTTTTGGACAGTAAGATTTGTTTTATGTTTTTTAAAGAAGACATTAAAACAAATTCCACATCATCCAAATTAAACAATTCCCCATCGTAAGTACACATTGATGGCCTAAGACACGAAACGAGCGGTTTGTGTGAGAAAACGAACAGTATTTATATCGTTTTTACCTCTTATACACAGCCATGTCGAAGTGATCTGATCTGACGTGTACGCAGACTGGTGCATAGATATATACACACTAGATGTCGCCTTGTCTACGGCAGTTCATTGGAATGAATGTCTTTAAGGCGACATCTAGTGTATATATCTATGCACCAGTCTGCGTACACGTCAGATCAGATCACTTCGACATGGCTGTGTATAAGATGTAAAAACGATATAAATACTGTTCGTTTTCTCACACAAACCGCTCGTTTCGTGTCTTAGGCCATCAATGTGTTCTTACGATGGGGAATTGTTTAATTTGGACGACGGGGAATTGTTTTAATTTGGACTCTGTGCTTGCTCTTTGAGACAGTGACCATCGACCTGCATTATATGACTGACAGACAAGAACTGTTGGAGAGGAAAGGATACTGCTAGGCTCTAGTTCTACTTGTTAGCAGTATACACCCCTGGGTGTCGGTCAGGACACAAAGAATGAGGAGACTGTTGCTTCTTTCCAAAGTGTATTGAATATTAGTCTAAAATAACAAAAAAACAGATTACATTAGTAGAAGTATAAATGTGTACATTTCACAGATGAATCAGTCACTTCTTAATTAAGAATACTAACATATTCAGTATTACCTCTAAATCACAGTTAAATCTCACAATATGCATAGGATGAGCAATTGAAGACAATAAAACTATTGGTCTGGTAACAAAATGGCTTTGGCATTAACATATTAATGAATCCAGATGCATCACCAAACAATCTAATTTCCAGAATTAGTATAATCAAAAGGAAATAATACTGGATAATTCTTCTGCAGAATAACTAGTTAACAGATTACAGACATACAACTTAAACTGTCACATTTGACTATATTTAGCAGAAATCACGTTACACGTATCGGTTTTCTGTCAGACGATCGCACATGAATCGATACATATCCGGGCATGCACATTTAAATGCACAAAGCTCAATATCCACTGAAAACACGGTTAAAACATAGAGAAATCAGAGAAAACTTACTTTATGGTCATGTACTAATACTTTTAACACCAAAACGCCAAACGAACATCCAAATAACAGGCAGGAATAAACTTCTAGGTGAGCAGCTGCCGTTCTCTCAGGAATCTATATTGACGCAGCAGGCAGCAAACAATAACAATAATGCCTCCTAATGGAAGCATAGGGTATCGCACTCTAAAATAATTATCAAAATAAAAGTCCCACAATAGAAGTCTTCTTTCTCCAGGAGCCTTTTATACAGCCGCCCCCAAAGATGCTAGGCAACTTTGCTCCTACTAAATGGCCACTTGATTTAAGGCGAGTTTGCAGAACTGTTTCCGTCATCTGGCAGAGCTGGGAGGATCACCATACGTGCTACTGGTCGAGTGTATACTTGCCCCTTTATTTCTACATCAGCAGACCTGACATGTCCATCCGGACTGCGATGTGTCTTGATGACATGTCCAACAGGCCAGAGGGCCCTAGGCATCTGTGGATCTACAACCATGACAACCATTTTCTCAGTTAGGTCTGGGGGAGAGGACTGCCACTTTTGCCGGGTCTGGAGGCCTGGGAGGTAGTTTCGGATTAATCTTGTCCAGAAGTTATCTGATAGGACCTGTGAGTGCCTCCAGTGTCTGCGACTCAACAACTCAGATGCCGGGTAGATTACCTGAGGCAATGAACCATCTGGCCGCCCCATGAGCAAACCGTTTGGTGTCACTGGGTCAATGTCTGCAACATCAGAGGACACATACCCTAAAGGCTTTGAGTTAAGAATAGCTTCCACCTCTAGAAGGACTGTGAGCAGGACTTCTTCAGGAACTGATTGAGCTCCCACTGTGGTATAAAGGGCTGACTTTACCGATCGTACTTCTCTCTCCCACACTCCCCCGAAATGTGGGGCTGCTAGAGGATTGAAGTGAAATTGGATCTTTTGACGAGCAAGCTGTTTCTGTAAGTCAGGAGCCATTTCAGCAAAGGCTTCTCTGAGCTCTCTTTCACCTTTGAAAACTTATTTTCACCTTTGAAGTTTGTTCCCTGGTCTGACCACAGTTCCGCAGGTGTTCCCCGCCGTGCAACAAACCGCCTAAGAGCCATCAAGAAGGGATCAGCATTCATGGTACTGAGGAGATCCAAATGCACCGCTCTAGTTGTTAGACACTTGAAGATTATACCCCAGCGTTTTTCTGTGCGTCTCCCAATCTTAATAAGCATTGGCCCAAAGCAGTCTACTCCACATGAGTAAAAAGCAGGTTTGTGGAGACGGAGACGGGCAGAAGGCAAGTCTGCCATCTTCGGAACAGTTGGCTTTGCCCTCCAACGCTGACAGTCTAGACACCCATGCTGATGCCGATGAATGGCTTCACGTCCACGGATGATCCAATAATAACGCCGGATTTCGGCAAAGACTCGCTCAGGCCCTGGATGATGCAGCTTGCAATCATAATGTATAATCAGTAGTCGGGTGACTGGGTGATGAGCGTCCAACACAATGGGGTGTAAGGTAGATTCTTCCATGGACTCCGCTCTCCTCAATCGACCTCCCACTCGGATTAAACCATTGAATCTGTCCAATTCAGGAGCTAAGGTAAGAAGGCGACTGTCTGAGGACACTGGTTTCCCAGTAACCAAACGCTGATAGTCATTGGGAAAAGACTCCTGCTGAACCCGCTTAAGAATAAGGTTCTCAGCCTGACGATAGTCTTCTGCATCTGGAAAGGATTCAGGAGTAGGGTTTACCGGAGTTTCCTTTACAGTGGCATCCATGAGTTCCTGCCAAGTATTGTGGTTCCAGACATCTGGGATGACTGATTGGGGTGGCACTGCAGTGGCTCCGCAGAAGACAGACTTCCGTAGCTCTGTGTGATCATCTTTCAGGTCTATTCTGGGCAATTCTGGCCAGGTAACTGGATCTTGGAGTAAGAAGGGAGGACCTTGAGACCATCTGTTCATCTCTGTAAGGACATTCAGAGGTTTGCCTCTAGTGAGATCGTCTGCAGGATTGCTGGCTGAATCCACATAACGCCAGGAACACTTCTCTGTTAACTCTTGGATTTCGGCGACTCTATTGCCAACAAAGACTTTGTAGTGGCAGGATTCAGAGTTCAGCCAGGTAAGAACTGTAGAGGAGTCTGTCCACAACACTGTGGTCTCTATTTGCAAAGTCAGTTCCTTCTTGAGCAATCTAGCTAACTGAGCGGCCACCAGAGCTCCACAAAGCTCCAATCGAGGAATTGAAAGAGAACGTTTGGGGGCCACTCGGGATCGAGCCACCACAAAAGACAGGTACACTTGGCCTCTCTCGTCAGTGGTCCTTAAGTATGCCACAGCTCCATATGCCTGCTCGGAAGCATCTGAAAATATGTGGACTTCATGTGTGGCACCATCCTTTACCTCAGGAGGGACATAAGTCCTAGGGAGAATGATGTTTGGTAGGTACTGAAGTTCATTCTCCCAGACACGCCATGACTGCAGTAGCTCAGGTGGTAGGTTCGGGTCATCCCAACCCCGCTGTTTGCTCCATAGCTGCCTAATAATGATCTTCGCTCGAGTGGTGTAGGGCAAAAGAAGTCCCAAAGGGTCGTACTGAGTGGCTAGGACCTTGTAGATATTCCTGAGGGTGGGAGTCTCATAAACAACAGGTCGGTGCTTGTATGCCAGGGTATCAGTCTGCCAGTTCCAGCTTAGGCCTAAGGTTGACTCTGGTATGTCAGCCTTGTCTTGAGCCAACCAAAGTTCCAAGCTCTCAGCTCGAGCTTCTGGGGGTAAGTGACTCAGAACACTGGGAACATTGCTGGCCCATTGGCGTATCTCAAATCCAGCTTTGGAAAGCATCTCCCTCAGTCTGTCGACCAAGTGCCTGGCAGCCTCAGGGGTAGATAGACTCTGAAGGCAGTTGTCCACATAAAAACATTTCTCCACTGAGAACCTGAGGGACTCATCGGCAATACTGTGCTCGATCACATGGTGCTGCAGAGCATAAGTGGCACAGCATGGACTGCATGTAGTGCCGAAGGGTAACACCTGCCATTCAAAGACTTTAGGAGGCTCATCCACTTTCAGATCACGCCAAAGGAACCGCAGTAGGGGGCGATCTTCAGGAAGGAGGTGAACCTGATGGAACATTGCCTTGATGTCACCACTTACTGCAGCTGGATGCTCCCTAAATCATATGATTACACCTAGCAATGATGCTCCAAGGGTAGGGCCAGGCACCAGATACTGGTTGAGACTTTGCCCCTGATATTGGTGGGAACAGTTGAAAACAACACGGGATTTCCCATTATGACTGACAAGGTGGTGGGGTATATACCAACATTCGTCACACTCCTCAGTTACTTCCTGGACAGCTCCTGTCTGAATGAGCTTTTCCATCTCTGCACTATAGGTCTTTGCTTTCACTGGATCCTTTAACAAACGCTTCTCGATACTGCGCAGATTTGGCATGACTGACTCCTTAGGGGCATGCAACCGAGGCATAGACTTCTGTCGTAGTAATGGTGTCCCCAGTCGAAGAATTCCATTCACTTCTGTGTGGATGGTCTTGGTTTCAAGTAACTTTAAAGCCTCCTGATCCTGTTTGGATCGAGTAACCTCTTTCTCATCCCTGTGTGGAACAGCTTCTATTTGCCACAATCTTTGGACATTCTTAAAGAGCTCATCTTGTGTTGGAAGGATAGATGTCAGTAGACATTGTTGGGAGGATTTAGGCCGCCCCATGAATGATGCAGGGCCCTGGAGGGTCCATCCCAGGCGTGTGTGGACAGCAGCAGGTCCACCTGGAGAACCTAATCTGATAGGCTCAATTGGGGTAATGAGATGTGGCTGATCTGAACCAATCAGAAGTAGAGGCTGAGCATCTTTCACAGGCAGGATAGGAAGACCACGTAAGTGTTTATACTTCCTCTGTAGTTGATCCACGGGATAAGACTGCTGGGACAGATTGAGGCGATCTGCAGTGAAGGCATATTCAATCTTGTAAGAGGTTTGAGGCTTATGGGATGGGGATACTTGAAATGATATAGATGACCCATGAAGAACTTCAATGTCTTGTCGCACCGTGTGCAATGGGAGATCTTCAGGTGTACCCTGTATGCCTAGGGCTTTAGCAGCAGTTGGGAGCAGGATGGTTCTCTCCGAGCCGTCATCCAGAAGCGCAAAGGTGTCTAAAGTACGGTCTTCATAATGAATATGTACAGGTACTACCTTGAGCATGACACGGGTCCCAACAACAGGTTTGTCCAGGTAAAATCTGTCTGGAGAGGAACTGGTAAGGCAACTCTTCTCAGCACTGACTGTATCTTCTTGGGAGGATCTCACATTTACATTGTGAAGAGGGCGAAGATGTTTGCCTTGACACAGGTTACAGGGCTTCTTCAGGTCACACTGCGCAGCATGATGAGTCAATGCACAGCGCCAACAACGATTATTACCTCGGATCCAGTCTTTGGCCTGGTCAGTGGTAAGTTTCGCAAATGGTTTGCATTGACTCAAATAATGCTCTGTACTATCACAGAAGGGACAAAATCGTTTCACTTCGACTGCCTTGGTCAGTTGAGTCATACCCTTCTGAGGGGACAGGGAAGTTAAGTTTTGAGCCCCTCCAACCCCATGAAGAATGGCTACAGTCCTTTTACTTTGTACAGGTCTAGAAGTCTGTCGGTCCTGAGCTCCTCGGGAGGAAATCTCTACATCAAAGTCATGGCACCAGGCTTCATAACGGAGCCAGTTTGAAAGGTTATGTAAAGTAGGTACAGTTCCAGGCTGTCGAAACATGTGACGGCGGAACTCCGCTCGCTGTTCAGAAGGAAGTCTGCTCAAAAGGCGTGCGACGTGTGACCCACAATTCAATTCAATGTCGCCTTCAGGCCCTAAAGTCTTCAACAAACCCACCAATGACTGTACCTGAAGAGCAAACTTCTGGAATGCAACTGCATCCCCACGCTTTACATCAGGGGCTTCCAGGACACTGGCAATTTTCCTCAACGCTAGTTGGTGGGGCTGACCAAACTTCTCATGGAGGGCCACCATGGTGTCAGTAAATGGGGTAGGCGAGTTCAAAAAAGCATCGGCAATCAGCTTAGCTTCATCCAACTTTAAGTGGTCCACCAGTATTTGATATTTAAAGAGTTGTTTAAATATGGAGGAAGCAGATTCTCCAAAGCGATACGAAGTCTGGCAAACTCGCTTGGATCCGGCCGGCTGAACTTGGGAATAGTAGGGGTAGGCCCTCTATACACATACTCTGAGGAGTGTGGTAAATGTGGCATGTTTGACTCTACCTTGACCACAGGTGCTGGACGCCTCAAATGAGTTGGTATGGACCCATGTCGGGGAGAATAAACTGGAATTTGGGCACATAAGGGTTTCCGATATGAGGTCTGTGCAGCCGAAGATAACAACACACTGAGGTCTTCGGGTGTTGGAGGCGGTGGTAGCCAATCTGGATTTTGAGAGCAATACTGAGAATGACTGTATGATTGTGCAGGGTGAGTCTGGGAGATCCTTGAATACTTTAGTAACTCTGGTTGGTATGTAGCTGTGTCAGGTTTCTTTAACTTTAAAGCCTCCATACCTCTTCTCTATTCTGATTCTGGCTCTGGCCAGGGCGGAAGCTCAGGCCAATCTTCATAATCAGCTGATGTGCCCAGCTCTGTCTGGACTACACGACAGGAAGGACTGGATGGCAGTTGGGGTTCTGGTCGCACTGGAGGACGATCATGGCTTTTAGTTGTGCTGAGGTCTGCTCTAAGGGTTTGGGCAACTTTGACCAGTTCTTTGATCTCAGTACGAACCTCTTTCAACTCCCTCAGGCCCGCACGAAAAGCTTCCTGTGATTGCAGCAGCTGTACATTTTCTCTGCGAATGGCTTGGAGCTCGTTATAGAATTCAGGCTCTGTGAAATGGTTCTGCTGGACTGATGTGAATGACTGAGGTAGGTTTTCACTGCGCTCTGCATAACTGAAACTTGGGGGTCTGAGCCAAGGGCCTTCGCGAGAAGGAGCAGCATCATCATAGGGGTAGTCAGGATGGTCCCATGATGACTGGAGAGGTGTCATGTGAGCAGGTACCTCCCAGGGTTGTGAAATAGCATGTTCACTTACAGGTCTGCCTCCTACATACTGCACTTCAAAATCTTGGAGTCGAACGGGTGGACGCGTTCGGCGTTTAGGTCTGGTTGCGCCAACAATCTCCTCATCGGATTCCATGGTACCAGGAATGAACACAGCAATCCGGCTCGAAGGACCAGTTTGTTGGAGAGGAAAGGATACTGCTAGGCTCTAGTTCTACTTGTTAGCAGTATACACCCCTGGGTGTCGGTCAGGACACAAAGAATGAGGAGACTGTTGCTTCTTTCCAAAGTGTATTGAATATTAGTCTAAAATAACAAAAAAACCGATTACATTAGTAGAAGTATAAATGTGTACATTTCACAGATGAATCAGTCACTTCTTAATTAAGAATACTAACATATTCAGTATTACCTCTAAATCACAGTTAAATCTCACAATATGCATAGGATGAGCAATTGAAGACAATAAAACTATTGGTCTGGTAACAAAATGGCTTTGGCATTAACCTATTAATGAATCCAGATGCATCACCAAACAATCTAATTTCCAGAATTAGTATAATCAAAAGGAAATAATACTGGATAATTCTTCTGCAGAATAACTAGTTAACAGATTACAGACATACAACTTAAACTGTCACATTTGACTATATTTAGCAGAAATCACGTTACACGTATCGGTTTTCTGTCAGACGATCGCACATGAATCGATACATGTCCGGGCATGCACATTTAAATGCACAAAGCTCAATATCCACTGAAAACACGGTTAAAACATAGAGAAATCAGAGAAAACTTACTTTATGGTCATGTACTAATACTTTTAACACCAAAACGCCAAACGAACATCCAAATAACAGGCAGGAATAAACTTCTAGGTGAGCAGCTGCCGTTCTCTCAGGAATCTATATTGACGCAGCAGGCAGCAAACAATAACAATAATGCCTCCTAATGGAAGCATAGGGTATCGCACTCTAAAATACCTATCAAAATAAAAGTCCCACAATAGAAGTCTTCTTTCTCCAGGAGCCTTTTATACAAGAACGGTTTGACCTAAAAATATCAAAATTGAAACTACTGCGGAAAAAAAGACACCTACATCTTGGATGCCCTTGAGGTAAGCTAAAACATACCAAAAATTTATTTCAAAGTGAACTATCCCTTTAAATTGTCATTTTTTGGGGGCTCAGAAAAACGCGCTGTTTTAGTGTGTGCCCTTTAAATGCAAATAAGCTGCTGCTGGACGACACAGGGGGCGGAGCTTCATGAGCTCGCACTCAAGGCCTCATTATACTTCTGCGTCGGACCTACGCTGGAGCCTATACGCCTTAAGGCTAATTTATACTTCTGCGTCGGGTGCGCGTAGAAGGTACGGCGTAGCATGCGCATTGACGTGTACCATACGTCGTACCCTTCGCCGTACCCTGACGCGCACCTCCTCAAAAATGTAACTACGCGTCGCGGCGACGCGGACCGCAAGATCTGTGATTGGTCGGCTGGATAGCATCGCGTTTCCTCCTACGCATTTCCGGAATGATCTTCTGCACTCTGCACCGCCCGCCCGCCATTTTTAAATTCCGAAGATCAGTGAAGAGCCATGGAAATAGACCAAGTGACCGAGAGATTGCTTGAAGAAGTGCGGAAATACAGCCATCTGTATGACTCCTTCAGTCGCCATTGCTCGTAGAAACCTAAACTCAAAACAGCCGCGAGGAATGTAAACACAGTGGAACATTAAAACCCACCCGCGCCAACTAGCGTTTCGGCGGTGTAACTGCAGAGCAACACAGACATTAGCAGAAGTATAAATGCTCACGACGGCGTCGCCTACGTGCGTAGCCTACGACGTACACTACGGCGTACACTCGACGCAGAAGTATAAATTGGCCTTTAGGCAACGTGTTGGTTTTAATTTATACTTCTGCGTCGTTGTCCGCGTAGACGCGCACCTAGGGATGTGAAACCCTGAGGGAGGGGTTCTGGCAGACCAATCACAGCGCTTGAGTCCGCGTAGAATTAATGCGTTGTTACATTTTTGGAGAGGTGCACGTCAGGGTACGCTGAAGGGTACGCGCGCTACACACAGCCGAGGTAGCTACGGCGGCAGTTCGACGCAGAAGTATAAATAGGCCTTCAGTCTCTCAGGACAATTTCATCTCACGGAATGATGATAATATCAGAAACTCTCAGTAACGGTGTTCATTTCGAGTCGGACAATAATGCCTACAGAGTCAGAGTGCTGTATAGAGATGGAACAGGTATAGTTTAGTAGTTTAATTACGGTTATTATAACGTATTTGTCATCTGCTTGTATGTATCCATTATGTATTAATAGCCTACAAGTCTGCTGTTTCGGACCAGGTCCGAATGATGATCAAACATATACTGATGAGTTTAATAAAGTTTATTGTACATCACACAAAAGATGAAGCATCAGTTTTACTTCAGAAAATCACCATAAGAGCTGAGTAAACAAAGTAAGTTATAAGAAGTGCGCAAGTACATAAACGAATTTCGGTAGAGTTGAGGGAGCATTCCTGTGGGCGGAGGTTAGTCAAAAAACTGTTCTAGTGACGTCATTAAAGAAGGAAGTAGAGGGATGTAGTCCAAACGAGCCATTCGATGTTGGCGACTTCTGTTAAAGGACAATTCCGGTATTTAACACTTTGAGTCTATTTTGTAGTTTGTTTTGGATGAACTAGAGTGGTGGACAAAGAAATTTTGACAATGGTTCCTGTCTCGACTTTTTGACTATTTTAGAATTGCCCATGACCGCTTTAGAATGGGAGTCTATGGCCATGCACGAACATGTCCTTAAAACAACCATTAACGTTCGTTTTCAAAACTGTTCAACTCACCGAGTGGTACGAACAAGTGATGTTCGTTTGCGTGCATTAAATTTGTATCCAGAATTACAATACACTTAAATCTAAAACTAATAACATTTACTTTAAAATGACAAGGAAATATGTTAAATTGTTAGTATGGATATAAACCTTTAATATAATGAGCTGCATATTTAATTGCACAATTTGATAGTAATTTTACACAACTTTGTATGTAATTTACAAAAAACAGAAAAATACTGTATACATAATACAGTAATTGTCCTGTGAAAAAAATAAGAATCACTGTAATTTGTAATTAATGATATAATCTTTAAATTAACAGTCGATTAATTAATTTACAGATATTGTTTGTAATTTTACAGAGTTTTGAATATAATTTAAAAAAAACTGAAAAATACTGTAGGCCTATAAATAATACAGTAGGCTAATTGTCCTGTGAAAAAAAAAAAGAATCACTGTAATTTGTAATTAATGATATAATCCTTAAATTAACAGTCAAATAATTAATTTACAGATATTGTTTGTAATTTTACAGAGTTTTTAATATAATTTAAAAAAACTGAAAAATACTGTATAAATAATACAGTAATTGTCCTGTGAAAAAAATAAGAATCACTGTAATTTGTAATTAATGATATAATCCTTAAATTAACAGTCGATTAATTAATTTACAGATATTGTTTGTAATTTTACAGAGTTTTGAATATAATAAAAAAAAACAGAAAAATACTGTATAAATAATATAGTAATTGTCCTGTAAAAAAAAAAAAAGAATCACTGTAATTTGTAATTAATGATATAATCCTTAAATTAACAGCCAAATAATTAATTTACAGATATTGTTTGTAATTTAAAAAAAATTAGAGTTATTCTCTGTAAAATTTGGATTTTTTTTTACAGTGCAATGTGCTTTAGGTTCTGGTGCTTTAGATTCTGGTGCTTTAGAATCTGCCTGTGCTGAGATGAGCTTGCAGTTTTGCTCTATCCTTCGCATCCTCTTTTCTTTCATATATCTCAGACAACAAACCTTCAGTCTTCGGTCACTTTTCAAACTGTTGACCTCTGTTTTCCCTTTTTGGCTTTTTACTTCTTTGCAAAATATTTTGAGACCTTTGAACATTTTTGAGATTTTTTTTCTCTTGGCTTTTCTTTAAACTGCTTCTCTACATATTCCAGTTTCAAAACTTTTAGTCTGGCTTTAACAAATCAGTTCTGCTTATCTGAAACTGCCCGCCGTCACTAGCCAGATATGCTCAATATTTCTAAGTTGCAGAGAGAATATCCACCCTGCAAAACAATTTCAGATGTATTATGAAGGAAAGTGCTTTTTTATATTCTTTTCATATCCTTATTTAAATAAGGAGAAAATCTGATTTGCTAATTCATTTTAGGTTTGGCCAATTTAATGTCAAAACATTTAGCGTAGACATATTACTTTGAGGAATGCGTGTCAGATTTACACATCTTGAGCATATGTAGCTTGTGGACATGTTTTGAAATGACATCCCTGTCTGACTGAAGCCAGATAAAGCAACTCAGCATGGTGTTGAGAGAATGTCATTTCTCATAAAGATCACCATGACAGTTTTACAACAGAGAAATTGTTTTCTGTGCCCCCATGTATGGGAACTGACAGGAATGGCAATTGTGAAAATAGGAGAGTTTGGTCACATTGGAAAGGAAACACAATCAAAGGAAGCAAGGATTGCGCTATCACACAGCTCTATGTTTAGATCTGTGCTTGTAACTAGTTTTGCTAAATGCATGAATAACTGAGGGTGTTGAAAATTTACACATAGTGGCTTTGGTTTTTATTAATGACTATTAAGCTATTAATAATTAAGCTATTCGTTGGCTGATTTGCCTGAAAACAGTTACACTGTGGCTCTGAGGCTCTTTCAGCACATTATTCTGTTAGTTCAAGCATCGCAACCAGCTGGACACAGCGACATTAGCTCAACCAATGGCGTGAGATTGGGGTGGGACTATCCTTGCATGTTTAGTGTGTGAAATATATGGAAAATGAGTAGTATCTAAATAGTATTCCTAAACCAGAAGGCAAAGTTTTTTGGCAAAGCGAAAAAATTATTTGAGACACAGCTTATCTGTTTTTTTGACTAATGGCAGATGGGTTAGATTTGTAAACCTGTTTGAAACAATATTTTATGTGGCCATGAGTACAGGGTTTGAGTAAATGTTTAATTCCAATAAAGTGGAATGATACATACCCGTCATTCTTCTTGTGTCTTTAAAACAAAGCTCTTTTGACAATTCTTTGGTGGCTGAAAAACACAAAGCTTATGAGGTGATTTGAAGATACAGTTCTCGCTGTTCTGTCATCATGATATGATGCACGAGCAATCATGAAAGACTGTCATCAACACCCCTGCTGATGTTCATTTAAATACAACTATGAGTGAGGATGGAAAATCGATGCACTGATGAGCTGGAAGCTCTTAACCGATCGACCCCCAGCAGCTCTTTTCACATTTAGCCTCCCTTATTGTTTGAGACAACGTAATGGCATCATTCATCAAAATTGGGCTTGTGATAAAACTACCACACCACAATTCAGATCTGGTTTTTATTGCAGCCCTCAAAACTGTCTTGAGGTTAGATTTGTTTAACTGCAGACTAGAAAAATAGGAAATTCATCTTTTCTTTTAGGATATTACAGTAAGTGTTGCATTGAGACAAGACTAACTTACTAAATACTCCTCAGTAACACTTTACAATAAGGTTCAGCTCGGTAACATTGATTAGTTAATACATTGAATGAACTAACAATAATGAATGAATGTAAAGTGTTACAACTTTTTTTTAAATCATTTATACGGATTATAAAAGCTGTTTGCACCTATTTTACTTCCATAAGTTTGCTTTGAATACATTTATCTGCCAAATGTCAAAATGCACCAGTGAGGTCTGTGGAAAAGGTTTCAGAATAAGAACTGAGACCAAAGAAAAGCACTGAAAAACTATTTTATGTTTATTTTATTTAATGGCGGGTTCCTTATCAAACACTATATTCATGAAGAATGTTAAACATGTTAGAACATGTAAATGTAGGCTACCTAATACATTGTTTTTTGGCAACAGGTTGTCACACCTCTGGAAAAGAAAATAATAGCTTAGAGCGCTTCCTCAGTCAGACTTCTTGTTATTTAGTGATGCCAAACAGCCGTCTGTGTTCACAATCGAAGGTTGTGAAGTTTGACCCCAACACAAGTGACCTAATTATGGAACTATATTGAATGCTATTGACATCTCTTCCAAATACAGATGTACTGTAAGAGCATGTGAAACTAAACTTCCTCTCTCTCACAGCTGGTCTGACATGTTAACTGCTCTCATCAGGAACATGGTGACAACTTTACAACTACCAAAATAAACACAGAACTGTATCACACAAGCTAGCCATAGATAAAAAATTGGAGGAAGTGCTAAAAAAATTGCATGACCAGTTGTTAAAATGAGAAATCATATTATTGTTGGGGCTCTATCTAACATAAACATATGAAATCTACCCCAGCGTACAGGTACTGTATAATATTCTTACTGCAAACAATTGTCAATTCCTGATTAGATTAGTCATGAAAAACAATGACTGGAAACTCTGTAAAGTTTGTCTTTACACAGAGAGGTACTGAAAATACTGAAAATTAACAGTTAAATGGGTTGTCATGTGCCAAATTATACAGTGTAAGTGTGTAATAATAATAATAGTAATACATTTTATAATGTGCTTTTCTAAAACCCAAAGCGCTACAGACAGTAAAAGCAAATAAAATACAGAAGTACAAGAGTAATACAAAAATAATCATTACAGTACAACACAGTAAAATACTAATCATGACAGTCTATAAGCAATTTTAAAAAGATGAGTTTTGATCAACTTCTTGAAACTGGCTAATGTGGGAGCATCTCTTACAATAAGAGGAAGTGGATTCCATAACTTGGGTGCAGCAACAGAGAAAGCTCTAACCCCCATAGATTGTAATCTACAGGGAGGCTGCTGAAGAGTAAGTGAATCAGTAGACCGAAGGGAACGGGAAGGCACGTACAGGCTGACTAAGTCACAGTTAACGAGTTTGCTTGCCCATAAAATCTTTAAGATATTAGGTTAAACTTATTTGGCTTGCTGTCCACTGAAGAGGGGCTCGATGAAGCAGCTTCAACTCGAGCTCTGATATACCCCCCAGTGGCTAAATGTAGGATATGATAATTGAAGGGCAAGGTACCTGAGATGAAGGTGGAGTTTGGGGAGGTGGAGGGATACTGGAACAGCTGATGCTAGAGAGAGGTAAGCGGCTGCTTATATACTCAGGCTGTTGATTGAAAGATTAGATGGGCTCACTCCTCCCTAACTTGCGTTTAGGAACTTCATATATAAGAAGGGACTGTTTTGTGCATAGCTTTGTATGTTAGTGTGAGAGTTTTAAAAGCAATACGCGACTGAACAGGAAGCCAATGCAAGCTATAAAGCACAGGTGCTGCTGAATTCTGGATGTACTGCAACCGTTTTATAGATTTAGCAGGTAAACCAACAAATAGTGCATTACAATATCAATCCTGGAAGTAACAAATGCATGAATAAACCTTTCAGCATCAGGTAGAGTAAGATAATGCCTAATTCTTGCAAAGTTTCTGAGATGATGGAATACAGATTTTGTAATACTCTTAATATGTGAGTCTAGTGTTAGGTGAGCGTCAAAGATCACACCAAGGTTACAAGCATAAGAAGTTGGAAATAAAACACCATCATCCATAAGCAAATTAAAATTTCTCCCTTTGTGAGTATAGCCGCAGGTGTACAAATGAGTAGAATCTCTGTGTTGGAAGAATTCAATTTAAAAAAATTATGGTGCATCCACGTTTTTATTTCCTGCACACACTCCGAGAGAATACAGTAGGATCAGATTTGGAGCTGATGTAAATTTGAGCATAAAAGTGTTATCCCAAACCATATTTCCTAATTATTTGCCCAAAAGGAAGCAAATAAACATTAAACAATATGGGACCCAGGACAGATCCCTGATGAACACCATGGCGGACTTGTCCAATTTCAGATTTGTTGTTTCCCAAGACAACAAACTGGAAACAATCAGTGAGGTAAGATTTGAACCAGTTAAGCACAGTACCGGTGATACCAAGCCAGCTCTCCAGCCTATTTAGCAGGATAGAATGGCACACTGTGTCAAAAGCTGCACTGAGATCTAACAAGACCAAGATGGTAGAGGTTCCAGAGTCAGCTGAGACAAGCAGGTCATTCATAACACGAACCAAGACTGTCTCTGTACTGTGTCCCTTTCTAAACCCAGACTGAAAAGGTTCGAAAAGCTTGTTGGATGACAAGTGTGAGTGGAGTTGTGCCACGACAACACGTTCCAAAACCTTAGCAAGAAAGGGCAGATTTGAGATAGGCCTATAATTTGATAGGTAATCTTTCAAAATAGGCAGAAATAAATACATGATATTGATGCACTTTTACAGAAAGAGAAGGATACCATTGCAAAGTGTGTTTGGCTTATTTTATATTGTAATATTTTATAATAGTATTAATTATTTCATTACTGTTGTTATTGAAATTGCTAGGATAATTAACCAGGCTAATCCTAAATGTCCTAAAAAAAAAAGTGTATAGACTCATGGGTATTCACACTGTTTTGTTGATTATAATACTGTGGTTAAAATCTTGTTATTAAGAGTGTTCCCCTACAGAGTAGTCTGCTAAATCTTATACGCTTGTTTAAAAGTTGACACTCAGAGAGAGGGGAGCACAAATATCTTGACCCCAATTTGGACAGAGGGTGTAAACAAAGAGGAGTCTTCATGCCATCTGCCTCGTGGACAGAGGCAGGCAGAAGGCTTGCCCAAAGGAAAATCTTCACTGTATCACATGTGCTGGGCTAAAAGAGAAGCCCGAACCCAACAGGCCAAACCCTAACAAGCTCTGGAAGTCTGGTCTTCCATTTTAGACAGCTAGTGATAACACTGAAAAAATTGGTGCTTATACGCTATACCGGTAAAAAGTTTGGAATAATTCAAATGTTGTAATATTTTTGAAAAAAAGTTCCTTATGCTTACCAAGTCTGCATTTGTTTGATCAAAATACAGTATAAAGCAATATTGTCAAATATAAAATAACTTTTTTTTATATTAAAAGTAATTTATTCTTGTGATGACAAAGTGGAATTTTCAGCATCATTACTCATTTTAATATGCTGATTTGCTGCTCACGAAACATTTATGATTATTATCAATGTTGAAAACAGTTGTGCTGCTTAATATTTTTGTGGAAACTGTGATACACTACCATTCAAAAGTTGGGTCGAATTAAATAATTGATAACTGCAGCAAATCAGCATATTAGAATGATTTATTAAGGATCATGTGACACTGAAGACTGGAGTAAAGATGCTGAAAATTCAGCTTTGCCATCACAGGAATAAATTACATTTTAAAATATATTCAAATAGAAAACAGTTATTTTAATTGTAATAATATTTCACAACATTATTATTTTTGTACTGTATTTTTGATCAAATATATGCAGCAGCCTTGGTGAGTATAAAATACTTCTTTCAAAAACGTATTCCAAAATGTTGACCGGAAGTGTGTAGGGCTGTCATGCTCATGAAGATCTGGGTTTAAATCCTGGGTCATTTCCCAATCCCATTGTTTCTTTTTCTCCTCCCAATTTCCTTTAAGTTCTTTACTGTCCTCTAATAATAATGATAAATAAAACGTTGTCGAAGTAGTCAATGTGTGTGTTATGGAATGTATTTATATACAGTATGAGGGATAAATGAGTGTGATCTATGATCTATCAACTGGCAAGATAGCACAAAGAGGCAACACACACTCTTCTTATGTGAGTTCACACACACATCTGTTTCATAGTCATGTGTCATTGGATAGAGAGTTATTAGCCAGCATAAAAATAGTTTTTCTTTCTGTGCATGGCCCGCGGACACGCATGGTGTGGGGTGGCTCCGTAAACACATACAGAAGGGCCTCTGTCCGAGACTGCTGGGGTGTGTGAATGTATGAGGCGGAAAGACATGGGGGATTATTGCTTGTATTCAGGGAGCTCAACAACCACTTTTTTAAAATTTGGTCACATCGCACAAGGAAGCTGTCTATTCAGTTTTTTATTGCACTCTCTTGTGATGCCACTTAAATGTTGTCTTAAATGGATCATAAAGTATGGCGCCTTTTATCATGAAACATTATCTGCAATGTATGCAAGTGGCCTGAAGATCAGTATTACCTAAACAGAAGAAACACCTCCCCTGGGTTGTGAAATGTTGTACTTTGAATGTCCGAGAGTTTGGGTGGTGGATCAATAAGTGGTGTTATGAGTGAATATTTATGGGACTTTCTGAGGAGGTTAATAGTTTGAAGTGATCTGATTTAAATTAGATGGATATCAAGTTCCACTTGAGGCTAACCGCCTGATCCCATTTATTGGCTATGCGTGAGAGAGAGACCAGGGCTGCTAGAACTATGTGATAAGAGGTAGATGGTTATCATTTAATAAAATATGGTTAATATTATACATACAGCTGGAATTAATATTATAAAAACAAATAATTGTTTGGCACGCTCTACCTTTATACTTTATTGAGAATGTAGGATGTCATCCATTTGTATGTTAATACAGTAATAAGCCATTCAATGATTTGTGTGTTACAGCGATTGCAAGAAAAGGATAAAATCACATAACGCATAGACTTGAGTAAATTCTTTAAAAAAATGGTGGGAACTAGTATTGTGTCTGAGTCCAACTCTGAGTTCGCCTGGCTGAGTCCCAGTCGAGTCCCAGTCCTTGAACAACTGCGTTTGAGTGTGAGACGTTTATTAATGTCTTGTCATCTTAATTTTATGTTGTTATATATTGTCAGAGTTTAATACAAATCCACCCGAGTGTGTCCGAGTTCATTCTTAATTGCAGTCCGAGTCCAAGAAGGCTACCACAACTCTAGTGGGAACAATATTATTATTATTAAATGCACCAATGTTCAAATGACTATGTTGAATTATGAATATATATAGGCTATAAATATATAGTTTATAATTCTTTTTGTGTATGTGTGTGGTTGACAAGCAATGTAGCGAGAAGCAATTAAAAATGCATTAAAGGGTTAGCTCACCCCAAAATAAAAAAAAATGTCACCGATTACTCACCCTCATATCGTCCCAGAGAAAATGAGAATGAACCTCATTGGTTCTTGCAGAAGCTCAAACATGCTGCGTAACACGAGAATGAACCTCATTGCTTCTTGAGGAAGCTCAAACGTGCTGCGTAACACGAGAATGAACCTCATTGGTTCTTGCAGAAGCTCAAACGTGCTGCGTAACACGAGAATGAACCTCATTGCTTCTTGCACGTCAAGCGAACATACTGTGTGAGATGTGTGTGTTGATGAATGTTTGTAAATTAAAATGTCTAAATTATAAATCTGTTCATCAGAAAGCAATCTTGTCTCTTCAGAAAATTCGGACTAAACCGTTTTTTTACGATGCGAGTTTTACGATCTCTTTATGAGATCATCAAAGTGGTAGTTGCGTGGACTGTCATTGGAAGAACAGAAATATCTAACTAATATTGTTGATAATCAAAAAAAAACTTGAAATAGCTGAGAGAGATGGAGAGGAAGATAAATCTGTATGCACTTTTTAACTGCACCTCTTCGCCGACTTCTCACATATCTTGCAGGTCAAAGAAATTGTGTTTGCAACAAATACAGAGACTCATCTGACTTTTGAAACAGGTGCTCTTTAACCTTGCTGTAGGCTATGTTAGTTTCTTTCTTTCAAACTGATGTGTGCTCTTGAACAACATTTTAAGATAGATAACCTGAGAGTAAACCTAAAGCTGCAGAGAGAGTTGTTTGTTTTTTTTCTCAGTGAAGTTTATAGTATTATGTGCAACCTGCTCTTTTCCATACAATGAAAGTGAATGGTGACCACGGCTGTCAATTTTGAGTTATTAATGACTTAACGTTTCGTTTGGTTCAGACCACTTACATTTTTATGATGCTTTTTTGTATCGCAATCTACTTTCGTTAAATGGAAAAGAGCAGCGTGGACATTTTAATATCTCCTTTTGTGTTCTTTAAAGCTAGCAGACATCACTTCAGATGCAAAGCATTTCACAATAAATGATAACATTCTATGGGAAAATATAACTACAGGCAAATCCATACTCCTATCACATGTTTACCTTAACTACCCTTCTAGTTTTTCTGTCAGGCTTTGTCTTACAGTTCAACACGGCAGTCATAAGCAAATACAGCCGTTGTGTTCATGGGAATTAGATGAATCAGGGAGCCCAGGAGCTTGAAATCATCTCATGAGGTTTGACAAGCATGACCAGGCACAAGCCATAGGCCCCTTGGACACCAGCAGATCCTGAAAGATATGTTGTATTAATAAAGCCTGCTGCATCTAACCCACTTTTTTATGGTGCGGTTTTAGTTTAGATACCGTTCAGTTAAACCTTTAAAACAAGTAACAGCATGCTCATGTGAATTCTCCAAAATGACTGCTTTGCTTAATGTTTGCTTCGTTTGACACAGCAGTACACCTGAATTGGAATATTATCAGATTTTCCAGAAAACTTAGGTGGAGCAAAATGAAATTATTGCATGTGAAGCATAAAGGATGAACATGAAGAAATTGCAGAGAGATATTTGTGGGCTCATTTTTCAGTCCTGGGGCCCAAGACGCAACGCGAGTGTTTTTTGCAAGATTCAGCCCGACGCAGTCATTTTCATGTCAAAAACTTAAAACCATACCAGTGGGCATTAGATTATTTCTCAATACCTGCTCTCTCCTCATCTCCATCTTTCTTTTTCTCTCAGTCTCCTTATCCTGCGCTATTTCTTCTCCTCCTAAAGCTGAAGTTTGACTGATAGTCTTTTCATTTCTTTCCGTGTCAGTGAAGAAAGTAAACATAGGCTCAACTGATATTTATATGTTTTATGAATCATTTTAAGTGAATTTACTCAAGGCTACCAGGAAAGCATAGGAGTCAGTATAGGAACCATCTACAAGCTTTGGAATTTGAAGACGTCTGTTTTTAAATGTTAAAAGTAATTTTAAATAATAAAAACTATAGGCTACGTTTACAGCAGTTGGTTAAAGGCCGACGAGGTCAAATTTCAGCCGACTGTGCAGAACACTGAGAAAACAGTCGGCCGACACACGGTTGATATACAATGGTTACATAGTGTTAAAACGAATCCTGCTATTGATATCTTAAGACTGCCGACCCTGTAGACCTTATGCACCAGAGAAACGAGGGCGCCGCCATCTTTAGAATATTGTCTTTTAAAGGGATAGTTCACTTTGAAATTAATTTTTGGTATGTTTTAGCTTACCTCAAGGGCATCCAAGATGTAGGTGTCTTTGTTTCTGCAATAGTTTCAATTTTGATATTTTTAGGTCAAACCGTTCTTGTCTGTCAGTCATATAATGCAGGTCTATGGTCACCACCTCAAAGAGCATGCACAGAACAGTATTTATATCGTTTTTACCTCTTGTACCTTTCCGGCGCTTGCGCAGACTAAGACAGAACGCGCGCACACGTCACACACCAGGAAGCGCGCGCACCCTCAGATCACTTGGACGTGGTTGTGTACAAGAGGTAAAAACTATATAAATACTGTTCGTTTTCTCACACAAATCGCTTGTTTCATGTCTTAGGCCATCAATGTGTACTTACGATGGGGAATTGTTTAATTTGGACTTCTCTGTGCATGCTCTTTGAGGTGGTGACCATAGACCTGCATTATATGACTGACAGACAAGAACGGTTTGACCTAAAAATATCAAAATTGAAACTACTGCGGAAACAAAGACACCTACATCTTGGATGCCCTTGAGGTTAGCTAAAACATACCAAAATTTAATTTCAAAGTGAACTATCTCTTTAACTTCCGTTTTTGCGGTCGCTCTGTATATTTCTATGGCGCTGCTGTCCAGGAGTAATTAGCTTTTGAAGTGGATTTACTTAAAGGTATAGCGGAGGATCTTTCCAAATTTTAGATAAGACCCGCCCTCTCCACTTTTTGAAAAGTTTGATTGATTCACCAGAATGATTGACAATTAGGAGGACCAATAGTTTAGACTACCCACCAGGAAGTAAAACATCCTCCGCTATACCTTTAATGTAAAGTTAATGAAAGTTATCATGAGGACTGTAATGTTTAAAGCAGATGACTTAACAAATGTCAGTCGACCTGGAATATTTTAAAACGAGCCATTCATTCATAAACACGCAAAATCGCTGTGAAAATACAGACCGGAAGTCAAAAGACAACGAGCGCATCGCTGAAAAGGGGCGGGGCTACTTAAGGTCTGTAGAACAGTGGAAAGGGAAAACATATGTCCGACGAATATTGAACCCAAAACTAACTTTACCGGGCTCAACCACCGTGAGTCCACTTCACGCATTTGTAATCGCTGGCGTTCAGCGGAGAAGAACTTTGTCTGCATGCTTGAAGATGCACTCAAATCAGACAGGAGAACCGTGACTGAGAACTTAGCGTCGGGAATTGTGTTTGTGAAGGCGTTTGTGATATTACGTTTCGATTTGATGCGGAAGGATTCCTCCAGAGGGAGGACCAGGCTGCCTGCAATTTGACGATGCACACGGCTTTTTTTTTTTAACAATAGTCTACCATCGCGCTATCATTGATATTAATTAATCTATTTATTTAATAATTTATCTGAGGTGCCGGGAAAGCAGTTTCGGACCGTTCCGCCCACTTTAACCCCTGGTTACGCCCAAAACACGCCCATTACTCATTAGAGCTGGAAAGTCCCGCCCATCCGTAAAACCCGAAGTGGACCTCTAGATTGAAAAATCACACAATGCAAGTGAATGTGAGAAAATAATTATTTTCTGGTCCCGTTTGAATTGTGCCATGAATGTGAACATGTTGACTGTGAATTTTTTATATAATTTTTCATGTTACGAGTTTGACAGTATATTGTATGATTCTTTGGCTAGCAGTTGTGGAAAAGACATAACGAGAAAGACTACATGTCGCCTATGTGACGTCACCCCATAACACATTTCCCCTCCACTTGTCAAATCACGGTGATAATGCTACGATAATCTATGGAGACAGATCGAGATGCCTGTGTGTTTTGTACCCAAATGTCACCATTCAAACCAAATGGGTTGTTCTTTCTTCAGATTCCCGTCTGATGTAAAAACTAGGTTGTAGTCCACAAAGTGCTCTCACACAAAGCCTAACCGTATCTAACTTCTACCCGCTAAATTGTAGCATTCTTCACACGAAAAATTATATAAAAAATTCACAGACAACATATGTTCACATTCATGGCAAAATTCAAACGGGACCAGAAAATAATTATTTTCTCACATTCACTTGCATTGACGATTTTTCGACCTAGAGGTCCAGTGGGGTTAGCGGAAGGGGCGGGACTTACCAGCTCTATAGAATAGAGACGGACAACTCTTTTAGGCCATGAGCTGGGCGCGCCCACCATTTTTCCTGTTGTTAAACTAGCAAAAGTGGATTCGGACACGCCCTAACTGCACTTGCGCCCTGCGCGACCATGCGCTTAGATCGTTAAAATAGGGCCATTGAAGTTAAATTTTTTTACTCTTCTACCAAGATGAGCTTAAAATGACTAGCAAAATGTAAATAATTGGATATTACAATTCAGCAGAATCAGTGTTTCTTTCTCTCTCTTTTTTACAGTATATATTATTCTGAAAAGGAAAATGAAAGGATGGCTGAGGAGTATGTGTTGAAAAGAGAGCACATTAATATTCTGAGACTGACCTATTTTCCAAATGCACTTATTTAAAAGCAAAAACAACAAACGAATAGCAGTTTAAAAAGATAAGCAAATGCAGGGGAAAGGAGGGGGAGATCAGTCATTTACATTTGTACACATAGCCTTGGATTCATGTGATTTTTTTATAAGAGGAAGAAAGGTAAATATTTTGGTTTCGATAAAGTATGGTGACTGGTTTAGTAGAGTAATGATATACCCACATGTAAATAGCTTGGGGTTGTTTGTTATACCTTAACTTGGGTTGTTTGTGAAAATTAGAGAACTTGGTGTAGTGATAGATTTTCTAATATGCAATAGGAAAAAAAATTGCAACTGTCTTAATGTGCAAATTTAAAGGGATTAAATATTTTAAATTGCAATGGCATTAAAGTATAGTGTAATTAATGAGGAAGTTTTTCTTTGCTGACACAGAAAGTGGACGTGTCTGTTAGGTTATTTCCTATTGCTAGTCATAAAAAAATAAAAAATTCTCCCACCAGGTCTGGGCTCTTGCTAGTACAGGAGATCTGACCTGTACAGTTATCAGTTTCTAAGTGCAATGTTTTTGAGCATACACTTTTTTTGTATTTGAAACAAACTTCTGTTCAACTTCTTTCTGTTCATTCTACCCTGACTTAAATAACTGTTTGTGCCATATCATCCACATATTTCCTAGCAGTCCTTATAGTAAAAAAAAAAAAAAAAATTGTCATGTGACTTGTTTTTCTGTTGTAATGCAATTGTCAGTAAGATTCAAGAATCATTCAAATTCAATACATTTTACTTCCCTAAAGGTTTTATTTGCCTTGTCGAACTTGTTCCGCAGTTTTATTTCAGATTCAGTATTGATTCTAAAAGAAAACAACGAATGTGTTTATCTCAGAGGTTGGAATGATGTCAAATCACAAGATATATGGAAGAATGGGAATACAGAAAAGACAACTTTTTTAAAAATTAAAAATGACTAGAGAGTCATGGAGAAATGGGGTAAATGGGGTGAAAGGGAGGTCAGGGGTGTCACAGTGATCACAATGTCTTGGGTCACAAGTTTGGCTTTATTAGAGCATCTAAAGCAAGATGAGCAATAATAAAAGCATAAGATCAATGATAGCATTTTATTAACCAACACAAATTTTGTTCACAATGATGGATCTCCCATCAGGAGAGCAGAGTAGAGATATCGAGCTTATCACAGACATGAATGACAAACAAACGCATAAAACAATGCCATCGTCATATCCACTCATTCAGTTATGCCTAATTTCTTAATTTCTCTTTATTCTCAGGCAAAATGAAAGTAGGAAGAGAGGACTGCACAGATGAGACTCATCTCGATGGTTCCAACATTCATAAATACAGCCATATGTTTGTCACATTTAGTGATAACAGTGAAATAAATCAACATGTTTTATGAAAAAGAATGGACATATACAACCTCTCTAAATGAGTCACCTATCACTTCATGCTGTAAATAATATGGCTTGCCTGAGATAAGATAATGTGTCATTTTGTTTTGTAAAACATTTGTTAAGCAACCGTTTATTTCAGCTGATTAAAATGCAACTGATGGATTTTTCTGCTCTGATAACAATCCATGCTGGTCTGTAACAATTTAAATGTTTTCGTTTGTGTTATGAATTTATCATTGCCAGATCAGCCTTATCAGTCACAGAGGAGCTTTTATTGAATTTGAAGGATGCCTGATAAATTAATTAGATAACCCCTTTCCATAGTTATCATAGTTTGTAATGGACAATTCAGAGTTTCTTCTGACAAGCCACGTGTCACCCTGTGGCACTAGTAACCTCATTTGTGCGTCTCAGGTATGACTAGTGCTATTACTGTTGATGTTACCTCACTGTCCCCGCCCATGTTCGCTCGTCGTTCCGCATGACCCGCGCGCAGAGTACAAGGTAGAAAACAACGCTGGCCCTTTAAGACGGGAGTGATCGCTCGGCTGGCGACCGTTCCGCGGTATTATCGAGCTACCAACACACATGAGATAGATGGAATTATAACAATGGAATATCACTGCGTTCTGTTTACTGTTTTGTTGCAGTTAATCATCCAACCAGGTAGGATGTTTTATCATTTATTGGTCCTTTATGATCTCACATTGCTTTCCAAGTTTAGAGGAAAGATTCCAGAAAGTTGTTCATTGAAGACTAGGGATGCATATTGCACTTGCTGTAGATGTGAGGCAGCCTTGTTGAATTATTCTTTATGGCTATAACTCAAAACAAAACGGATATTCGATCATTCAGAGAATAATGCATGGACCTGTTGCTTTTTACTTTGAACTAATCTAGATGTAGCTAGGTTCTTTATAGAATCACAATTTTGGCTGTTATCACTAAACGACCATGTGTGCTCTCTTATTTTCCCTCATGATGAATACTGTCTATAAGGAGCTTTCGCACCTCGGTCCACCTTCTATCAGTGCAGAACTCCTCTCTCCAGTTGAAAACTGAACATTAAATATTCTAACGCACGAGAATTCCCACTGATAAACCCAGTGAATCATATCCTCTTCACTTGCCGTGTGGAGGCTCTACATACCATCAATTTAAGGGGTTACGGGATCATTGAAATAAGATAGTGATGATCCGGAGCGCAGGTGAGAATGTAAAGTAAAGCCGATCCTCTCGCGCTGCTCTCAATTATTTATCTCTCAGGCTCGCGCGTGCCCGTCTTCGCGTCAAGTGTAGGAATACGATGCTTGTTTCAGGTAGACTATAATTAGCGAGCGATATGAAGGAAAGAGTGTTAACGCTGAACAAAACTGCACTTTGATATTATTAACTTTATATAGTTCAGATAACAGCTTGGTAAGAACGTGGGTGGCTTGACTCCGCTAAGCAAGCCCTAACCCCCCCAAATGGTTTAGAAAAAAATGCGTGTCTTACAGAATATTAAACTTTATAGGCCACACGTTATAGCCTACATATTTAATGCATAGCATCTTTTTCGTAACCAAAAAGCGGCAAACTTCATCTGAGGAGGTAGCCATAGCAACAGTGCAGCTCGAGCACGTTACGTTAGGATCAGTAAAATTAAACAAGTCGTTAAAAAAAAAAAAAAAAAAAAACTTCATTAGAGATTCACATCACGCTTATGTTTAAGACGTCTTTATAATTGTGTCGCCAAACGTCGCGCGCTCAATTTGAGCCCCAAGCTATTGCATTGATGTGACGGTAGGCTGAAAAGACTCTGTGCGGTTAATTTGTTGGAACAGGTAGGCTTCAGTTTTTAAAAGGTGCCTTATGGGTTTTCATTTGCAGTTAATTTGTAGGCTATCTCATCCTATCAGCATTGATAGCTGTTACGTGTAGCTAAATGATCGTCAATTCCAAAAGCCAGAGAAGTTGTTTTGCATGCTGCAGCTTGACTTTTTCTTTGCCTGCGAATGCTGCACCTCATGGTCATATCAGATGGTCTTTTGTGGTGGTCAGATAAAAAAAAAAAAAAAAGATGATTATCTGGACTGCATCTGTTAACTGACCATTGCGAATCACGTGTTCAGACCTGTATCTTTGGAAAACTTGTGCTTGGAAAAGATACCGCTTTTTTGTCCTTTCAGCTGCTGTAATTTTTATTAATAAAGATGTTTTTTTTTTTTTTTGTGATACATTCAAGTTTCCAAAAAAGGAACATACAGGCTAGCTTTCCTTTTTTAGTTTTTTTGGGGAAAACAATCTGTAATGTTCACTAATTTGAAATCCACCACAATGTGTTAGGCTATAGGCTACTGTGTGGAGAAACCCGGTTATGTAAACCCAAGTCTTATTATGAAACATTTCAATGAATTCAAATGACCAGGTTTAAAGTGAGCGTGGACAATACTGAACACATGCGGTTAACTTTTGCTGTGGTTTTGGCATGAATCTGAAGATCAACTTTGTAACGCCAGAGGGCTTCAGCGCTCAAGTAACTATTTTGCATCGGGTTTCTTCAAACAAATAGCGATACGGACTTTCTCATAAATAACAGCCATGAGAAAACAATTTACATGGAAATATCCATAGGCTAGTTAACAGTAGAGTGCTCTGATATAGGCACAGGCTTACTGTTTGAAATATAGAAATTACGCCAAGAAGTGTCTGAATGGAGATGGTCGTGCTATGTTTGGGCGAGTGCCCCTTGTGGCTGACGGTGGTAACGTAAGTTACGAAACTACAGCCAGATATTTTATAGTACTTTTATATATACATTGGAAAATAAATTGGTGTAGGATTTACTTTGAAACAATTCGATTTTTAAATAGAACAGCTAAAATTGTATTTTCTTGTAAAACATAGCCTACTCCAATAAACTTTTTTTTACAGTGTACAATTTCTTAAAAATGTATAAAAATGTATATTTAATAATAAAAGTGTGAGCAGAGAACATGCACAGAGCCTTATGGTCAACGTGATTTCACCAAGTACATCATGTTCCTGGATCAACATCTTTGCTGATCCTGGGACAACGTTCAAATCAACCAATCAGATTTGAGGGACAGTTTACAGCTTATGTGAAGTTTAGATATACTTACAACCACAGGGTTAGTTAGGTGCTTCTACATCAGTATTATTCACCTTTCATTTCCCTCTGATTTTAGTGATAATATATATAAGTGTGTCTGTATGTATGTGCTTATATTATAAATAACAAATACTTAATAATAAAAATAATACAAATAAAGGGAGCAAGAGTAAGCAGTGAACAAAGGGCAAAAGTGCAAGTAAACATCTGTTTGGCAGGTAAAGGATTGCATGGATACTCAAAGATTATGTAGTAATAATAATGTGTACTCTTGGTTCCTGGAAACTGGTTTCTGTAGTTTTGATGGATATAGGCAAATTAAGGCAATCACGATTGCCATATGCCAATATTCATGCAATTCAGGATTGTCAATGGTAATGTCTTCAAAATGTGTCCAAATAAGCAAATGTGACATATTTGCATCTCCTTCTTTCTTTCTTGTTTCTAAGAACCTTTTTTTCTTTTTTCTTTCTTTCTGATAACATGAGGGACAGGGGGTTGGGGGGTATGCAATGTTGCTTCCATAGTTGCTTCAGGCTAAAATGAGATAACATGATAAAAACGTGAACTGTGGTTTAGCCTGATGAGTAGCTTTCCCTGATGCAAACTGTCACTCTATGCCACGAAAACGGCATCTGCCAAGTCAGGTGCTTTTCCAGAGAAAAAAAAAACGAACAGAATAACTGTTAATGTTGACTTGTTTTCTCCAGTGAACATTGTCAACATCAAAATGACAAATAAGAATCACTGCATGAAAGAAAAGCCTTAAACAATAACAAGACCAATTGGTCACGCACACACATAGAACCCAACCGTTTCTCTGGTAAATATTTAAACCATGCAAAGAGAGCTTTTATCTTGATTACGCCATTACGACACCATTATGAGTTGTTAAAAAAGAGGTGATGTAAAGGAACTGAATTTTCACTCAAAGCTAATGATGCTTGATAAAGATGATAGGATGCGAGATTAATAATGTTTGGACTTGGATGTATATTCAAAATGGAGCCCCATTCTATTTCCTACTGCAGCCTTTTTTCCCCAAATGTTTGCTTTTCTCCAATGATGTATTTTACTGTCATGCTACATAGGGTTTTTCGGTTTGATTATTTTCAAACCTTTACTTAAAACCTTACTTTTTTCCCCTTTTTCTTTGTATATTTTCACCATTCTCCCAGTCATACGGGGAGGGGAGGACAATGACTCTTTTGTTGGTTTAAAACACTAATCTGTTGCTTTTAAGCCTTGTAGCTGTATAAGGCAACACAGCACTTTGAATGGAGAATGATGCTGTACAAACCAAGAATTAGCACAGTCATAAATTTTTTTTTAAAAACCCTTGTAGACTTTTGTAGAATTGTCTAATGTCAAATTACCATTTCTAGAGAAATTAGAATGAGAGGAACTCAGAAGACATACTTTTTTGGATTGTTAAGTTGTGAAACTGTCTATTTCACAGCATTAACTGTCATTTATGCAACTTACATGAGAGGGATTTGATTTGTATGTGCTTGGTATATTCTGTTTATCAATGTTGCTGTTTTTTTTTTCTTTTGCAAAATCAGTAGGCCTACCATAGTATACTGGAGAGTTAAATGCATTTGACAAAATACAATGAAGTCTGCAGAGCTTCATAACTTATCATGTTTACTTTAGAAATAATCTATCCTCTTGCAAGTGTATTAAATGTTAATCTTCTTTATCTTCCAGCTGTGTGCCATGTTCACATTCTTGTTTCCTCTCAGGCAGGTCCAGGCCCACGATCACCCCAGAAGGACCCCAGCTTACAGTACCACTGAACGGCGACTTCAGTTTGCGCTGCCAGAGCAACAGTTCAGTGCGCTGGATGCGAGAAGGCCGTCCCATGCGAATCCTGAAGGAGCAACAAAGGCAGGGTCAACTAACAGTTCTTAAAGTGAGCAAAGCAGCCCCTCACCACATGGGCAGATATTCATGCCATGAGGAGATGTCTGGTGAAAAGAGCTCCATCTATGTGTATGTAAAAGGTAAGTCAGCCTTTTGCATTTGGGAGTGTCTTAATTGGGTGTAGTAAATTGTCTGGGCTGAGTGACATGTCTGTAGGGCAGTATTTAAAGATTTAATGAGGAACCCTCCTTTATGTGTGTACCTTGTCTTGTTATACCTTCGTGTGAGTGCAGCTACTGTACATTTTATGTTTGTACAAGCCTGTTGGAATTGGAAATGTGTGATTAGATACTGTATAGTAATATACATACTGTATAGGTAATGTGTCTGCAACGTTACATGTGTTTGCATGATCTTGTAGTACTTTCTAACACTTTTAGTGCTTCATCTTTGTCTTTCTCTCTCGCTCTCCCTCTATTTCTATGAACGCACACTCCAGTATCTCTCATCTTCCTGTGTGGTTCCATATTGTGCCAAAAACACACTTTAGGGGCCCTAAATACCCGCAATCAACTCTCTGTATTCACCTGTTACCTACATGGCCTTTAATATACAGTATATACATCTATGTCATGTGTTATTTCATGCATGTTCTTATAATCCCATATAATAGAATCTTCAAATTGATCCCTGGCAGTTTTGGACGTGGACAGATTTACTTGATTTTACAAATGTTAACACTGCAGATGTGGGTTATTTTTATTTGTTTATTAGGTATGATGGAGGGTAGTTTTCACTTTCACTCTATTTGTGACACTCTTTCTCTTTCTCTGAGCTGTAATGTCATGATCTAAGCCCCATTGGTTGTGTTTCATTGGTTTTTGATTTAGCATTCCTCTCAGCAGATCCTGAAAATCACTTCAGGAGGAGCATCGTGTTTGACATTGTTGCGGGAGAAGGAGACACGGCCATGATCCCATGCTTGGCCACAGACCCAAATATGACAGAGTTGCACCTGCAGAAATGTGACGGAGAGCCCCTTCCCAGCAACCTGAAATATTCATCCAGCATTGAGACGGGCGTGGTGTTGGATGCTGTTAGGAAGGACTTTGAGGGATGTTACGTCTGCGTCGGGACTCTATACGGCGCCACGGTTAAATCCGGACAATATCAACTTAATGTCCGTCTTGGTGAGAAAAAAAGAGAGGCATTTATAAATATAAGGGCTGTCAATTTAGAGGGCTGTCAATAATGAATAAAAAAACCCAATGCAAATTAATTCAAGCTTGAAGTGCCATCTTCCCAAGAATGGGCAGCAGAGAATGGGTACGGAACCATTCATGCAGGATAAGCTCCTGCGTTCAAAACAGATGGTATACACACATTACTATTCAAAGTTTGGCATCAATAGTAAAGACATTTATAATGTTACAGAATATTATTTCTAATAAAGTCAGTTCATTGAACTTTCTATTCATCAAAGAACCCTAACAAATGGATCCCAGTTTCCACAAAAATGTTTTCAACATTGATAATAATAAGAAATGTTTCTTGAGCAGCAAATCAGCATATTATAATGATTTCTGAAGGATCATGTGACACTGAAGACACTGAAAGTTTTAAATTATAATAATATTTTATAATATTACTGTTTTTACTCTGTTTTTGATCAAATAAATGCAGTCTTGGTGAGCATAAGAGACCTCTTTCAAAAACATAAAAAATCTTACCAACCCCAAACTTTTGAATGGCAGTTTATAGACTGACTGATTAATTAATCACCATAACATATAATTAGTTTGATTAAAAATGTAATTGATTGCCAGTCCAAATACAATAACAAGTGGACACAGACAGGCACCAGACACGTGCATGTCCATGTCACCCCACTATACTTGTTCTTCCTTTCCCACATATTCCTGCTGCTTAGATACAATGCATCATACTTCTTTGCTTTTAGTTCCAGGCGCGCCTCCTCAGATCACACTGGGTCAGCCTCAAAGAGTGCTGCTCACCCAGGGGGAAAAGCTCTCCCTAACCTGCTCCACCTCAAATGTCAACAGCGACATCACAATCAAGTGGAAGGTTCCACGCGGAGTGGTAAGACAAAAACTAACCGGCTCTCACCTATTTACCTGAGCACACTGTGACACTCTTCATGACCATAACACACACATATCGACAGTACATACTGCAGGCTTTATTATTGTAAACACATCAACCGCTTCAATCAATCAAGTAAAACCAATGTTTACGAAAAGCATACTTATAGAAAAGCATACAGTAGGTATGGGTGCACGTCCCAGTTAACCTACTTAATGTGCTAATGTGTTTGTAGACTGAGTGTGAGTGTTTGTTCTTGATATTATGCCCAGAGACAAATTGGACCTTAATTGGTTCAAGGTACACCTCAAAATTCGAAATGATCATGTTTACACAGCAACAGAATACGACTGTCAGCAGAGTTGTGTGTCATTCAGAAGTGAACTGAAAATTACATTTAAATTCCAGTTTAAGTCTTGAATTTTGAATATTTGAATTGAAGTAGCAAACAGGATGCAGAATTTCAAATGGAAGTAGAATTAAAACTAACTCAAATTCAACAGATATTTTTAAATATGAAAAACTTTGAATGTTGTTTAAAGCCTTGTTTAAAAGTTTTGAGAAAATTTGGAAGAGATGGATAGACGGATGGTTGGACAGGTCCTCAGTCTTGCATTGAGACTAAACTGGCATCAGTGACTGATATTTGAGAGATGAATAACACACTTTCTTTCATATAAAGATTATAAAAACAACCACACCTACACATATAGACAACCACAAGCACTTTACCCAAGACAAGGTCTATGCCTCATCTCTCCAGAGTTGCCCAATCAGCTTTGTGTCTGTTTTCTTTCTGCATGTGCCAAGCAACCGTCAGTGCAGATGACCTCGCATCTCCTGACTGAGCCTGTTTCTCACGTGAGGAACGCCATCCTCAGCCTGGGGTCTGTGACGGTCCAGGATGCAGGGAGTTACAACTGTGAGGCCATGAACGAAAAAGGGACCAGTGCAAAGCCGGTCTGGGTCGACATCTATGGTAGGTCTCTGTTGTTTCAAACACCATTTTCAATTTTAAAAACTATGGCTGGCACTCTATTTTAAGGTCCTTGTTACAGTCTAACTACGTATTTTAAGTACTGAGCAATAATAATTAACAACATGTGCTTACTATGCAATTAGCGTTTGAATTAGGTTATTTGCATGTAGTTATGCATACTTTACAGTTATTACTACAGTAAGTACATATAGCACTTGTAACAAGGACACTGTGACATAAATTGTTACCAAACAATCATGAGACTTTTTATTGAGACTGTTTCAAAGGATAAAATTATGTTTTATGTGTTTGTGTGTGTAGAAAAAGGCTTTATTAACCTAACAAGTGTGAATAACAGCACTAAGAGAGTGCGCGCTGGAGAAAGTCTGTCCCTGCGTGTGGTAATGGACGCTTACCCGAAACCTGATTTGTTTTCCTGGAGGTACAGAGATGTAAAACTAACCAATACTACTGATCATGTCATTACCAGCCGGTCACATGGGAATAGGTATGATTTTGTAATGTTTTTTTACTCCTAACATTTCTTGTTTTTCATATGTAGCAATTGTTAGGGATGTGCATCATATTGGTACCATATCAGTTATCTGGACAATATTAGTTTTATATTATTATTGGAAATATTCGTCGATATTGTGCATTTAATTGTGCTGTGTTTTTAAATTTAGATCACCTTTGCCATCATGTAACTCAGTTATAATTCATTTTTAAAAACACTAATAATTTAAAAGCATGTTTCATCTTTAGCAAATCTCTCAATATCAATATTTTTTTATACGGTGCATTATAATGTTGTGAAGCCTACATTCACTTGCGACATTTAAAGTGATTATTTTATTTTTTAATTTTTTTAATAGGTTTATAGGTTATCAGCCATAACATGAAAATAATTATTGGCTCATCAGTATCGACCATATTTTTAATACCAGTGCATCCCACATATTGTGCAAAATCCACATTTTATTCCATTAATTCAATGAACTGAAAGATACTAAGTAATTCATGTTTTTTTTTCTCTTTATTCAACAGTTACACCAGCGAGCTGAAACTAGTGCGTCTCAAGGTGTCAGAAAGCGGAGTTTACACATTTTCATGCTCAAACGGAGACGCAACTGTTCATCAAACGTTCGAAGTCTATGTCATAAGTGAGTGAAAAAATTGAATGCAAATGGCAAATATTTGCACTTTTCACTTGCCAGAAAAGAGTATAGAACGTATGTGATTATGACTTTTTGTGTGTATTCTTGTTCAGTAATAATCAGTCATATTTCTTGGACATTGTGCTGGGTAAAATAACTTAATTGTCTAGGTAAGACCCTGGCTTAAAGCCCTCTAACAATAGTAGAGGCCATGTAAAAACAGATATGAAAGGACTGGCCTTCAAGACTGCAAATAATACCTTTTATCATTATCATTTATCATCAATCATTTTCTTTTCAATTAGAATTATTGATCGCCCATTATGAACGGATATAATTTTTCGTCAAACAGGTCTCCCATGATTCGACCCACAAGTAATCGCAAATGAGACAGCTGTACAAACATCTATCCCACGAACCAGAATTGTAAAACTGACCCTGAATTAATCTTTGACTGTTAGGTAAACCACAGATTGTGTCCTATGAGGGGCCGATTGATGGACAGGTGCGCTGCGCTGCAGAGGGTTACCCCACTCCTCAGATCAAGTGGTATTACTGTGACCAACCCCATTCCAGGTACGTGACTTTCTACATTTTTGTTTGTTTCGAATACACCCACAATTTTGGAAAAGTTCCTACAATGGGCTTCCAAAGTTGGTTTCCAAAATTAGCGGTACCTCCCTTGAGCAGTGTTAACATATTAGCTTCTCCAAGAGTACATTATGGGATAGCCACTTACCGTTAACTTGATGTTTGATGATTTGACAACAAAGCTTTAGCCTATTATTTATGGGGATAAGCAATTTGACCCTGTCATGATTGTGACTTCACAAAAGCGATTGGTTGCTATCAGTCATGTGACAACGCCTGACAACATGGGAACAAGCCGCTCCCACGTGGCTGTTTATTCTTGGATAGTAACAGTGTTGACAGAACACCTTAGCACAGACTTAGTCACAAGCTTATCCAATCAATTCCTCATGGTGATCAAATGCGATCAGGATAAGATGACCTGCTGCAATTTGAGCATATAAACATGCAGTGCAATTTGTCTTTTGATCTTGTTTGTGTGATGCTTGCTTTATCTGTCATCGGTTTGGTGGTTTTCTCAGCAAACAGGCATTCCACTGTTGAGAAACATAATGAGTGGTTTCCACCATGCTAAATAAAGTAATTAACAATATCACTCAACAAGAAAGAGATGAATTTGAGTTGAGATTATTTGTTCTGCCTTTATATTAAAAGCTACCTTTGAACTCAACTCAGCAACACTTAATTTTGAGAGCGGAGAGAGACAAAAGAATTGTACAAAAATGAAGCAAATAAATCAAAGCACTTGACGGCATTGCATTCCACTCTGATGTTTTTTTGTTTTTTTTTAAAGAGCCCTTGAGGTCTGTCACTTCACAGCATGTTATTTTGCATTCTTAAGCAAGAAGCTATTTCACACATATCTGTAAAAATCCGTCATAGACCCTGAATGCAGCGAGAGATGCTTATCATTATCCTTAGAGCTTAAAAGTTGTGTCTCTTGATATGCAGTGGTGCTTAACATTTGATCTTAAGATCTACATGAAACGAAAACTGACCCCATATGCTCCTGGTGTTAGTGTGAACAATTCATGGGTGCATTTTTCAAAGAAAAATGTTAGGCTTCAGAATATTTCCTCAAAATATAAAATGGGTTGCAATGGGCAGTTAATTTTACTTTAAAGCAGGGTTATTATTGTTAAGGAAAACGTTAAAAAAAATTGTTTTAATTGAAATAAAGTTTAATTGAACTAAAACAAATATTACATGAAAAATTAAAACGAACTTAAGAAATTCTGCAACTAACTGAAATAAGTCGAATCATTAAAATTACTAAACTAACTATAAATAAAAACTAAAGAAATCCTAAAATAATATTTAAATATAAATAAAAACGAATACAAATGACAAATTTACTAAAACAAATGAACTGAAAATGAATACTTAAATATATAAATAAAATCGAATTCATAATGTTAATAAAAACTATAGTTGTATATAAATAATACTAAAAATAATAAATAATAAAACGCTGCTTTAAAGGCTATGAAAAAAGTACTGAATATTATCTTGAATATTAGGGTTATGAGCTTTTTTTTAAACATGTTTAGGACTGTGCACGAAATACCTTTTTTAGTAGTATTTTTTTTTCAATAGTTCCTTTTATGCAGTGTTTCTGGGAAACAGTTCTACGAAGTAATTACATGTTCTTGAGAAGTGCAAGATCAAGAATTTACAACTGTGATGCATGCTTCCTCAGGTGCTCTAATTTGCTGAATGCCACTCAGGAGGAGGAGGATGTTGTCACTGTCACCATGACAAGTCCTCCCTTTGGGAAAGGCGCAGTGGAGAGCCGTCTAAACATAACCAAGAACAATTATGCCACCCTTGAATGTGTGGCATCTGCCAATGGGGAAATCGTGTACACTCTTTTTTCCATCAGCGGTGAGCAAATAACTTCCCAAATCACACACACATACACACACACACACACACATACACACCCCTTCAGACATTGACTGAAGACTCTTGTTTGTAATTACTAAGTCTCAGCCTCAAACGACTCCCACTAGAGTCTGTTTGCTGACCCTCTGATCCATGCTACTCACAAAACTGGAAAGCACTTTCATTATCTGCAGGATATAATCTGGTTGACTGATTTATGCAACTTCTGAGAGTTAGGGCACATTGAAGATGTTTTTTTATTTACCTGAATATATCTGAGATTTGATTTTATGAATTCAGACACTGCTTTTTTGTTGGACCTTTGCATATCACATACACGCATACGTGTGTGGCCTGTATAGGTTTTGCTCATTTGTCACAGGTCTGGGTGTGTGTCTTTGCTTTGGTGTGCTAGTAGTAAACTATTCTGTTAATTTTGTTGACTTGTTTGTTTTTGGGTTGTCTTCAATCATTGACTCTGAAGGTGTGTCTCAGTTCTCTCCCTAGTTAAGTAGTCATTGCACTGGCCAGGGAGTCAGTCTGTCCCACAGTCTCACAGTATATTTCTAATGTGCATGAAAAGAAAACAATCCTGCAAACTTGAAATGTTATACATGAAGTAGTGTTGAGGCCCGTTCACACCAAGGACGGTAACTATAAAGATAACGATAAATAAATAGTTCTAAAAATCTTTTTCAAAATTAAAGAATAGCAGAGTTCACACCACAGCTATAACGATAACAGCACAGAGAAATGAATCACTTTCAGAACGATTTTATCCAGCTGATGAATGATAAAAACATTGAGAGCCAATCAGAATCCTGAGCTCGAGCATTTAAATTGACAGACAAGAACGCACTTAACATAAACAGAATGATATCGTCCGCTGGTGTGGACACTGATATAGTTATCGTTATAGTTATCGTTGTTGGTGTGAACTGGCCTTTAGAAGAAGATAAATGACCACACATTTATTTTTTTATTTTTTTATTTTAAAATAACTGTTTTCTATTTTAATATTATTTTTAGTATTTAATTCATTTATTCATGGCAACGATGAATTTTCCGCTTCATTTCTCCAGTCTTTCAGAAATCATTTGAATATGCTGATTTGGAGCTCAAGAAACATTTCTTATTTTTTTAGCAATGATAAAAACAGTTGTGTTGCTATATATATTCTTACCCAAAACCTTTGAATATTATATGTACATGATCTGTTCTGCTCATTAAAAGGAAATACAGAATATAGCGCATATTTCATAATGGCACTGTACACCTACAATGAAGATGAAGAACCTTGACCTTCAGTCATCAGAGTCCCAATGTTTAGCTTTCATCTTATACTTATGCACATCATAGAAAACGAGGAAGTGGAATGAGACTCAGAGACCTCGACCCAGGTGCTTCTGGTTTCCCAGGAATGGTTAAACAACCAAACGAGAGGAAACGCTCATCTCCTCACGTTCACTCCAGCTGTGCTTTATCTGCTGGCTGCATCTTTTTAAGGAAATCTAAACCAGCTGCCAACTCGCAGGTCGCCACTCCTGCTCCAGCTCAACCTGTGTAGGCAGACTTTTTGGATAAGAGATATGCAGACTATTATATAAACAGAGGTGCTGAGTTTTATCCCTAATCTTGTTTCCATTGTAAACCTAGCATCACCAACTGTTGGGGATTATCTCAAGGGTTTTGGGGGGTTACGTTTTGGTTTGTTGCAAAACACCAAGTTTTTCCACCCCAGTTAGTGCTGGTATTATTTTTAAAGACAGAATAGTTAACAAAAGGTCATCCACATCCAGCGTAGATTGTGTCTGGTACAATTTTTTTATTTTTTTTATTATCCTTTCTTTGGTGAAAGTTGTTGACTACATTGCCTGTTTTTGCATTTTCTCAACTAAATTAGCTGGAAGGTTAAAAAACCTCTAGTTGAACGTTGACCTTTTTGTAGAGTCCATCAGGAGTTGTACTGGAGATTTTGAGGTTTGTGAGCATGCATTGAGTCCAGTTGCCTCAGGATGTGAGAACTGGTTTAGACTCTCAAGGTTTAGGCTGCAGCAGATCTAGGAAAACCAGTGGGACAATGAGCCTTAGGCTAGACTGTTAAAAATGTTCGACCTCAGCTGAACGAGCTTTTTTTTTTTTGAAAAAAAAAAAAGTGTTTTGTTATGGTGTGTGTTGGTTTGTGGTAGGGCTTGATGGTATGCTTGGATGCAGTGGGATGATAGATGGATGGACGGGGAAGGATGGAGGGTGAGAGAGAGATAGAGAGAGGGAGCAGAAGAGGACTGTAAAAGCCAGTGGCAGGTTTACATGGGATTACTTCCTGCAGAGTCTGCATTCTTTGACTTGAAATGGAGAGAAAGCTTCTTATAGCTTAAGAGCTTACTACACCGCTCAGAACAACGCAGAAAAACAATAACACAACACACATGAACACATACACACACATTGCAAAAAAACACACAGCTATAGTTTCAAAATGTGAAAGAAAATTGAGTCACAAAAATCTCCAGTAAAGAGTTTTACCTCAATTCATTTGTGAGTATTATTCACACCTCTCTAAATGCAAGCACTTAGGACATAATTCCACTGTTTAGGTACTTATTCATTATTTTTGATGGGAATGTATTGTTATATAGGTATTCCAACAGTGTAAATAGCCTATTGTGGTTTTATTTCAACGTCTGTACTTAGTGCAATAATCATTTTTTATTTCCATTAATCCTCTGGCTCAAGTCCCAAGACAAGCATCAGATCTACCTTTTTTTTTTTTTTTTTTTTGCTAACAGAATTGATCCTCAGGGATGAGCCATGTATATTGATTATCCGTCGGTGCCTGTAAGAGATTGCCTTTTTTACGCAAACACACTGTCTAGTGCAGTGATTCCCAACTGGTTCCAATCTGATTTGCAATCAAAATCACAATAAAAACATTCAAGTTATGTATAAAATAACAAAATTACACTTAATACATTTAAAAACATGATTACATTAATACTATATTACATTATTAATGTGATTAATATTAATTGAAATAATTTTAATGATAAAACTTAATTTGATCCATTATGAGTTAAAAGTAGGGATGCACAATATATTGGCAACATATTGGTTATCAGTATTGCACAAGTATCTTTAATTCTTTCTAGTATGTTTACATCATATCAGTCAGAATTTTAAATATTAAGTGCATCCCTATAATTAAAAGGACCACATTTGTGTTTTGATGTTGATGGAGTACATAATTATGTTTTTAATGGCCGCTGAATGCTTTAATCTTCACAGAGAACACTGTTCCTCATGAACTCTTCACACCGTTGCTCATCGGTTTTGTTGCCGCAGCCGTTATCCTTGTTCTCATCCTGATTGTGCTGTCCTACAAATACATGCAGGTAAAGTGTCATTCATTACATATAGCTTGTCTTCCAACACATGAAGTTCATGCATGCTGACTCACTGAGGTGTTTTACTTCTCACCCTATTATAGTAATAAATATTGTAACCTATTGTTATTCTACAGTGTAACTTGTTTATGTTTATTTAATATTAAGCTTTATCCTCAAATTCAACGCAATTTACCTGTCACACCTGGCAGCCCTCTCGCACTTCAGGGAAACTCTGAAACAATAAACACTCATGTAAAAAAAATATTTACTTAGCATGTCATAAGACCTGATGCTTCACCGTGCAGTTTTGCACTGTTGCACAGGGGAGCTATTGGCTATATATGTACACACACACGCACACACCAAATTACTGTCCAAATTTGGGTTTGAATAATTTATGTGCATTTACACTAAACTTTTATTAGTGGACTCTGTTTACTTTTGTCTATCAGAGCACCTCATTACACTTGCAGTAACTAGATCTAAAAGGTTGTTTATGCTTGTCTGAAAACGTCGCTCATTACTTATTTCTTCCCCCATCCCTCTTTCTTTCTCTCTCTCCCTCTCTCATTTCTGTCTCCAACAGAAACCTAAATACCAAATACAGTGGAAAGTCATAGAAGGTATTCATGGAAATAACTACGTGTACATTGACCCTACCCAGCTTCCATACGACCACCAGTGGGAGTTTCCCAGAGATAAGCTGCGTTTTGGTGAGTGAAGTTCCTGAATCGGTCTGCTTTGACTTGTTGGGCCTTGTAAATCATATTCCAAATAATCTTTCTACTTTGGAAAATGTATTTTGTTTATACGCTATGATTGGAAATGTTTACAAGGTTAGATGCACCAAAAAGCATAAAATCCTTTTGAATTTGACAAAACTTGCTGCTTTTCCATGACTATTCCATGGTTTATTGACACTGATAGATAGCGCCTTGTGATCATATCTTCCCCATGAAGGAATAGCTGTATCCGTCAACAAACAGGATCCAACAGGATCTAGCATATCACGCTTCCCCACAAGCCACACCTCCTTGATTCAAAAACAAGTTAATGTTCCAGCTCAAAACTGGCTTTGGACCAGTTTCCAGGTTGATCCATTGATTGTAAACAACTTTATCAGGGAAAAGTGAAATTGATCACTTCATGCTGTATCCATTTTCTGAATCAGTTTTGCTTCCCTGCATCCCCAGGAAAAACTCTAGGATCTGGAGCATTTGGAAAGGTGGTGGAGGCCACTGCTTATGGGATGTCCAAAGCAGACACTGTGATGACTGTAGCTGTGAAGATGCTCAAACGTGAGTGAAAAGCAACAGAGACCATGTTCATAATCTTGAAATACGAGTAGCACAGTAACACCAAGGCGTGTTTAACCAGCATGTTTATTTAAGCAAATAAGGCAGTGTGTAATGACACACCAGAAAGTACGCAAACATGCATGATTTGAAGAAAGGAGGTTAAACATTTCCAGTAACCCACAATTTTTGGTTCCTTGAACATTCTGGGAATAATGTTGATTTATGGTTTTAAACAATAAAACATAAAAAGAATGTTCTTAGAACAATAACCAAAAGGGAACCATACACTAACATTAGGGGAACATTCTCTGTCTGTATTTTTATGTATTACTTTAAAGAAATTGTGATTTTTTTTGTTGTTTTATTAATGCTTTTATTTGTCTTGGTCTTTTTTCCCGCAGCAAGTGCCCATGCCACTGAGAAAGAGGCTTTGATGTCTGAGCTAAAGGTGCTTAGTTATCTTGGCAACCATATTAACATTGTCAACCTGCTAGGGGCCTGCACTATAGGAGGTGAGAGGCTAAGGCTAGATATTATTTTTCCAGGTTTGTGTGTATAGTGTTGTTCTTCATTACGGAAATGGTCTGTTGCACAGGTCCAACGCTAGTTATAACGGAGTACTGCTGTTTTGGTGACCTGTTGAACTTCCTGCGCAAAAGGAGAGAATCCTTCTACTTCACTACTCTGGGAGAAGACTCTTACTATAGAAACATCATGCTGCAGCCAGAACCAAAGTAAGTATGATCAATGCAACTGGTAGTTAGTTTGGAAAGTCATGATCAATGCAACTGTGAAAGTGTGAACTGCTTTTGGGTTAATTAAAAAGAGTTCATGTTTGATCACAGTGAGAGCAGGAATGGATACATGACCATGAAGCCCTCTGTATTGGGGATTCTGTCCTCAGAAAACAGAAGATCACTTAATAAAGGTTGGATCAGTGTATTGTGTCTTCTCATATCTTTTCTTTCCTGTTTTCTTGTCATCTCTTTTCATCTAATCTCTTCTTGTCTCATTTAATCTTGTCCTATGCGTTCTCTTCTCTTGTCATGCCTTTTCTTTTTCTTTCCTTTTCTTTTTTCTCTCTGGTCTCATCTCTTTTTGTCTCATGACTCTCATATTGTCTTGTCCCTTATGTCTCATCTATTCTCCTTCCTTTCTCTTTTCTTGTCTGTTATCTTCTTTTCTTGTTGTCTTTTCTGATCTGTTCTATCTCATCTCTTCTCATCCCCTTTTCTAGTCTTCTCTCCTTTTCTCGTCTCATCTCACCTTCTGTCTTCTCTTTTCTTATCTTCTTCGTCTCTTATTTTTCTCTCTCATCTTGTTATGTCCCTTCGTGTCAGTTGTCTTCTCATCTCTTCTCATGTCATCTCATCTCTTGGTCTTGTGCCTTGTGATCTCATTTCAATCTCTTCTTGTCTCACCTCCTCTTGTGTCGTGCCTTCTCTTCTTGCCCTGTCTCCTCTCATGTCATCTCATCTCTTTTCTTGTTTCACTTCATCTTGTTTTGTCTTGTGCCTTGTATTCTATTCTTGTCTGTTCTCGTCTCGTCTCACCTTGTACCTTCTTTTCTCGTCTCAGCTCTTTGTGTCTCATCTTATCTTGTCCCTTCTTGTCTATTCTTAACAGAATTTGTCACCCCTTTAGGTGATTCATACAGCGATACGGATGCCGTCAGTGAGATTCTGCAGGAAGATGGCTTGACTCTGGACACTGAGGATCTTCTTAGCTTCTCCTATCAAGTAGCCAAAGGGATGGATTTTCTGGCATCCAAGAACGTAAGTGTTTTTTTTGCATTCGTTCTTTCTGACGGATGTTGAGTTTTATATTCCGAGTGTTTGCAGTAATCCGATACTGCAGATCTCTCTTTTCCTCTACAATGCCATTGGCTCACATTCCATTACCTCTGCCCAGTCCTAGATCGGGTTACACAAAGTCATGCACAAATGCACACAAGTTGTCAAGCACATGCACACACTCATTCACAGAGGGTCATGCCGAGAAATATCACATTTCCCCACCTGGTCAGTAGGTCCAGTATTCAATTTAGTGGAAGGAAACTAAATTAGTCCCGCTGTTAAGTGGGCATGTGAGTTTTCTGTCTGTGAATTCATTTCAGCACCTCAACGCTAACTTAGAATATGGTATTTTCAACACTTTTTTGCTAATGAGGTTTTGAATATTGACACTGTTATTGTAAATGTGTGACAGTCCTGACATATGAAAGCAATATTAAGCAAAACCTTTACAAGGGAAGCCAGTCCACTTGGTGGTTATTTTGTTAGTGCCTCCAGGACACTAAATTATATGCACCTAACAGGCATTAGTTGTATCGTAACCACAGTTGTATCGTAAATGTAGCTTCTTTTGCTCAAATCAGGATAAAAAACAAGACATCCATTAATACGGCCAGTTTCTCCCATTCATTTTTCTACAGTATAAGTGGTCTGTCTCTATCCCTTGTACTGTCTCTGCTTTAATATATAATATATTAGTGTGTATGATGGCTAGTATTTCTTCATGTGTGTTTATTGTATGCGTGTTTGTGCAGTGTATTCACAGAGACCTGGCAGCCAGAAACATTCTCCTCACCCAAGGCCGAGTGGCCAAGATCTGTGACTTTGGACTAGCCCGAGACATCACTACTGACTCAAACTATGTTGTTAAGGGCAATGTAAGTATAAACTGTCATTACATTTGACATATAAACAACTTTAACCTTAACTTTATTTTATTTGTAGATTTTCCCACTAGGTTTGGCATGTCACACTGTATACTAATTATCGGATTAAGTGAATAGTCAAGCACAGATCATAGTTTGCTTACGTGATGCTTGACATTTAGGAATCAGAGCTTAACTATACATAATCATGAAAAGCTGTGGAAAAAAAGAATGTGTAATCCATAAATAAGACACTTCCTTACAATTGGATGCTTTTACTTTGCTTTGATGCACTGCTAATGGCTGTCATCCAACATTGTCAAACCCTCTTCTTAAGTCTATTCTGTGGGTGTTGGATGTGCTTTATCCAAAGAGCTTACTGCGAAGAAATCCCTGCTAAAGCAAAATTACAATGTTCAGTTTAAAATACAAGAGCTTTTATTCATGTTGAGACATGTACTAGGCGTGAATTACCCAATGTCTTACAATGGCAAGAGGTTGATGCAAAACAAGCCGGGTACGGGGTAATTTCTGCAATTTTAAGACAGTTGATTTATTTTCCAGAATTTGCATAAAGCAATGTTGCTATAATATTCTACTACTCCATTTGCATCCTGGATTCATGGTCTAAAAGAAGCCCAAAGCAACAGTCAAGCAAACTTGGACTATAGTGTTGATAGTCTTTGAGTCCGTATTCTTTTTGTATATTTATTCCGCAACCAAGTCAGGTAATGTCAATCTACCGCTTGCTAACTAGAACAAAACTGTATGATTGAGGTTTCCATGCACAGCATTTGATTGTAAATTGTTTCAGTGGTAGTCACAGACTGAATCCTTCAAGTAATGTGTGTTGTACTGCATGCCTCCATGCTCTACCTATGTTGTTAAGAAAGGAATGTATTTAATGAGGATATTCTCTGCACAGGCCCGTCTTCCAGTGAAGTGGATGTCCCCCGAGAGCATCTTTGAGTGTGTGTACACCTTTGAGAGTGATGTTTGGTCTTATGGCATCCTGCTGTGGGAGATCTTCTCCCTCGGTAAGTTAAACTTATCTGATCATTATTTTGACTTGGCATGATATACTGCTTTTAATCCAAATATTAATAATGTGCGTCTTTAGGGAGTAGTCCTTACCCGGGCATGCCTGTGGACTCTAAATTCTATAAGATGATCAAGGAAGGATACCGAATGGAGTCACCAGAGTTTTCCCCGAGTGAAATGTAAGACTGAGCTTTAATTTGTTAAAATGTATTTCTGCAGTAAAAAACATATGATATTGGCAACATTTTCACACTAAAACAATGTTCCAGGTTATTTTCGTAAACGAAAATTGAAACTAAGACATCGAAAACTAAGATAAAATAGAAATTTCAACTTAAATGAAAAACTAAAATGAAACTAAACTAACAACAGTTACTGAAAACTAACTGAAATAAAATAATAATTAGCAAAAATAAATAATTGTGTTCGTAATTAATAAGCTCTCATCCTGTACCGGAAAATCAAGTTTTTCCATTGGACTTTATTTTTCAATTGAAACATGGTCTAGACGGACATGTATGACCATTGCGCTCGCATCTCTCGTTTTTCAAAGCAAAAACGCTTTCTGTGTGATCCAGCCCTAAGAAGCAGAAATGGCCAAATAAGTATTTCCATCATGCCTAGACCATATGAAAATACAGCTGTACCTTAAAGGGTTAGTTCACCCAAAAATGAAAATTCTGTCATTAATTACTCACCCTTAATTACTTGTTCCAACCCCGTAAGACTTTCGTTCATCTTCGGAACACAAATTAAGATATTTTTGATTAAATCTGAGAGCTGGATAACTCCTCCATAGGCTTCAATGGGATCGAAATTTGCCGGCCCAGAAAGTAAGTAAAGACAATGTTTAAAATAGTCCAAGTGACTACAGTGGCTCAACCATAAGTTTATCAAGCGACGAGAATACATTTTTTGCGCAAAAAACAAACAAACAAAAATAACGACTTTATTCAACTATTAATTTTCTTCTGTGTGGGCCTCTGACGTGAGTTCGCGTAGTGTAACAGCGGAGCGCTTCTCTGTTGTACATCAGAACGAAGGCTCACTATTGGCCGACGCTGCTCATGTGCGTGACAGAAAGAGACGTGCCCACATAGAAGAAACTGAGCAGAAAACAGAAAAAACAAATAGTATGTCTAGCCCACAAATAGACTTAAATTTTCAGAGTAGAAGTAAACTAAATGTCTGGTCTGAATAGAACATATGCACATGAGTATAGCTATGAGTATATGATATTAAAATATGCAATAGACAAAAAGCATAAATGGATCAATACCAGAAAAAATATTTAAAAGGATTAATCATAGAAATAACCATAAAATAATAATCATAAAAATATTCTTGTTTTTTTTCTTATACACCACGTTTGATTTCATCTATAATATGAATGAGTATGAATGAATAATTTTTACTTTTTAATTTTTGCATTTGTTTGGTTCTTTGTTCAATCTCAAGCAATTATTTTATTTTTATTATTAAGAGGTTTGCACAAGAGTTAACTGTAAACTGAAAACATTAAACTTTGCAGAACTTAAATGTCTTTAACTGGAAGTGTTCTGTTTACTCTGCTAAACTATAATTACTAAAACTGAAACTAAATATATAAAAACTAAACTAAAACTAAAAACCATTAATGAAAGTAATTAAAACTAGACTGAAATTGATAGGAAATTTGAAAATAATATTAAAATAAAAACTAATTTAAAAATGCAAAACTATTAATAACCTTGCAATGTTCCCAATAAATCCAGCGTTGTGTTGTTGTTTCAGGTATGAGATCATGCACTCATGCTGGGATGCCGACCCCTTCAAGAGACCCTCATTTAGCAAGATAGTGGAGAAAATCGAACAGCAAATCTCAGACAGCACCAAACATGTATGTCTTTCTTGTTTTTTTCCTTTTTAGAACACAAAATCTTGTAAAAGTGTAACTGAGGGGTTACACATGCATGGATCAATGACATGATGCTAGTTTTTTATTTTTTTTATCTATTCATTTTTGGCTGTCAAACATGACTGTCAAAGTGTCATAAGATATCAGAAATAATTTGATCTTTTAATGATAAGGCAAGGTTAGTTCAGGTTGTGAAATGCCATGGTGTGCGACTCCCTAAAAACATTGAAGGTGCAATAGGGGATCTGGGAAATGCTAACTTTAGCCTGCTAGCATACTCCCTGCAAATCGCAGCCCAAAGCAACGCCTCAGCCAAAACACATGAACGCGCACAGACCAGAAGCGAGACGACCAGAGACAACGTTATTGGATTATATCATGTATCATTCACCGGTGAGAAAACTTTACAGTACAGTAACAGAACTACAATAACGGACATAAAAAAACGGTTGCCTTCCATTCTCGCTCTGTCTGCACAGCGTACGTGAAACGCGCTGATGGCAAATGATGTCTGCGCCTGTTCACGCAGAAATCATACATCATCAGAGTCATTGCATACGTGGCATGCAAAAACACGTTGACTGACGGATGACATACTATTGTTTAATTCGGACCGAATGCAATGATCGAACGAACATTTTATGGTCCTACGCCTTCCACAGATGATATATATTTCATATCACTTAACATAGTGATTGCTATCAGGATACGAGGAGACTTTCAACCAGCATAAACCAATAAATGTTTCTATAGAGAATCACCTATTGCACCTTTAATTAATAAATCATGATATTTGTATACTTTTTACCTTGAAAATATATTTAAAAGCTGTTTTGAAAATTAATCATGTATTCATGGTGTAAATAAAATGTTCCTATTTTTTATTCTCACTTTATACCACATAACATTTTCATTTCTACAAAAAAACAGATGTGAATACAAATAGTACATTTCTCAGAACTTGACAGTAGATTTTTTTTTTTAATGTCCTTTTCTTTGTGGTGGACACCACATCTCCTTTCTCTTCTTCAGATTTATTTAAACTTCAGCTCCAGGTTGCCTGTTGCTCCGGGACCCCGTGAGGAATCCAGTTCTCCTGTCCAGCGGCTAAACTCAGTAGGCAGTCACAGTACCGCCACTCAGCCCCTGCTGTCCAACAATGATGTCTTCTTGGAAGGGACAGGTTCACATCACCCTCCAGTGTGAAGATCTGATTCCAAGCAAAAATCAGGCATTCTAACAGATGCCATTCATCTACTGGGACCCTTCGCCTTAGCTAAGCGTCATTGTAGCTGTCTGACATGCATGAGGACTTTGGTGGAAAACACTGATCAAAAATCTCTTTTAGGGTCCAAGAGCAGTCGTATTCTTTCCATTCACCTTTCTCGCAGATTGTGTATATAAGCCCCCCTGCCAGAAAGGACAGTGATGGTGTGCTTTCCTTTTACATTTCATGTATTCATTTCTTTGGAATTGTGGGACATCAAACTTTTGAGACAGCTAATAATCCATGCTGGTATCATCCCATGGTACTATATCTTCAATGTGAGTCTGCAGGAGGACTGAACTTTTTATTTTATTTTTTAGAATCCCTTTATTATATGGGATATATAAACACAATAATGCTTATTTTGCTAATTGTCAAGTCTTTACAAGTGACAGAAGTCAAACAGGCTGTTTCAAGTCAGAGACTAGTAAAATCATGATGGATCACTATGAAACAATTGGAAATTTGACTTTCCCAAACCATCTCTGAAGTCTTGGCATTCAATTTGATGTGATCATTTAGCCGAAAATGCATTATAACGCACCTTTAAGATATTGTAACACTCATGTGTTGAATATGTCAGACTGTCAGTAGTAAAAGAGCCTGGCGTGAGAGTAAATCCCACTTATTTTACTATCAACTATTTTGCAGGTCTTTCCAATAAATTCATAAATTCAAATATCAAACACAAAAGGCTACACTATTTGGAAATGATATGTATAAGCAGCAATAACTCTGTAACTTTGACAGCATGATCATGTTGCTGCACAAGCCAAAAACAAGCTACTTGATGCATGTTGCATTTGGAATAGTATTTTGTCAGTTGGCAGCTGAATCTGTAAGACATTTTACATTTAAATAGACCAAATTAAGGTACATTTCAGTTCGCTGTCAGGGAAGGTGTTGAGACACGAAGAGGCAATACATCAAAGTTCATTGTTTACTTTAAACACTCAGCGATATTTTGATTCCACAGCAGTATTATATTATTGGCTTGTGTCGTCTTTTCCTTTTCCAAGAAATGTAATTTGGGACAGCAAAATGATCCAGTCAAGCAGTAATTCAAGCTTGACGTATCAAACTTTTAGACAGTGTTTCTTTTAGGGATCACTTTAAACAGTTTCTTCCTCTTCTCCTTTGTGTTTCAAGGAAAATATTTGGTAAATAAAATACTTATTTCATTTGTATGGCACAGACATAGCTTGTTTCAACAAACTGAAAATGCTTCTTTGAGTAGTTTTATGTATGATGTGGTTCCAGAATGGTGGACTGTAGAAGATCAGTAGCTTCTGTAGCATTGGTTCTGTCCTTTATTCCAGAAAAAAATGGGAGTGATTCCACATTTTATCTTTCATGAAACTGGAAGAGTAGTGCTCTTTTGTATATTTGTAAAGGTTTTGCTCAGTTTCTGTGTTGCGTCTAATTTTGTGCATAAAAAGTAAGGTGGGGGTCTGGTAGTTTCAAGGAGGGACCGCTCTGAGATGGCATCGTCGCTCTGCTTTCTTGTGTTTGTGGAAATCGCTGGTTATCATTTCCTACAGACTTGACTCAGTTACTCTTACTTCTACTTACCACACCAACTGTTGTGCCTGAACTGTTTTCTCTGCTCTTTAGCCAATGAGAATCGTGCTGTTGAAGGTTGAGCCAATAGAAAGCTGCTGCTGCTGTGTAGAAATGGGTGCCAATGGCTTCTTGATCTCTGTAGAATTAGCCAATGAAGGATCTGCCAATAGACGGGTGGCTTTCAGAGCTAGGGCAAAAAGAGTGGCTTTCTGTTACTTAGATAAGCCAATAGGATTCTCATTCCACTGCCAAAAGGAAAAAGGGCAGAGTATTCGTCCGAATATGAGCTACGTACCGAATGATTCAGTCGACACCAACCGCAGTACTCATAGCAGTGCAAACATCAGTAGTCTGGGCACTCAGTCAGTAGCTCGTTTTCCAGGTCTCCCTCTGTTCTTTGTGTCCAGCTGCTTCCTCCGGCGGATGTCTCACTTCCACAAAGACTCAGCCGGGGAGATCCAACTCAGCCCGTATCCCATCTCCACCGCTCCTTTTCGCCACACTGGGACATTGTTCCTGTTGTGCACTGGCTTTTGCTTGCATTTGCGCTAATGAGTTTTGCGCGTCTGTGTGAGCGTGTATGAATGTGTAAATGCAGGTCATTTGCTGTTAAAATACCAGAGCACTGATGGGTTCCTCCAATAGAACGACTGTAGTCAATGAACTTCAGATTGTCTGAATTATACAGCTGAAGCAATCGATGTTCAGCCTGGTACATACATACCATCACTGTTTGCTCTTTTCTTGTATGTAAATAATATATATATATATGTAAATCAAAATGTTGCTTCTTGTTTTGTTATCACGGTACGTTCTCTCATGTGCTGCATATATTTTTGTATGTTACAGTTTGTCACTTCCATGCAATTTCACGTTATCATCTTCTGTCATTATTTTGCCTCTTGATTCATTTATTCATAAGTGCAGTTTTCAGACACACACCAGGTACAGTTGGTTATATATTTAATCCATTTCTATTATATTCAGCGTTGCTTGTTGTTTCAGTATTTTCAGTGTTTGCATTATCGATGAAAGGAGGAACACGTGAAAATAAACACAGATGGTCCAGGAATCCCATTTGTGACCGCATAGTCACTACAGTTCTCATATGCATTTTGAAATGATTGAAAGGTGTTTTGCCCCAGAAAAGATTGTTTAATGTATTTTATTGTATATTTATTTTACAGTTTTTATTTTGAAGACAAATGTGCAAATCCTGTGTGTAGCTCTTGTTACTTCAGTATGTAAATAAATAACTGAAACTATGAATCTTGCAGTTATTAAGATTATTAGCTTCAATTTTTTTGCCATCATGGAGCAATATTATTGGTGTTCTTTAAAAAAATAAATACATTTTAAAAACACTGTCAGACATTACTTTGAAAAAAATTTAATAATTACAGTTGAAAATAGACTACATGTGTTTTCGAAAGATCTTCAAGGGGGTCCATTGAAAAGTAAAAAGAAGTACAAAAAATATATACGTAAAAAAACAAATGTCCTATTTGAAATGTTACTGTTTTATTCTGAAATCATAATTAATTAATTAATTGACAGCAATAATTTTATGTATAAATGTCTCTTCAGTGTTTTGCTAATGATGAGTGTATATATATATATATATATATATATATATATATATATTTATTTTCAACAGTATAAATGGGTCTTCTTTATACATGAAAATATAAACAAAAAAATAAATAATTTAACAGTGTGTCCCATTTTAATATATTCTTGAAATAAACGCTATCAAACAGTCTAATACAGTCTTCAACCAAATGATTTTGGGCCATATTGTCAGCCATCTGGGGGAGCATGCAGTATAGTTTCTGCAGATTGCGGCAAATGCAACTGTCAGAAGAAATTATGTCTCGTATATGATTATGCCCAATGAGCTGTAAAATATGTTAAAACCATGTTGTCTGAGACAGGGACTGTGATTTTGGCTTTGATGCAGATCTGGACATCTGTTTCTAATGGGCCACAGACATGAACCCATGTCACGAGTTTTGTTTAAATTGTTCAGTTGTTTATTTGAAGCCCTTAACAGTTGGTTGAAGTGCTTTGTTTATATTTTGGAAGATCTTAGCTGGTACTTATGCTCTGTGTTGTCTTGAAGACAACTCACAGCTCTCTGAGCTTGTGAATCCCAGAACAGTCAGAGTTTATTGTTCACATATCTGATAAGAAGCAAAGGATTTCCCACTATTGAAGATGACCAAATATACATACAGTGAGTCAGCAGCACCTGAGGACTTCACTCACAGCCCAGCCGAAAGAGAAAGAGGGAGTGAGTGAATAAAGATTTACAACACATTACAGTTTTGTTGTGAGACAAGAAACACCTGCAGTGACCTCCAGATGTTGAAAGGATAATATTTACTTAAACCTGAAGTGTGTAATTTCCATTGGCACCACTAAAAGGAATTGCAAAAATAATGACAGTTTTCAAAAAGGACACTCAGACCGTCCTTAATTACAGCCCCCTAACTGTGGTCTTGCAGTTCCTTTATCTCCATGACACATTTACACTGTAACCTAACCCTACTGTAATTCTTGAAATGTGAAGAATTTTTAAACTTTTGACTCTAGCTAGAAAAATATATTGAAATTATTATATATTGAAAAAACATCCCTTGTGTCTTTGTAAGTTGCTGTAAAACTACTTTTAGTGTGCACTTTAGTCGGAGTGGTTTCTCTAATGAGCGTCACCTTCCTGTGGTTTTTGTGGCATTGCTGACAGTTTGACCTGTTCAATGTGCTCAGAGCAGGACAGGGAAGGTGGCAGGGCTGGAGGGGTTTATGAAAGAAGTGATGAAAAATGAAGATGAAGAAATGCAGTGTGGAGATGGAAAGAGGAGGAGTCTTAAAGGGATAGTTCACCCAAAAATGAAAATTACCCCATGATTTACCCACCCTCAAGTCATCCTAGGTGTATATGATATTCTTCTTTCAGACGAATACAATGTTATATTAAAAAATGCCCTTGCTCTTCTAAGCTTTATAATGGCAGTGAATGGCCGTTTCTGTTTTGGAGTCACTAAAAGTGCATCTAACCATGATACAATTTCTCCACATGGCTCTTGGGGGTTAATAAGGTCTTCTGAAGTGAAGTGATGCGTTCGTGTAAGAAAAACATCCATATTTAAAACTTTATAGACTAAAATAACTAGCTTCCAGCAGACGGCCTACGAAAGTCGACTTGCGCCAAAAGTGTAACACTTGACACAATGTATGACGTAGGATGTAGGAGTAGTGTAAGCTTTTACGCCTCTTGCGGTTCAAACAAACAGGGCTGGGCAACAAACTCAAGCTCCTATGACAAATTATCGTTTTAGACTTCTAATTTGCGACTGGTGTTTTGTTGAGCTCTATCCTCTGTACTTCTGTTATCGTCGATGCGTCATGCGTCAGGTCAGGGGTTACTCTTTCGCTGTAAATCGATGCGTACGGACGTCTATCGGAAGCTAGTTATTTTAGTAGATAAAGTTTTAAATATGGATATTTTTCTAACACAAAGGCATCGCTTCGCTTCAGAAGGCCTTCATTAACCCCCCGGAGCAGTGTGAATTACTGTTATCATGGATCGATGCACTTTTATGGACTAGAAACGATCATTCACTGCCATTATAAAGCTTGGAAGAGCCAGGACATTTTTTAATATAACTCCGATTGTATTCGTCTGAAAGAAGAATTTTCTCAAAACGCCGAACTGCACCGGCTTGTATTTGAGACAGGCGTCTATATGAGACAGGCCTTTAATTTAGTGTTGAGATGAGCATGACATGGAGGTTACCATATCTGTGTTTGTGTTTAACAAATCAGTTAATGTCAGAATTAGCCTACTATATTTCCGTATGTCTAAAGGGGTGACTGAAAGGGAACCTAGTTGTTTTGCATTTTGAGATCACATGACCTTATATATGATGATGATGCTGCTGTTTACAAACACAACAAAAATCACAAGAAACTGAGACACTTTTTAATTATCAATATATCCACAGCAAGTTAACTTTTTTTTTTTAAACAATTAACTTATCATTTTAACTCTAAGGTTAGAAAGTCATAAACTAAATTACACATTTGTTGGGTCTGTGCTGATGAAATGTTTAGAGGAGATGAACACTGTAACAGACAGGACAGCAACAAACCTTTCTGATTCCAGATATGACTCTGACTTTATGTAGATAAAGAATCTCCTTCTCCTGGCTGTTGTTTGGGTATGAAGGCACAGGCTGACATACAGGCATGAGATATGATGAAATCTGAGCCTAAATAACATTATTGTTGGAGTTTACCTTCAACCAGGTACATCTGGGAACATCTTAATCTTAGGTTCATCTAGAACCTTGATAATCACTGAAATCAAGTCATTCCTTTCTGGTATCCCAAAAATCGGCCTAGTTTTCAACGTAATGCAAGCTATGTGGTTTTCAAGTCATTGGTTTTGTCCAAATGTACTCAGGTAATCAAAAAATATTTCTTGATGCTTTAATAAGATTTACTGACTGTTATGAACTCCTTTGCCTTTGGTGGTGGATTACCAGCCGTTTAACTGCACTGGAGAAGCTCACAGGAAGGTCTAAGGGTGCATGAACAGGGTGGAGTTGCCTGCAGGCAGTGTTTGAGCAGTTAAATGACGAAGGACAGCCTCAGGCAAAAGAATGTGGTGTGAACATACAGGGAGCTCAAGGCAGAGTGAGGTTGATGCTAATGACCATTTGTGTGCAAGCAAGTGTAAGAGCTTAGGGTGTGAATAATTACAAGGGATGGGCATTTCCTGTCATTTTAAAGTCGAGTACACTAACCTAGCAATTTGTCTGTCTAGACCAGGGGTCCCCAAACTACGGCCCGCGGGCCAAGTACGGCCCGCCCCCACATTTGGACCAGCCCTCTGAACAATGCCATGCAGAGAAATATTTAGAAAATTAAATTTTAAAAGTGATAATTTTTTTGTTCAATGCAAAGAAATGGCTGTTTGTCTCATCTGTCAAGAAGCCGTGTCTGTGTTCAAATAATACAATCTGCGTCGACACTATGAAGCCCGTCACAGAGACAAGTATGCGAGCTTACAAGGCCAAATGAGAGCAGACAAAGTGTCGAAGCTAAAAAGTGGACTATCAGCTCAGTAGAATAGGTTTGTACGGCAAACCCAGTTGAACCAGTCATCCATTCGAGCTAGCTTTCAGGTAACTAAACTGATTGCAACCTACGGTAGGCCATTCAGTGATAGTGAGTTCGTCAAGAAATGTATGAATGCTGTTGCGGCGGAGGTGTTCCCCGATAAGAAAGACGTCTTAAACGTCGATTTTTTTGCATTAGCACTGGATGAGAGCAATGACGTGCAGGATACAGCACAGCAGCTAATTTTTAGCTCAAACTTTGAAGTGTCCGAGGAGCTGGCAGCCCTACAAAGTCTCAAAGGAACTACGACAGGGGAGGACATTTTTGGTAAAGTGTGCCAAACGATAGGAGAGTTGGATCTAGACTGATCTAAGCTGGCCGGCACCACGACTGACGGGGCTCCTAGTATGGCTGGCGCGTCGAGGGGCATAACAGGACGCATGAATAGAGAAATGGCGGAAAGAGGTCTCACGCCCCCTTTACAAGTACACTGCCTGATTCACCAGCAAGCACTGTGCTGCAAAGTTCTGAAGTGGGAATCTGTTAAGAAGGTGGTGGTGTCATGCATAAACTTCATCAGAGCAAACGGACTTATGATGCCTTCACGTGCTATGGAGAAGATGATATTTTCCACTTGTGAACTGGTATTTACCAATGTGTTGTGTTCAAGTGCTTTTGTTGTCGTAATTTAGGTAAAAAAATTGGACTCACAGATCCAGACCTGTTATTTGGCTAAAACAATTTTAGATTGCTTAAGTCAGTAAATCATGGTGTCGCTGGCGTACACTACAGACAAAATACATTCACGTGAGTAAATTGCCTGATCGCTCATTACTAGGAGGCTCCTTGACTGCTAGCTAGCATCTGCTCTGGGTAGGTAACACCAAACCATAACGGTATTTTTAAAACTGACACTGAGTGTTAACGCATTATATTACAATTGTTAATGACACAACATTTTATAGGCTACAAAAACTATCCGCTAACAGTAGCAAAAAAAGTTTAGTTGTGTACAATGCTTATTCACGACTCTTGCGTTGCTCTCCGCCATTTTGAAAAGGTCAAAGGTTATCTCATCTCGGCAACTCGTGCATCAAAATATTCTACGAGCTGCCCAGTGGAAAATACCACATGAGTGGGTGTTCATGTGCATTTTCCACATCGGCTTTTGGTATTTACCATAATTACCATAGCACGTGAAGGCACCATTAAACACAGGCAGTTCCAAGCCTTTCTCTCCGAGCTAGAGTCTGCTCACGGAGATGTGCTTTACCACACAGAAGTCCGATGGTTAAGCCGGGGCAGAGTTTTGAGGCGTTTTTACAAAGGGCAAAACTGTCCCAGAACTGATAGACACAGAATGGAAATGGGACCTCGCCTTTTTAACAGATGTGACAGAAATGTTGAACGGCCTCAACGTGCAGCTCCAAGGCATGGGGAAGTTTTTGACGAGCGATTCCGTGAGCTACATGTCCACGCTAAAGAAATCCATCTTTTTCAGAACCCCTTTGCTGCCGACATTGACGAAGCCCTGCCTTCTTATCAGATTGAGTTGGCTGAGTTAATGAACTGTGATGTTCTGAAAGACGCGTTTAAGCCCAACAGTCTCATTTAATTCTATACTGCCCTCCCTAGACCTACCCAAACATCAAAAGGAATGCAATGAAGATGTCCACACTTTTTGGCAGAACTTATATCTGTGAGCAAACCTTTTCACACATGAAACTGATGAAAAATCCGATGAGATCAAGACTCACTGATGAACATTTGTATCAGTCTTTGAGACTGGCTGGGACAGGAATGGAACCTGACATTGGACTTCTCACCAGCCAGAAACAAGCCCATAGTTCACACTGATTAGCCTAATACCCATAAGTAAGTAAATGTTTTGATTTCAATAGAAATTAATATGAAAAAATGCCATTATGATAGTAATAATGCTCTTTTACTAGGCTATATATCCCTTGATCTGTACGGATGTACGGTGCATAAATAATAAATGAATCTAGAATTAGGAGGCATAATACTGTAAATCCATTTAAAATCATAATAAAATCTCTACAATAATAAGTCACTCTGGCCCATGTAATTTTCTTTTAGACTACGGCCCTCCATTATAGAAAAGAAAAATGACGTGGCCCTCACAGAAAAAAGTTTGGGGACCCATGGTCTAGACTGATGTAAAGATTTAGCGCGACCGACACAATCAATCACAAAAAGGCAAATCAGAACAGCTCGCTCTGTTTGCATGCTCTCTCGCACTTAAAATGCACAAATCAACTTAATAAATTCGTCACAAACTCAGGGCTGTGTCACAGTATCAGATTGTCATGATTATCATAGCCATAAGAGTTCATTAAATTGATCAAACGCAAGATGCATGGCAACGGAATGAAAAAAACACACACAAGGTCTAGAGACTTCTTTTTACTTGAGTGCTGTGTTTTTAGAATGCTGTGAGATGCTGCAAAAGACAAGACGTTCCGAGTGCAAAACAATGGAAAAGTAGAGCAGTGGAATGCAAAAATGCATTCATTTCATCACCTCAACATCACATATGAAAAACTAATTCAGTTATAGAGGTGAGATTTAGGTATGGCAAGGAAGTCAATTTGCAACGTTCGAATGGTGTTTTTTTAGTAGTCGACTAGTTGGTGCAGAACGAGTACTGGAACGATTACTTGTGTGCTTCCCTAATGCATACATTTCTCTAATTTACGTTGTGCGTGTCACAAGCAGGGGAGGCCATAGTAGGGAAAATACCACTTCCTGTTTTCTCCCAGCTGCTGAGGAAGTGTGTGTGTTGGATGTGTGTGTATATATACTGAAGAGCATATCTACCACAAGAGCCACCATGAAACCAGTCCACGACAACAGTACAACCCATACACCACAGTGACAATGACACACACACACACACACACACACACACACACACACACACACACACACACACACACACACACACACACACACACACACACACACACACACAAACAACCTTAAGCAATGACACACACACACATATATACTTGGCTGAGAAACCACAGCAGAGAGGTGAAGAGGATGGAGAGATAGATGAGGTAGAGTGGGGAAATGTGTGCTGGGTTTATCTCTGATACAGTTAACTTCCTCTAACACCACCAGTGGTGTGGTAATAACAGAGGTAAGGATACATGTCTCCACACACACACACACACACACACACACACACACACACACACACACACACACACACACACACACACACACATTCTCTTATTCCTCTTCTAAGAATCTGCTTGCTCAGAACTCCAATTCAATTCAGTTAACCCCAACAAAACTAAACTAAGAACATGTGGCTATTAGTCTACTCCTTTTTTGACACTCACCTCAGCAAAACATAAACAGAACGATGGGCAGGAAGTGAAGGTGTGATGTCAATAACTTCAGCCTTGTCTGACCTCACACCATCACATTAGCCTTGAATGAACTTTTGACTCTTTGACTTTATTAATTGATTATATTGACGTATTGTAGCAGGACATTTGGACGGTGTATCGAAAGGTAGGCCATAGACTTTAGTTACAACACAGCTGTGAACCATTGTCACCTGCAAGTCTTAGCCATATTTTGTGTGTTTTTGGGATGCACAGTATATCAGTACCATTTCAGTTTTTGGTCATTATTAGAGATTTTTAAATTAATCAGTATTGGTTGAGATGTGAAATGTACATTTACATTTACATTTATTCATTTAGCTGACGCTTTTATACAAAGCGACTTACAATTGCTATATATGTCAGAGGTCGCACGCCTCTGGAGCAACTAGGGGTTAAGTGTCTTGCTCAGGGACACATTGGTGTCTCACAGTGGATTCGAACCCGGGTCTCTCACACCAAAGGCATGTGTCTTATCCATTGCGCCACCACCACCCCGCCGTATGCAAATGTATGCATGAGTGCATGCTCATTTTCCTATATTTTACATTTAAATTGGCTGTTTAGTTGTAGAAAGGCTTTTATAGTACAGAAAGCTTTACACAAGAGCTCAGGCAGATTTTGAACGTTAGTGTTGTAATGATGCACTGGACCCACTGGTTACAAAAGGATAATGTTTCAAAGCACTGCGTACAACACGCTACACCATTACAGAAATAAAACGATATACTGTAGGAATAAGCCAGATACAATAAAAAAGGCTTAGGCTCAAAACCCCACTTTATGTGCTCATACAGCATCTAATCACTCTTTTACTCCCCTGCATGAATATTTTACCATTCAAAACAAAAGGCTGGATGCTCAGCATACTGGAATCTTAGCGTATCAGAAAAGCACTCGGTCCTGGAACATTCAGGGTGTGGGACTATCAGCTATCTGCACATTAAATATGCAACAGAGGTGTGAGGGGTCACAAAGGACACCCTATTAGGTTTCATTTTTGTTGTCCTCGTCCATTTCCTTTGTTCTGCTGTCTTGTGTTTGACCAGCCACTGACACTTGCGTCATTTGTAGAAGACTACACAGTTAAATATTATTATTATTATTATGTTTAACAACACTGGGAAACTTCATTTAGCAAAATGTCTAAAGAACCACTAGATGTGCCATCAGCATGTGTTTTTACAGTGCGATGGACACAAACATTTTCTCCCATCTGGGCTCCCATACTATGCACAGATGGTGTCTGGGTGAAGGCATGGTAAGGGTATGCCCATGTCCTCCATCACGCAGGACAAAAACAGAATCAAGCACAAGCTGGTATTTATGGTTCCGCACGCTGATTAAACGCAGGTCTGCAGCACCACTGAAAGCTTTGTGTGTCACTACAAATCGTATTTAATCAGAACAAAGAAAACTCTCAGACAGGTCAGACTGTATTCATGCATGGCCATGTCAGTGGAAAATGATCACCATGTTGACAGAAACTGGCTGTAAGAATGCCCTCAAAATCAGCAGAGTCTTGTTCTGTCCACACCGGTGCCACATTCCTGCAGTCTAAAACAAAGTGATGATCAATTGCATGCAGGTTTACACAAGATATCACATAGCTCAAAGACAGGCTACTATTATAAGATCTGTGCAGTTGTATAGGGAGGAACTGAAAGGGATGATCATGGAAAGTGTCAGAGTACTTGTATGGTTCTGCATAACTGCATTGTTTTCCAATGGGGCATGCATAGCAAAAGCTCAGTAAAAACAGAGTTTTCCAAAGACTGTTTGTGCTTCATTTTCTGTGCTTGTGAGTATGTCATGTAAAAAAAAATGACACACCCATTTATCATTTGTTAACCGAAAGCTCCATTATTTTCTTCAGATTGATCCCTTTCTTAACTTGTCATTATAATATTTATAAGTTGTACTAGATCTTTCAAGCATTAAAATGCTACAGCACACTGAAAAAATAAATAAATTTACATTAGTCTCATTGTACTTTTCCTGCTTGAATTCAGTTTTTGAAGCCATTCTAGTTATAGTTTGTCAGTCTTTTCTGTTTCTAGCATGCTTAATTTGTAATGTATTTTTTATTTCTTCAGAATTTAGTTTGACTGAAATGTAACTCTTTCAAGAGTCTTATCAAGTTCAAACATCACTGTAAATACATTACACTTATACTGTCACTTCGTTGTTACTCATATACTGTTTCTCCTTTTTCCAGGACCTTAATTTTAAACTCTGCTATGCCTTTAAGAAATGTATTGCTCGTATGTGAAATGCGGACAGCACATTCTAATTTCATTCAGAAGCTAAAAAGCACAGGCTACTTTTAACTGCCCCATACATCAATGACAAATGTGTCACATTGTGACAGATGCATAAAACAATTCAGGCTCAAATATATTACAAAAGATTTGGAAGATCAAACAATCTGGGATTTTATAAAATAAAACATCTGTCAGGCATCAGATAGTTGCAGAAGTTCTGATTGGGTGATTTTAGCAGCTTGGTTTTAATTTAAATGATTAAAAAATGATTCATTAAATAATTTTTAGACCGGGGAGTATTTGTTCAAAGTACATTAAGAACCCAACAGAAGGGACATTTTGATTCCTCATGACATGACCTCTTTAAAATAAATAATTACTCCATAGAAATAGTTTCAGCAAATATGTCTAGGCAAACAAAAGGGGGGGAAAAACATGCTGAATTACAAAATCATTTTATACTCGGCTGTACTTTTTCAAATGAAAAAGTTTTCAAATTCTAACTGTTTATATTTCCTGTCTTTGTGTCTTTTTCTAGGCCCCAGAATGACAATTGTTTCGTCATTAACATGGATTCAGCTGAACAATAAGTTTGCCACAGTGTGTTCAGTCTTGTTCACTCACATTGAGTTTTTTCCCACTCTCATTAGAAAAAGAAAAAGAACTCTCAAAGAAACCCTGTGAACTTACGTTTGTTTACTCAAATACTATTTTCCATTTTCTTTGCAAATTGACTCCTTGAATCTGTGTTATAGTTAATTTAGTTAACTTAAAAAATATTTTCTTTTCTTTCAGTCGAGACCATGGGATCTCTTTCTTTATTAGTTTTCATGCTGAGGGCATCCACCTTCAAGGTTTTTCCAATATGACATGGGTAAAAAGGAAGTTGTTTTCTGAGCACTTAGAGGCCATGTTATTAAAACAGGATTCAGTTAGGAATGCTCTCTGGAACTCCAGAGACCACTTGGGAAGCTTTCAGGCACACAAACTGTGTACAAGTGCTGCCATGCTTCATCATATTCAGTCCTCTCATTTAAGGTAATTTATTCACAAGTTTCCATGTTGAGATCCTATTTAAGCCAGGTTAAATAAGCCATGAATTTGACCCTTCTTTTGACACTACACAATGTTGAGAAATAAACATCTAACCAACAACATTTGTTTCTGTATAGACAAGCTTTAATCAGAGGAGTTCTGGGGGGTGGAGCAGGTGTTTGGTAGTATTTTCACAGATTACAGAGATATTGGCTAAAGTTTGGCCTTTTTTCTGCACCTCTTGAACTGACAGATCGTGTGATGACGCACATAGGTTCTGCTAAATAAAGAGCTCGTTGAGAATCAGGTGTTACGGCACTATTCAATAATGTACAAGGTAAGTTAGATGATCTAAAGAGCGTGATTTGCCACTTTATCTGGAAACTCAGCCTGTGCTGCAAGAGATCTATTCGGCATGCGCATGTTTTTTGGCATTTGCATTCACCAATTTAAAATTCAAGAAAAATATTTGTATGTGTACATTGTGACAGCAGGCGCTGATTTTATGTTTTGCATATTTTTCTACATTACAGCTGATAGCAATTTTCAAACAGATTCCTCAAATATTCAGCCTAAATGTATAATGTATAATGAAACCATTGAAATTGGGGGGTTTTTCCACTTAAAAGTCCCCCTGTGGTGAAAATCAAGTTTTTAATGTTTAATGTTTATATGTCTGCGCGGTGTTTTTTTAATATGCTTTAAGATAAATAATGTGCAAATTCATTATACAACACCATTGCTGAGTATTTTCTCCTTAAAACGGCAGTGAACCAAAGAAAATCGCCAGTGTTTCTTACAACACAAACTACCTTGTATCCAATCACGTCAACGTGTGGGCGGGCTTTAGCATATCATTAACTGCTGTGAAGCAGGGAGTCTCAAAAGAAGCCAAGTTATCCCCGTATATTTTTCTGTTGATATGAAAAATAGGATACATTTAGCGATATGGGTGAATTATGTAGGCCCTATATGATGTTTTGGTTAGCCGTTCAATGATGTTCAAAGCATTTCTAAGGATACTGATGTTTTAGAAGGCAGGCTGAGACGGCGAACGGGAACATGGTTTGTGTAACATTAGCAACACATTATTAGCTGTTTGATAACTTAGTAAAGCAAAAGGCTAATCATGTTAATTATCGTAATGTTTCCAACGTTGTAAAGAGCGATACCGTTTTGCAGCATTTACTACAGTAAAGTTGAGCGAGTGGATCAGGTATTCTGAGCCGCTGAGAGTGAGTGGAGGTGGGGCTAATTTGCATATTCATGGTTCCGCGTATACTAAATGAAGTTAGAGCTTAACAAAGCTTAAGCTTAAAAAAAAAAAAAAAAAACTTTTAGATTTCCTTTCTATTAAAGGTCTCAATGTTGCCAGTAGTGCATCATTTTTTATTTCATATTTCTGCCTGTCGACTGATTGATTAATGGACATTCAAATAATTTTGCATACAGACAACATAAGATTAGCACTTCATGAAAAGCCAACAATTGAGCAGTGATAACTCAAAAAGGGTTACACACTTTTCAGTAATGCATTGTTACACATTATAATTTAAATAATATTTTACCTAAGGGATACATTTGCATAAATCAATAATAGAAAAACATTTGAATAATAGCATAACATTTTTGGTTACACTTCAATAGTCCACTTTTTACACATTCCACTAACTATAAATAACTTTGCTACATGTAATCTAACTCTCATTAATTTTCAACTTACTCTCATTAGTAGACTGTTAGGTTAGGGTTAGGATTAGCAGAACAAGTTGACTTGCAAATGTACTTGCAAAGTTACTTATAGTCTGTAGAATGTCTGAGGGGCAGCAGTTTGTTTGAGCAGGTCAGTGTTTGTTTTTTAAACGTTACAGTATTGAACCTTAAGTTTTTTCCCCATACATGTTTTGGTGGGCCAACAGTATCTCATTCATGCAATTTGACACTAAGTCAATAAGCCTCCATGACGTTTGTTTATAGCATAAATTACATTCTTCAAACGAGATAAAGAAAATACACACGCACAGAAAACATCCTCCAGGGCATCCTGGCTACATACAGTAGATTGAAGACTCATCAGGCACAAAAGAAGAGTGTTACCTTTTATCATATCACTTTGTATTCTTGTGGACATCATACAAACATCCTGTTTCTCTGGATCCGCACAGGACAAGGAAATCAACTTTCCTTCCTCTACAATCTATTCACAAGCTCACAACCCAAAGCGGTCCACCATCACAGACGCTAACACACGAGCACACAAAAAAAAACATCGGAAGAAAAACACACATTGTTAATGCTTCAACCAGTGAAAAGACATTTCTTTTCACATAAATTGCAGGGTTACAGTCTATGGATGTCTAATTTTCCTTGAAATCTCCGTGGCCCTTGTTCTTGTCACAAAAAAAATGTACTTGTTCATCCATAACAAAGCTAATCCAAAGAAATCAGTATAACAGTCTCACACTCACTTCATATTCAAATTCCTAGCTGTCACATCCTGCTTTGTAAATGCAGAACAAATAAAATCTTATTGTTATCCAGTCCATTCAAGCTCAAATAGAGTCAGTTTCTGTACTCACAACTTGCACACATTGTAAAAATGTCTTTCTCAAACAATAAGCTCTTCTTATGTCTGCTAACAGTTAACCCACATATGTGATTAGTCTTAATGACAAATAAATTGTGCTTGGCAAAGATTACCTCACCAACACCTTTCACACACTAACAATGGTTTCACAATGCCAGGCCATGACTAACACACAGAAAATGCTGAAATACACAAATCAGAAATGGGTTTTTATGTCTGTTCACGGTCTAATGCCTAGTAAATTCAGTGGGCCTGAATAAAACAGGGGGGATTTACTCAATTGTCCACACAGAAGGTCAAAAGAGTGTGTATGCGTATGAGCGGAGCTGGAGGAGGGCTATTGTCTCTTCATTAGTTTGCTTGTCTTTTCCGTTCGAGATTGTTTTTCTCAAACACAGCTGTGTGGATGAGTGGAATGTGATGTGGGAGACTCACACTCGTGGAATTGACAACCTGAGAGCAAACCCCCTTCCTGTACAGCTGGAGAGGCACTGTACAGGCACTCACTACTGTGCACACACACACACAGGTATAAGATCCATTCACTATGTCCGTTTGTCCCCAGGGAGAGAGACTCTACATTTATGAATTAAAAACAAACATCCTGAAATCCAGCAACTCTCTCCAGCTCTCTAAACCCTTATTCAGATGTATGACATCATACTCAAGATTTGAATCTTATCACTAACCAGCCTTATCACTCCCTACAGACCTCCTCAAACCAGCTGTGGCAACACACTCCCGAAGCAAAGAGAGAGAGAGGACATATCCTGTCCAACTCACTGCACTTACCATAACCTGTGGATTTGTATTGTTTATGGAGCATAATTGCATCAGTCTGATTGAGGTAATCCCTAGATCACAGCTGCTGATAGTTTGAATAACACTAATTGTTTATAGTGAAACTAATTAGTTTGTGACAGATATTCATTGTGATGTGATGTCATTGTGTTTACTATAGGCTATATAAAGGAGATCTGGGGCCTGTACCATGAAGCCGGTTTAGGTGGCTAGCCAGCTATGTTTCAGTTTAGTTTCCGCCAACCCTGGGTTTTAGGTACTATGAAAGTAGCTTGGCTTTAATCGGTGTTCGTTGCCATGGTATCTTACGCTGCACGGCTAACCTGCTCCGGGGCAGGTTATGTTCTGGATTCAAGATCTCAGACTGAAGTTTGACCAATCAGCTGAGAGCAAAGAAACATATAGGTGACGTAACTTATTCCCAGTGTCTGTTGCAATGACTTCACCTTTTCTTCCAAATCCTGTGACATCTCAGCGCAAATTGTTTGACGAGCACTTCGTAGAGAAAGAGTTTTTAGCCAGACAAAATCCCCTTGCCTTTCCTGATAGTTACTTGTATGAAAGATACAGATTTTCCGCGGAAGGAATGTCTTATCTTTGCGAACTTCTTGAGCCGCACATAAAGAATTTAACACGTCGAATTCATGCACTTACTGTACCGCAAATATTGCGTTGCGTTGCGTTTTTTTTGTTGCAAGTGGAACATTCCTGCACGGTGGGTGACGCACAGAAGCTATAGGGGAAAACACGGTTTGTCGAACCATTCGTAAGGTGGTCCTCGCTCTGCAGGAGTACATGAATAGTTTAATTAATAGTGTTCCCCGGACATTTATCGGCCATGTCCATAAAAGAGGGCTTTTATAAAATTGCCGGTAAGATATATTGATAGGGTGACATCACATGAACACATTTTATTTTTTTTCAAAAAGCAAATTGCACAAATGTACTATACAATATAATACATGTTAAGAATTATTTTAAATCTTTATTATTATTCTGTTAATCTTATGATAGGATTCCCTAGCTTTCTTAGTAGTACAAATAGCCTACGTTCTATATTTATGTAAAATTATGTATGTGTAGCCTATGTGTATAGCCTATAGCCTATTTTTATAATATATAAAAAATGTGCATGTATCATTTTTTATATATTATAAAAATAGGCTATAGGCTATATTACACATAGGCTATACAGTACATACATAATTTTACATAAATATAGAACGTATTTGTTTAACTTACACATTAACAATCAGCAATCTTTCTCCAACAGTCTTCTCTTGCTTTGGCAGCAGAGACCGTATTGTTTCGAGCTTGAAATACATATTTAAATTCATCGTAATTCTGAATGATTATCTCTTGCTCCTCCGCGGGAAAATATATCGCTCACGCTCTACCCGCGATTGGTTGTTCAGTGTCGACGTCACTCTTTTATGTGCACGCGCGCGTGGAGTAATCATAGCTTAAGGATCAAAGCCTGAGTTGACAGAGAAAGTTGATGAGCTGCATCATGGTACCAATAAAGCCTGATTGCATCGGTTTGGTTTTGTCAACTCAAAACTAATCCTGTAACCTCGAGTTTGTTCAGCTACCTTCATGGTACAGGCCCCTGAAATCAAAATCTAGTCATTTTTATTTGAGGTAAACATTGTATTGGATGGCAGCTAATAAGTAATTTACCCATTATTGTCTTCTAATTTATCAGCAAATTAAAGAAGTTTTGAGGTAAGATCACTTAGGGGCCAACTTTTTATGCATTTTGGCCATTCATTTACATGCCAAACGTGAATTTGTGAAAACGGTGACGTCATTTGCATGTGTATTACGTGTTCAGTCTTTAAATGCATAGTTTTTCTTTACAAAGTGACATCACCAACTACTGGCCTGCAGCGTAATACAGCGTTTTTAATCATTTTCGTGGATCCGTGTGAACGGGGTTTGCTTAGACAACGTTGTCGTATGCGAAAAACGCAAAGAAAAAACTTTTCCATTTTTAGTACATTGTTGTCATGCAAACTTACCATTATATGCATTGATTATAAGATTAATGATAACTATATTTTGTTAAGTTTGTGTTTTAATAAATTAGCTAGCTAATTATAGTAGTTGTTAAAAGTGTTAAAATGCAAAAATTAAAATGATTGTTTATCAATGTTGGCCAAAACAAGCTGTTGATTATCATTTATTGATATCATCAAAATACTTAATTTTAATGATAGTGTTTTTAGTTTTTTTTTAACAGTGCTTTTGAAACTAAAATGTGGACAGAGGGTCCCAATCAGACTTAATTAAAAACATCACCAAAACATTGCAATGAGTAATAGCCCATTAAAAGATAAAACCCTGTATTTATGTGAAACCATTTGTCCACTACTCTATGTAGCATTCCCAATTTAATATCTTTTCCAGTTTAGCTTTTGAGATTTATTCAATTATTTCATGATTCATGCAGTCCTAACAAACATTAATGTCAGGATCTCATTTGAAATGTATCCTCTTTGTATCATGTCTTCGGCTAAAAGATTGTAACTATTGAGATACTGTTTCTGCTTTTTTCCATCACATAAATTAATATTTCCATATCAGTGACTGATTATTTTAATTAAAGTCTGGCGTGATGGATGGAATATATTCCTTATAAAAAAATGTTGTCAGGGTCCTCCCTGACAGTCTTGTCTGTTTTGTCTCTGTTTAAAGTGCCGAAAACGAAATCCTTCCCTACAATATAGTATGCGAAAAACAGTAAGCCAACAGAGTAGTATGTATTCAAAAACTACTTCCCGCGAGATTCTGAAGTGCCGATGAACACTTGACTATCCCATGAGGCCAATGCAACTCACACTGGAAGGTCACTCTTCCGCTGCAACTAGACTGTAACTGGAAGCCACTGATTATAGTTTATAAAGTAATAAATATGATTTTTTTTTTTTTCTACAAAAACACATTGCTTCACTTCAGAAGGCCTTTATTAACACCCTGGAGCCATATGGATTACTTTTATGATGGATGGATGCACTTTTTTGGGCTTCAAACTCTAAGGTACCATTCACTCCCATTGTAAAGCTTGGAAGATCCATTGGCTGAAAGAAGAGTCATATACACCTAGGATGGCTTGAAGGTAAATTATGAGATAATTTGAATTTTTGGGTGAACTAACCCTTTGAATGCTCAACCTCAAACCTCAAAATGCTAGAGGGAATTGCTGGTATTGTCACATTTTTTTAATTTCAGTACCAACTTGGAACAGAAGTCGGTACTTTTGACAACTCTATAGAGTAAAATATGACTTTATTCAACAATTTAATTTCTCCCGTGTCAGTCTTGTTCACATAAGCACCACCATGCATGCATGTGCTGCTGATGCAGGAGCCGGCCAATACTGAGCCAGCATTCTGACGTAGAACCCGGAAGTGCTGTGTTTACAACGTGAACCGCATCAGAGACTGACATGAAAGAGAAGAAATTGTTGAATAAAGTCTTTTTGTTTTTGCACACACAAAGTATTCTCGTCGCTTCATAACATTAACCACTACCTTTCCAATTCTACCTACCCAATTCACTACCTTTCTGGGCCTTGAAAGTGGGGATTACATTGCAGTCTATGGGGGGACAGAAAGCTCTTGGATTTCATCAAAAATATCTTAATTGCTGAAGAGCTGATGAACTCTGGTCGGAGATACAGGGTTACATTATGCAAGTATAACCGATATAAATATTCATTTTTACCGTTGTCTATTAAATTAATTCATGAGCAACTGCAGGAGGATAAATAATGGTAATAGAGGGTACAAGAGGCAGGAATTGAGGGCTGTGTTGTGTTATGATATATGATATATGTACTGTTTTTATGATGTGGGATTTTGGGATTGAAATGTGTTTTATTTTTATTTTCATTTTCATTTCATATGTTGTATGTTATATGTGTTATGTCTTGATGTGGCAGCAGTTTCCCTAATCTAAAACAAATTTCTCCTAAGGGAGACAATAAATGCTACCTTGACCTTGACCTTGACCTTAATTTGCGTTCCGAAGATGAACGAAGGTCTTCTGATGAACGAAGGATGAGTAATTAATGACAGAATTTTCATTTTTGGGTGAACAAACCCTTTAAGTTGGAGTTGACTTACAACTCCCAACTGGAGTTGTATGATGTGAGCATAGATTAAACATATTTTCAAAAATAGGCCTATAGTATTAAATGCAGCTCGAAATTCCATTTGTGGGTGAAAAAAAGTCAACTAAAAGAATGTTTTTCAGTTTCCTCCATGACGTGGTTTTGACAATAAAGAAGCCGACAAAGCGATACCATCTTAAACTCTTCAAAACATCACCTTTTTACACTAGGCTACACTCTAAACACAGGCACAATGTGTAACCATAACACAACTGTGTCAAGGTGCAGTTGTGAATGATATACCTCAAGCATTACATACGAAGTGAAGAATTCAGGAATATTTTAAAGATGTTTGAGTCCTGTTAATGTACAAATGCTACTTTGGGATGGAATTTAATTTGCATGCTTTTATGTTAATATGGCCAAACGAGGGAAGCCTCTAATAATTCATGGTGATAATCATCTGCAGTCTTGTCTATTTCAGAGTTTAATCTGGTGAGCCACTGTTGGATTAGGCATGTTGAACAGGTTAAAGCTTTAAATTGTGTCTATCTCTCTACTGATGTCTACATATTTCCCAGATAGTTTTACAGATGGTCCTCAGGGCAGCTGTCAGTCTCTTAAAGTGGAAAAAAGAATATTGCTTTGGGGAAAATTATGATTTATATTGAATGCATTCAAAAGTTTCTGTTCCTGACGTGAATAGCAATCCAAGAGCAAGTCTGATAAAGCAAACCATTAAAGCTCAACATAATTCACATACTCTTTTGTATGTTTTATAGCGTCTAACAAACTTTGCCTAAAGGTGTTGGTGTGTCATCGTCTGTGCTAATGTTGTCCCTCATATTTGAAGAATTTAGGAGCAAGACTAGTTCATGCACAGAATTTGATTGGAGTAAAGAAGCCTGCTGTGGAAAGTGAGATACATACTCCCTCTAGAGGCTGCAGGACGTTCGGTTGCTGCCCAGGCTGAGCTATGCATCCATCTTGGCATCTGATAACAGATTGAAACTTAGGCATACATGGACTACCCAGCATCATTTTTCGTGTTTATTTCGTAAAAAAAATCATCACTTACACATGTTCCTTTCTGCTTTCCTTCATAATTTTATTCACTCATTTGTTTCCACCTAGGATGAAGAGGAAAGCATGTGAAAGAAAGCAGGGTTTGGCCTATTAACAGTAACTTACATGTTAAGCCCTGAGGCATGTCATGTCCAAGTCTTTCATTGTCATTGCTGTCTTGTTTGAATGCAAGAAATGAAATACGTTGACATGAATTGCATAGGCATAATTGCTAACTTGTTTTACATTACGCAACACACAGCACCTTGTTTGTTATGTTGAACTCATGAATGATTTAAGCTACATTTTAGAATTTTAACCAAATTATCCATTTTCTTTTATGTCTTTAAAGGGATAGTTCAGCCAAAAATGAAAATTCTGTCATCATTTACTCAACCTCATGTACTTTCAAACCTGTATGACATCTGTGGAATCTGTGGAATAAAAAATAAAATAAAAAAAATCATATCATGGATGATAATGGTCACCGAAACTTGTTGTCAACATTTTTCTAAATAGGCTATATTCTTTTGTGTTCAGCAGAAGAGAGATACAGGTTTGGTATGACATAAGGGCGTGTAAATGATGACAGAATTTTCATTTTCAGCTTAACGATCTCTTTAAAGGACATAAAAGAAAATGAATAATTTAAGTAAAATTCTAAAATGTAGCTCAATAAATCAATCATGACTTCACTACAACATATTGAACACACCCTTTTAATTTATAGCAGATGGCAATGCATGTTTCATGATTGAACTCGTCCATGCTCAAAAATGAGTGTTTGAATTCATATTGTAATATTTTTCTGCATATAGCCTACACAGAGTGCATATGAGAGAAACTTTGACAAGGATTAAAATTGAAAAAAGAAACAGAAGTTAAAAGCCCTCGCTATACTTTCAAATGAAAAGGCACGGCCAGATCTCGGTCAGCCCAGAACTCACTGTTAAAGGAGAACTTGGTAACTTTTTTAACTTAATAAAACTGTCTAGAAATCATTTGGATGGTTAAAAAACCTGTTCTGGTGATATTGGTGACTTTCCCCGCTCCCCCCAGCGTTCCCAGGCGGAAAACCAACCTTGCAACTTGCAACACTACCGTCCCGGCAAGTTAGAAATTGGAAGTCTCGTGAGAAGCGAGAACTAGAACGAGAACGAGCGCGAAACACAAATTGCTTTACGGCAATTCGACATAAACACACACGCATGTATGATGTATTACCAGATTACCCACCTCGGAAGACATAGCTCCACACGATACAGTTGGCTTGCTCCGATCAAAACAAACGCACATGAGCAGCGGTAGAGAGGGGGAGGAGGCCGCCGCAAGTGAGTTTTTTACAACTGTGTTGTGAAATATACGCCCCCCCCCACAGCTGTAGGGGGAGCTCGTGGGGAAAACATGCGACAACAAAAGGGAAAATCAGCGAAGAAGTGACAAGAGTTCGCTAGAGTTACCGAGTTCTCCTTTAAGTTCATCTGAAGCCACCATCAGCTCTTCTACAGACTGTCAAGATGATTCAGATGCACAAGGAGTCACAACAAACCCGCATAGACACAGGCACGCCCGCCTGGATTCTCAAAACTTGAGAGAAAGTATTATGACTGCCCCTGTGGCCCATATAAGTTTATAATATTATAAATGTCTATAAATAAAACTATCTTGGTTATGTCATAAATGAATTTCATTCTATACTTTCATGTTTTCTAGAGGTGCTAGCAGCTATCAACTCCCTCAAAATTAATAAGGCCCCTGGGAATGACAGCATCTCACCAGAGCTCCTTAAACAGGGTGGCTACCCATACCAAGATGATTCATTAATACATCTTGCAGGTCTGGGAACAGGAGTGTGTCCCTCAACAATGGAGGAATGCATTGCAAACATTGTCACTTTATATAAAAACATGGGTGAAAAATCTATCTCGCTCCTAGGTGTTGCAGATAGGCTTGTGGAGATCCTGAACATCTGTTGCCAGAATCACAGTGTGGTTTCAGGAAGAATCATAGTACAGTGGACATAATTTTCACAGTGAGACCTTTTCATGGCTTTTGTCAAACTCTCCAAAGCATTCGACACTGAGAATCGAGAGCTGCCTCTGGGTCATCTTAACAAAATTTGGCTGGCCACAATTTTTTGTAACATCTTGTCACAGTTCCATGAAGGAATGGTAGCTTGTGTGACCAAAAGTAGTCAAGAGTCGGATACTTTTAGAGCAGGGTTTCTCAAACTCTGTCCTGGAGGGCCACTGTCCTGCACAGTTTAGCTCCAACCCTGACCAAACACACCTGAGCAAGCTAATCAATGTCTTCAGGATCACTAGAAACTCACAGCTAGGTGTGTTTGATCAGGGTTGGAGCTAAACTGTGCAAGACGCCCTCCAGGACCGAGTTTGAGAAACCCTGTTTTAGAGTATGTACTGGGGTAAGAAAAGTATGAGTGCTGGCACCTATACTTCTTAACATTTACCTCCTGTATCACAAGGCATGATAAATTTGAAAGCAGCCATGGGATCACTGTTGACTCCAGGTTTGATGGACACCTCTTTAATATTTGAAGGTTCCAGGCTGCCACCTTGAGTTTGCAGTATGCTGATAACTGCGTGCTTGTGGATAATAAAAGGATAATAAAAATGCTGCTGTGAAGACCCATAGCTGACTGAAGTGAACTGAAGTGATATGCCAAAGGAGGCTCAACCCTCCACCTCCAACATTCCTGTTTTTACCATAGAACAACAACCACTTACAATAGTACCATCTTAAGTATCTAGGCAGCATTGTATCAGAAGACTGAATTATCTTGATTACGAAAAAAAAAGAGAGATAAAGCAAGGCTATGCAGCCTTTGGCAAACTTATAAGGTCTTTCAAAATAAGCACCTTCAATTGTGCGCTTAAGTTACTATCTATAAAGCTGTCTGCATCACCACTGTTCTTTACAGCTGTGAAGCCTAGGTCATATACAGCCATCACCTAAGGTTGCTGGAGCGTTTCCATATAAGGTGCTTGCAGCGAATCTTGGGGATCACATCATGATATGACCATGTACCACATTCTGAAGTACTTGCTAGGACAAACGGCAAGAGCATGGTCACTGAACATTAACTACGCTGGCTTGGGCATGTTATTAGGCTTCGTCAAGATCGTCTGCCATGACAAATCCTCTATGGTCAGCTCCATCAGGGGGTTCTGCAGGGGGTCAGAAAAAGCGGTACAAAGACCAACTAAAAACATCACTAAGAAAGTGTCAAATTAACCCCTCATGCCTGGAAGAATTAGCAGCAAACCGTACCACCTGGAAGCAGCTCTGCGACACAGGAATAGTGCAGCTGGAATCTGACAAAAATAAGAAAACAACAAAAAAAGACTAGAGAGACAAACAACCATGCCTGCCCCTACAAACTCAGACTTTATATGCCCAACATTTGTGGATCAAGGATTGGACTCTGCAGTCATCAAAGAATGCACCGCAAATGAGAAGGAATGTCATCATCAGATATGATTTTTGTCACTTCTATTATCGTCCTCTTCATTTATTTATTTTTTTATAGATTTATAAACTCTCTTGTAGTTGATTTTAAAATTTTCAAGGTTTAATTTTTCCTTTCATTTAAATCGTGGGTGCCTAATCCTGTTCCTGGAGATCTACCTTCCAAAGTTCAGCTCCAACCCTATGAAACACACCTGAACCCACTAATTAAGATCTTCAGGAGCTCTTGATAATCCAGATTGATAGTAATCTGTGTTGGATCACTGCAGGTCAGTAGATCTCCAGGAACAGGATTGGGCACCCCTGATTTAAAGTGGTGGTATAATGCCCTTTTCACAAGATGTAAAATAAGTATTTGATGTCCCCAGAGTGTGTATGTGAAGTTTTAGCTCAAAATACCCCACAGATATTTTGATATAGCATGTTAAAATTTTACATTTTTGAGGGTGAGCAAAAACGCACCATTTTGTGTCTGTTCCTTTAAATGCAAAGGAGCTGCTGCTCCCAGTACAGGGGGCGGAGCTTCAACAGCTTGCACTCACACAGACATGCACTGAAAAATTCAAAAACTTTTAGCCTTTTATGTTCAAATCGGATTCAAACAATGATGGAGAGACTCAAGAAGAAGTGACATGTAGAATGCAAAAGGACGTTTCTGAATGGTTAGGCTAGTTGATGAATTTATGTAGTTTATGTGTAGTCATCTTCTAGTCATTGAGTAGCATATTCTGTCTTGATAATCATCGTGCTCCGGAGGCGGGGTTTATGTACATTTTAGGGTTGGTGATGTCACTAACCCAGGAGGAATGTTGTGTAGTTCCAACGAGCCGTTTGTTGTAGTCCTTACAAAGCGATTTCTTTAAAAGCAAATATCTCCCTTTGCTCTGAACTTTGAGCATTGTAACTTTGCAGATGATGTTTATGCTCAAACAGCAACATTACACACTAACTAGTTAGAAAAGTGAATTCATAATCATCCACCCCTTTAAATGATTTGAGATCTGTACCATTAGCTTACTAACAGTGCTGTCAACTCTCGCAAGACAAGTAAGCAATTAAGGAAGCAACCGCAGCTTCAAAACAAGCCCAATATTCATCAATTATAGGGGCACCACATAACGAGTAAACCGAACCGAAAAACCGCGATGATAGCTGGCGTAGGCTACAGAAGGAGCCCTGCACATTGTTGAGGTTGACCTCAATTTACCTTATGTCATAAAATTATTATTTTTTCTTGCTTGACAGTTGATTAAATTGTAATTTTCGGTAGGCCTATGTCTTGTGTGTACACGACGAATACAGCCTTGTAGCCACCAGGCAACCACCAATAATCGCAATAAGCTCTGCGTTTTGATACTTAATAATAAGATAAGAAACAAAGTGTCATCTTTCAAATTCTGTACATTTTATCACGAAATTCAAACAAAAAATGGCCGTTTTAACGCTCTTTGATGTGGAGTGGCAGATCGCAGTATGAGCGGCAGTAAACATGACTTAACATGAATGAACATCTGAAGGTATGTTGAAAGATTAATGACTGAAATGTATATCTCGTGTAATCCTCAATCAGTGTTTCAACGGCGGAAATACATCAATAAAACAGCTTGTAAACATTATCAAATAACATTGCATTTTACGTTACCTCAGGCAAATAATTTCAGTGTCCATATTCAGCTTGGTTCTCCAGAGAAATGAATTATTTCGCTAAATATATGCACTATTAGCCTATATATATATATATATATATATATATATAGGCCTATATATTCATTATATTTTACTTAACCTGTTAGCTGTGAGTATAGCCTATAGAAGACTTACCGAAAAAAGAAGAATAAGTCGCGTGTTATAAGAGGATTTGGCAACTCTGATCACTGTGTAAGATTAGTTAGAAAAGTAAGGGCGTGGCTAGTGTATAGTCTGTTGCCATATAGGTTAATCATATTTATTTACATCATATTTCATATTAAAACGTTTAGTATATAAAATATTTATTTATTTATTTATTTAGGCTATTTATTTAAATGTATTTGTGCAGTTTCGACAGGACTGCTCCTGGACCTGTCGTCACCCAACTTCACTCACCCAATATACCCACCAGGTGGCGGCAGAACTTTGGTGCATGGATTTATTTCTCTAAGCGAAAGTGCTGGTGAATATATGAAAAATAAGATCATGTTGATCATATGGATCACAAATATTAAGGAGGTGGTTCATTTTGTTTTGGATAATATTTATGGTGTATTTCAAAACTCAAAGGAATGAGAGTAATGGAGGATACAACGTACTGTGCTATTTATAGAGGAATTCATCTCCATTAACTACACTTTATTATAGGGTGACTACTTTGGGGCCCATTGTCAGATCTCTCAAAATTTTCCAGTGTTTTGTATATTGTGTGTGTATGTGTGTGTGTGTGTGTGTGTGTGTGTGTGTGTGTGTGTGTGTGTGTGTGTGTGTGTGTGTGTGTGTGTGTGTGTGTGTGTGTGTGTGTGTGTGTGTGTGTGTGTGTGTGTGTGTGTGTGTGTGTGTGTGTGTGTGTGTGTGTGTGTGTGTGTGTGCGCGCATATCCACATCCAGAAATTTCCAGAAATATCCACGTGTGCCAGGGTTTGTGTTTAAAGATATTTCCTGGCTTGGCAGATCATTGCAGGACATTTCCAATTCCCCCCATTCCAAAGGAAATGAGATTGAGTTCCTGCAGCTAAGAAGGATACATTTTTATCATGAAAGATAAAGATAATGCCCATTTTTGATCATCCCCAACTATTTCAATAATAGTAATAGCCTGTTCAGGTATACTCTACATAGTGAGGAAAAATGTCCCCACAAAGATGTCAATATCTGAAATCCTTGTCCCTTGTCCCATTTTTGGTCCCCATGAGGAAAACAGCTTATAAATCAGAGTAAGTGATGTTTTTTGAAAATGAAAAAATGCAGAAATTTTTCTGTGATGGATAGGTTTAGGGGCAGGGTTAGTGTAAGGGGACAGAATATACAGTTTGTACAGTATAAAAATCATTGTCTATATGGAAAGTCCCCATAAAACACGAAAAACCAACGTGTGTGTGTGTGCATGGTTCAAGGCAACCACTGTAAAATCACATGTAGCCTACTTGAGTGTGCCAGTGTTTGGCAGCGGGACTGTGGTTAGTTCTTTGATGTTGAGGTTCTCAGGAGTTGCAGGCACCAGTTAAGAATACGTTAATGTAAGCACAGCTTCCTTACACAGTGGGGATCAGAGCAGGGTTACAACTTCCAATCCAGTTACACAAACACCAGATATAAACTTCACACAGAGGCATGCTTTAGGGACATTGAGCATCTAAATAATTCTCATTACAAAATATAGACTGTGGTCTTAAATTCAGAAACATTTAATTTATACCAGGGGGGAAAAAACATTAAAAATGTTATTTGTGGAATTAAATATTGAAATAGAAATTATAAATATTCTGTACTATTCCTAGGTTACTATTCACATTTGTGATAATTGATCATGTGAGTAATACTGTGTTCTTGATTTCACTGAAGTTCAAGTTGCTCTTTTAAATAATCTCAAATCATGCTGGAGAACATCATCATTATGAAATTGAAATTCATGTAATTTTTTTACATGAAACATTTCACAACTAAATATTATTTGATCTTTTAAAGAAGCATTTTCACTTGTTTTCATAAGTTTGTTTCCACTATGGGAGAGGCACATGAATCCTGACCTAGTTTTTCATTATCATTAATACAACAATAAGCACAAACAATAGCTGGATGAAAAGTCAGGCCCAGAGCGCAGAGCTCACTATGCTTTGATGGCCTTGTGCATGCTATTCTGGGCAGCCATTTTGAAACCAGCACTCCTAGGAAAACACCCAAGGCTGCGTGAGCATTGTTTCCTCATGCCCGTTTGTTCACACCCACACATACACAAAAATAAAAGTGCATGAAAGCCACAATGCACACGCATGAAGAAAAAAGTAAGTCCAGTTCACAGGCTAGCATGCATTGTCCTGTTCTCTCAGACACACAAATAGCGTGGAAAATAAATGGAGATATGAATGCATTGTCTTGTCAGGGTCACCGAGAAACAGATAGAGGAAGAGAGGGGTCACAAAACACCGAAACACACATAAATGTTGTTTTTAACTGACAAGAGTGTTTATTAAAAAAAAACTAATAACATTAATGGACGTGTATCTAAATAGTAATCATAATGGCAAATACTGACATTTTTCTTACAAAGACAAAGAAGGCCCTCATTATAAACTGTACAATCAAAAGGCCAACCAAGAAACAAAAAAAAACAAAACAAAAAAAATCAGACAGACTGTTTGTTGCTTGGGGGAGAACAAGTCTGGTCACGATTCGTTTTAAGACAATGCAAAAGATGAAGACAAAAAATGGAAAACATTCACACACTCAATTGTCTAACATTCCAGTTGCTATTTCCTGTGCGCTAGGAAGAGGGCATGCCTCTGCTCGGGAAGTGGCGTGGACACACTGAGAGACCACTCTTGCTCCGCAGTCTGTGTAAACATGATTGTATTGCTAAGGCTTTCTCGCTCGCCAAACTCCCCTGACATTTAGAAGAATAAACCTAAAACATACATCTTATCTGCTCCAAAACAGTCTGTTCCAACACAATATATTACATTTATTTCATTATAGCGAGCATGATAAAAGAAACAGTTAACAGAGTCAGTGATTCTTTTAGGCATACAATTATGAAAGAAGCGATAACGGTGCACCTCAACTGAAGCTCGAGGGCCAATTAAACGGTTTGTTGTTTTTGGATCATGCAATCATGTGGTTTGCCATACTAGAGTCATTATGAGTAATGGCAGGAAATGCCTAATATGGGATAAAAAAAAAGAAAAAAAAAGGTTGCTACTCAATTGGCTGCTCTGTTGCATGAGGATTGTTCACCAGAAAAAAACAAACAAAAAAAAGTTATAATTTACCTTCATTTTGTGTTTTTCAAAGAAACAAAAAAGTTGCATTCTACCAGACTACGAAAGTGAAATGAACAAAAACATCTTAAAAGCATCATAAAAATGCTTCTTTTTCTTTAGCCCATACATCTCGTATTATCTTCTGAAGCCATTCGATTATTTTATGTGAGGAACCAAATGAGTTTTAAAGGGTTAGTTCACCCATAACTGGCTTTCGTTCATCTTGGGAACAAGAAAGAAGATCTTTTTGATGAAATCTAAGAGCTTTCTGACCCTCTATTGGCAGCTACGCAACTACCACTTTGACGCTTTAAAAAATTCATAAAGAGATCGTAAAAGTAATCCACATGAATTGAGAGGTTTAGTTTCTGAAGAGACACAATCGCTTTATATGATGAACAGATTGAATTTAGGCTTTTATTCACTTAGAAACATTTATCAACTCACTTATCAGTTGTGGTAAACGGAAGCTCAAGCATGTTCACTTGATGTGTGAGAAACAATGAGGTTCATTCTCGTGTTACGCAGCACGTTTGAGCTTCTGCAAGAACCAATGAGGTTTGTTCTTGCGCATCAAGCAGGTTCGGTTGAGCTTCTGTTTGTGTTCACTGATCAATGTATGTATGTATGTGAATAAATACCTAAGTTAAATCTGTTCATCATATAAAATGATCATGTCTCTTCAGAACATTTGGATTAAACTTGATTCATATAGATTATTTTTACAATCTCTTTGTGAACTTTTTAAAGCGTCAAAGTGGTAGTTGCGTAGACTGTCAATGGAGGAACAGAAAGCTCTCGGATTTCATAAAAAATATCTTTCTGTTCCGAAGATTAACGGAAGTCTTTTCGGGTTTGGAACAACATGAGGTTGAGTAATTAATGACAGAATTGTCATTCTTGGATGAACCTTCCCTTTAAGTTGTTACTTCATGAATATTTTGTAGTGGTCACCATTCATTTCATTTTATGGAAAAGTGCAACTTGGACATTCTATTATAAATAACTAAAGAAAGAAAGTCTTCTGAGGGTGAGAAAATTGTGTCTGAATGTAATAGTGGCTGAACTATTACATTAAAGTTTTGAATATCATAATAAGGAAGACTGTTTGAAGCTTTATAGATGTTAAACTGGAGGTGCACTATAACGGACCTCTGCACTGAACTTGTCGTTCCTCTTGGGCAGTGGAGGTTTCTTCCGAATGTCTCTCTTCAGGATCATCTCTTCGTTGGCGTATATCGGGGCTTCAGCATCATCAGAGTGGTAACCAGACTGATAACCGCTGGTCTGATTGGACGATTCAGAAGCTAAAGACTCCTTACTCTTGCACCGCAGTAGTGGGCTGTGGATAAAAGCATGAACATGTTTATATGTCTGTGGAATTGTCCTCATTTGTGACTGTACTGAGATCAGGATGAATTGTCACCTGAAATTGTGTGGTCTCTGCACCTGCCTATCCAAAGCCTTCATCTGCTCACGTGATAAGCCTACTCCACAGTCCATGTGACCATTCTATAGGAAGGGAAGATCATACAAAATTGACTGTTTTCATCATCATAAATGGGATTTTTGGGATGCAAGAACACTCTGTAAATGTTTTATCAGATAACCTATATTGTGTTATCATATAGTAACATCTAAATGGTTTTACTGAAATACAAATATTTAAAACATAAAAAAAAAAAAAGATATGTATATATATAAAAAACACAAGCTCCGTCATATTCTGTGACTGTTTGTGAAGAGTGCGAGCCCTCGCGCATCGTGCTGTGAAATACAGACGTCAAAACAAAAACAGTATGCACGCGCAAGTCTGTTATATTGATGCGCAAACAAACCATGAATCTGTGCTCTCAATGCAATGATCGCACATCGTATTTATGCACAGACACTTCTCACTACATTCAGTGCATTGTTTCCACACACATTTCGGATTATGTTTTGATTTGTCATGTGTTAAGTAATTCTGAATGGATCCTTGTAACTTTAGTGTGTTTATACAGTCAGGTCAAGGCAGTTTGTTTATCTTCATTTGGTCCTGTTCAAGCTCTTTGCTATTGCACTGTATACATACTATACGCTGAATTCTGAAGGATTTTTTTTTTTCATTTTTTTTTCATGGGTGCTTTGGTGTGCATAAATCTATGAATTTTTAAGGACACCTAAATTTACCTTGAAAAAAGCTTGCAGAAAATACATTGTGAGAATCACCCTTCAATATGAAGGGGTATTTTGCTGGATATAGCAAATTATGACACAAATGAGCATGTTAAACAAGATAAATGGTGTATGCTTCATTTTACGATAAGTGTGATATATAACTTTTTTTTTTTTTTTTTTTTAGCAGCAAAGTTTGTCCTTTCTACAATAAATGTTTATGGATCATGACCAGATGCTAGTAGTACACAGAGTTTATTTACCATTACAGCAGTGTGCTCCAGGGGAATGTCCACAAAAGTCATCATACTTATTGGCACACCACAACTGTCCATCTGATGTGGGAACCTGTCAGGAGAGGCACGGGTGGGACCACTGTTGCATTAGTTTGTCAAAGGAGAGATTAAGCAAGTTATATCCTCAAATGTCAGTTCTTGAATGTAGTGTGGACACAACAAAAGTCAACTCGGGTAGGGATAAGTATCAATTAAATCTGATTAATTTTAGGTCTATGATGCCAACAACAGCTCAAAAACACCAGACCGAATAGTTACTGTAACTAACCCCAGAGCTGGAGCATTGTCATAGTGGAGCTGCGCCTCTGTGCTGCCTGCATAGCGTGTTCTTTTAGATGATTCTTCTTCCATCTCTCCATTTGTCAGTGGGATGTAGTCCTTTCCATCCTTAAACACAGGCAACAAATAATAATTCAATTAATTATAAATAGTCAAATAATTCAAATTGTCATATGAAAAATGGGATCACGTTCCATTATGTGGAAAAGCCACTTTCTTAAAAAAAAATGTGTCTTGTTTTCCAGTAAAAATATCTAATCATCCTTGAAACATGTGAGAAACTGCATAAGATATTATGATAACATAACGCGGCGACATTTAGCACCGTGGCACTTCGGGCGACCTGAGTTCGAGTCCCGGCTCACGGACCTTTCCCAATCCCGTCTCCCACTCTCTCTCCCACTTCACTTACTGTCCTATCATAATAAAAATGCATTAATGCAAAAATGCCACACACAAAAAATACAAAAATAAATAATAATAATAAATAAAAATCTTTCTCTCTCTCTCTCTCTATATATATATATATATATAAATAAATGAAAAATGAATAATGTTGCTAATAACTGTGGCAACTCACTGAAATAAGTGTAAGTTCAGGTATTAAAAAAGTACTAAAACTAAAAAAATTATAATTTAAGGGTAAAATTAAATAAAAAAATCTAAATTAAAATTAAATAAAAGCCAATTCAAAATATTGATAAATACTACAATAGTATATAAATAATACTAAAATAACACTGGCTGAGGCTCCATTGAGGCTTTTCCAAAGGAATAAGGAAAATAACAATTCAATTTATAAAAAAAAAAAACCAAGTATTAATATATTATCTAAATGCACTTTGCATGTAAATATATCTTGGTTTAAGGATGTTTAGATATTTTTACTGGAAAACAAGACAAAAATACTGACTATATATATACTATATATATAAATTATTCCTTTCCTTTTTTCTTTTTTCTTTTTTTGGCGAAATACTTGAATTACTGATTGCTAAAAACATAAACTAGACAAAAAAACAAACAAAAGCAAAACACTTGGAGTCAAGTCTCACCTGTTGAGCGCTAGCCTGTAGCAGATTACCCAGATGCTCAACTAACTGAGTAAAGGTTGGCCTGTCTTTAGGTCGATCAAGCCAACAGTCCTGCATGGTCTGGTATCTGGAAGAATTTGACATGTTTTCACAAAAAACAGTATGAAAGTACTTCTGTATCTCCAAAAGAATGAAACAAAGTGTTAGGTACTACTTGTGCCCATTTTCTGTTGGAAACACTATGACTGGCATCGCCAGAACTACAAAAATCTAGATCCACAGTCGTCAAAGACCTTCAATCTTCAATTTTACATCAATAACTGTGAAGTGTATTTACATCTCAGGTGTGGCGTAATCTGGAGCTCTCATTCTGGTTCCCTCCTTTAGTCGCCTACAGAAAGACTCATCAATGCACACACCTGGGTATGGAGACCCACCTGCACCAAAGGAGACGGGCCATCAGAACATGTCAGCTAACTAGAGTAGGTATATGTTGTCTAGTAAGCGATGTGATAATATTATGTTAATATCACTATTGTGTTACCAAGTGAGAAGATCTCCCAGAGCAGCACGCCAAAAGACCAAACATCACTCTGCGTGGTGTACACGCGGTCAAAAATGGTTTCAGGAGCCATCCACTTGAGAGGAAGACGAGCCTGTGATGATGGAAAGGAAATGCTCAAGTGTAAGTTGGTCGATAGTTTATCTGTGTAAATATATCCATATAGCGCAGGTCTGCTTAAATGCGATAGAGCAGCAAAGAAACATGGATGAATGAGGAGAAAGAGTGGGACATGCTTAATGATGAATTTTTTTAATAAACACAATAAACCACGACTGAGAACCGAATTTGGTACTGACATGCGGCTTTCCGTGGTGCACGAGTGCTGAATTCAGTTCACTTTCGCGGCTTTTTGCGCTTGAACGGTCAAATACACACATTTTATGTGTCAAAATGTCCGTCTTGGTTAGATTTCACGTAAACACAGTCAGTTTAAAGTGAAGTAAACAGGGTGAAATTATCCTTATATTGGATCCATGCATAAGGTCTTAAAGTGACAGCAGCCTCATTTAGGCATGTCCTTAATGTTAATCAGACAACAATAGAAAAAGGAAATCAATCATCCTCACATCTCCTTTACGGACGTAATCGGGGTCTTTATAGACGTCTCTGGCCAGCCCAAAGTCACATATCTTCACCACGTTGTTCTCAGAAAGTAGGATGTTTCTGGCTGCCAAGTCCCGGTGGATGCACTACAAACACAAAGTAGCAGTATGACTCAAGCAATTCTCTTCAGTGATTAGTAAAAGCTCAAGATCAATGTACTGTATATACACACAAGTAGGCCCTGGTTGTGTGTTTCAGTTTTACCTTGCGAGAGGCTAGGAACTCCATGCCTTTGGCCACCTGAAAGCTATAGCTGATGAGATCCTCCATTGTCAGGTGATCCCAGTCTGAACTCTCTGTACATGAGCAGATGACACATATACATCTTAGGTCATTTAATTTTACAGTGTAAATGAGGGCTTGATTCTGGGAGTAAAAATATTCCATACAGTTTCTCAAATAATAAGCTTATTGAATCTGCTTAATAGTTATACTTATTATTATTAATAATAAAATAATGATCTTGTTTATTTGGTTTATTTTTATTATTAATTACTTTGAAGTTCATTCTATTTAAATATATTTTCTTAATTTACAGAGTGAACATTTTGTTTTAAAAGTACAAAGTAATAATTAGAAAAAAATATTATTAATAATAAATAATTATGCTGTTTATTTCTTTGTCAATCTTATTTTTAATATCTTTATAATTTTTTTTTTTTAAAGTACAAATATTGTTTGCTGACCAAATTGCTCATTAAAGCAAACTAATAATTATATATATATTTTTTATAATAATAAATAGTTATGCTGTTTATTTATTTACTTATTTTGGAGTTCATTTTATTTTTAATTTCTTTCTTAATTTGCAGTGTGACCAATTAAATGAAAAGTACAAATTTCCATGTAGTTTTGTAGAAACGAGCTCATCAAAGCTACTTAATAATTAGAATAACTATCTATCAATAATAAAATAATTACGCTGTTTATTAATTTATCTTATCTTTTTTTTTATTTTGCTGTTAAATACGTTTTAGAGGAAGTACAGCATGTCACACCCAAATGTATTTCATGTCACATACAGTACAATAAAAAAGGTTTTGTAATGTAACCTAAAAAATGTAGTTTATGTGGTAACATTTAAATGACAATACTAATCAAAACATTTGATATAGTTTCCATAACTTTGTTAAATGCGCCATCTTCGGCTTTAGTAGCTGCGAGTCCATAAACTTAAGAGTCTGAAGACAGTACAGTGTATCCAACAAACTAATATACTGTACCTAGTTCATCCTGCAGCTGGGTCGTGGAGGTCTGTTCTCCCACCTTGGTGCACACTGCGGTGCCGGTGCAGATGTCCAGTCGAGTGCTGGTTCCCAGACCCAGATCTCCCTCATGTAAATCCTCTTCCGGCTCTACCTCCCTCCTGCACGGCATCCGTGGCATCCGCTTCTGAGGAAACAAGACACGTGTGGATCAGTTTTCCGCTGCTGTTAGGCTAGTTGGTAAATTAGTAGGTTGTCAGGGTGAAGTAGCAACCCCTTCATAACACATTTAACCTTGAACAACATTTAAAGGCCAAGCCAAGCACGCTCAATGTCTTCCATAAGGCTCTTGAATCAATCTGGCCACATCAGAAGACATTGTTAAAAGGAAGAACTGAAATCTTTGAAACTACTGTACATCACAGCTTGATTTTACAAGTTACACTAAGTTATGATGGAATTTACCTTGTAGGGACTGTACTCTCCTCGTTTGCTTTTTAAATAGCTGGAGAGGTTTCCGTTTTTACAGTATTCTACAATCACCATCAAGGGTCCTGAAGGAGTAAGAAAGAGAGAGAGGAAGAAGAGGCCTTTAATGTGGGCACATTGTGTTCTTCTCAACAATGCACAACCACTTTGTGGCGTTTTTGACACATTTCTTACTATGACTGCACATTTTGTCACCCATAGACATTTACACACTTCCTGAACAGAACGTGCAAGCAACAAACTTCACAGGAAAAGGAAGATTACAGAAGTAATTTCTGTCAATATCTGAGGGGAAATTTAAAAGGAAAACTCACCCCCTTGTTTAGTGCAGGCTCCTAGAAGGTTGACCACATTGAGATGGTGACCAATATGGATGAGGATCTTCAGCTCAGACATCAGAGCGCGGTACTCACTGGAGGTAGCGCCCTCTGTCGGAGATTGAGAATACTGCAGTCAGTTGTGTTAAATGGAAGATATTTGAAGCCAGTTTAAGGCCAGTCAACACATGCCTCATACCCTTGAGCATCTTCACTGCTACTGTAGTACTGGTGGTGGCCTTCTCAATACCATATGCGATCGCCTCCACAACTTGACCAAATGCCCCTCTGCCCAGCGGCTCTCCTAAAAAATATGGTATTATACATTTGTGAACACTTACGTCTATATATATATACAGTATATATATATATATATATATAGTAACATTTATGTACAAAGATTTTAGCTGTTTGCAGGGGTTAAATTGGATCTTTAAAGATGTTGAAATCCTAAAATCGGATAGTGATTCAAGGCAAGTTATGATATGCTCCCCTCCCCATACCAAAGAGAAAAAAACATGCATAAATTGTTCCACAACATTTTAACACCCTGTTATGCTACATAATGCATATATATGCATATTTAAACAAATGATAATTCAAAATTAAATGCATGGATATACAGATACTGTAAATATAGATAAATAAAAACATATCACTTAAGTCTTTTACATACAGTATACATTGGTCCAGTAGTATGAATCTTGCTTTTTTATGGTAATGTAATGAACTTCAAAAGTAAAAAAAAATTAATGAAGACAGAGTCTTTCTAACTACTGAAAAGCCATTCAGGATTGATCTTGGCCAATTTGATTTTATTTATTTGGGCTTTTATTGTTTTATTTCTCATATTTAGCCAAGTCTCACCTAGCTTCAGTCTATCACGCGGGAATTCCCACTTGATTGCATCATAGGTCAGTCTCTCACAGTGCTCATCCATTGGCATATCATCGTCCAGAATGATTGACAGGTAGCCAGTTTTCAGATCTCCATCATTAGGCTGTGAGAGAGGAAAGAGGGAAGGATGGATGACAAAATGGAATGGAAATGGAGGTCAAAAGGGGAGAAAGAGCTTGTCTGAATGAAACTCTGTCCTGTTTGAGTCTCCTAGAATCAAGCCCTCATTATAAAGACACCCACTAATGAGTTACTGGAAGCCACTATCATACTAAGAGGCAGAATTAAGGCTGGGGAACAGTGGGCACTGGGGCCCATGGCTGGCTGGTGTACGTGATGCATCGCAGAAGAATGTGGGCAGAGCATACAATAGAGATGGCTTAAGCCAAGTCAGGGTAGTCAGATCTGATCAGTCAGAGGAGAGCGGAGAGAGCGCCTGTGCGTGTAAATGAGAGAGTGGGAGAAAACAAGGAAAAGGGAAATTGATGGAATGTTACCCGCTTCCTGTTGCGGATGACAAAGACGATGAGGAGCCAGAGGAACATGGCGATGACAACGGCACCAATAGGCATGATCAATTCCACGTTCATATTATCTTCTGCACCTGTGGGATCAATAAGAAATCACAAACAAAGATGACTCACAAAGACATTTAAAAAAAGATTTAACCAAAACAACCTAAATAGAATGATAAATAGAACGAACGACACCGATAGATAGAACTTTAGACGGACGGACTAGACTGACCCATCGACAGACAGACAGATATTTTAATAAATATTAATAGTGAATCTATGACATGAATTGGCATACTTGTGTGCCGGTTTGATACTAATTGGGCAAAAAAATAATTAGAAAATTTTTATTTAACCAGATAAATATTTTATTTTGGAGAGAAACTGGAAAAATGCTTCTTAGTTTTATATTAAGATGGAAGAAAGGCTGGAATTGCCTGGACAAACCTAGTTTACAGGAAATATTTGTATACTGTTAGGCGTGTATGATGGCTCCAGGAGCAAAGAATTTGAATTGTTTGCTGACCTGATATTACATCCAATCAAAATAAGCCTGAAGAGCGAACAGCAACATGAAGCCAAAGTCAACCAGTAGGAACCGATTCACATTAGATAAAAAGTATCATGTTCTTTTCTATACTAGAACATGCAACTGGTCAATCAATCATTACATGTAGATTATTTAGTTTATTTCTCTCTCCCTTCCTCTCTTTTACTCTTTCTTTCTCCTTGTGGGAACGGTGCTGTTAGTGAATATGACTGCCGTCTGACAGTCGCATTTGCAGTGACAATGAGAAAGAGTGTAGGCGAGAGAGTAGTCACGTACACATGGAGTATGTCTCTGTTATTTGTGTGCCTCTGTGCTCTCTGTCCTTTATGTGTGTGAGGCAAGAGACGGAACCATACCATACCGTGTGTTGAAGAGTATATATATACAATAGTCAACATTTGAAGTGGATCAAAAAAGTTATTCAAAGTTGTCCTACGACAAGAACGGGTATTGTTCAAAATTCATGTACAACTTTGATGAAAGGTTTTGATCGACTTCAAATGTTGACATATACATATACTGTATGTATATGAGAGAGAGAGAGAGAGAGAGAGAGAGAGAGGCGTCTCTCTCTTTTGTCTTCTGGGATTTTGCTTTGTTTTCTTTTAGCACTCCCTAAAGGATGTACACTAACAGAGCCCCCTTCCTGACGGACTAAAAAGAGAGCTATTTTTGCCACAGGGTCTTGATTAAAACAAAATCTCAATGAGGATAAAAGTCAGTGGGAGACTGAGCTTGCCTCACACCCATGACACGTCTCTGAACGTCTGCTCTTAAAATGGGATCTTTAATAGTTTGGCTACCTTCACACCTCCCTTCAAAACTGACAAACTATGAATCTCTACCTGCCATGTTTTGGTATAAGAAACATTTGCACTACCATTTAAAAGTTTGGGGGTCAATAATATATATATATATTTTTTAAGAAATTAATACTTTTTTTTATCAAAATTGATCAAAAGTAACACTTACAACGTTACAAAAGATTTCAATTTCAAATAATTAAAAATTTTTTAACCTTTCAATTCATCAAAGAATCCAGAGGGGGGGAAATGAAGCACTGTTTCCATAAAAATATTAAGCAGCACAACTGTTTTCAACAATGATGATAATAATGAATGTTTATTGAGCAGCAAATCAGCATATTACAATGATTTCTGATGGATCATGTGACATTGAAGACTGGACTAATGATGCTGAAAATTCTGCTTTGCCATCACAGAAATAAATTACATTTTAAAATATGTTAAAATAGAAAACCGTTATTTTAACATACTATTTAATATAACTGTTTTACTGTTTGTTTTTTTTAGCAAATAAATGCAGCCTTAAGGACCATTTACATAGAACACATTTTTGTGGTTAAAAACGCAAAGTTTTAAAAGTTGAACTTCTTTTAACACGGTTTTTTAGAATGGCGTTTCATGCGTGAGATGCTACACAAGATGCAAGACACGGGCGCAATGGTCAAACACGTCTACATGTTTACATAGAAAAACAATGGAAAAGCAGCGCAGTGGAATGCAAAACGTTCTGTGTGAATGGATGTTAAGTGAGCATGAGAGACTTCTTGCAAAAACATTTTAAAAATCTTACGACCCCCAACTTTTGAACAGTAGTGTATATGTGGCAAACATTACTACCATTTATATATTTGTAAAGATAAAGACTAAATCATAATATCAAGATCTATTAGTGTTAGACATAGGGGTCAATTGTAATATTCCAAAAATATATATAATAAAATTCTGCACAACTTTACCGAAAAAATGTATATGTCCTAACTGCCCTATCTTCAAAAATTAAAAATTAAATAAATCAAGCAGTGAGCTTTGTCTACAGACTCACCATCCACAGTGATATGAGCCTCGTCATAGTCACAGCCCAGCTGGTTACAGGCTGTACATATGTAAAGACCACTGTCCTCTTTTTTCACCCGTTGGATGGTCAAGACACGATTTGACCTCTTCAGAATCACACCTGACAACAGAAAAGCATGAAAAGTCACTAAACTAGTCACCCCTCAGAGACAGTTTCAGACGATAATTTATTTTCTGTAAAGCACACATTAACACCAAACTGATTTTATGATGAGATTCAGTGTAACTTAACAATAAACGAATAAATGACTCAAGCCTTAGAATAGCGGTCAAACTAAAATTGTATTTTAAATGAGATTTGCCTTCAACATGTGAAACAGATCTGAGAAGCAAACTAAATGATGGAATACACTACATGTATGAACTGATTTTAAAACTCTAAGGATCGTACACTTATCGATTTTGTAAATGGTTACAGAGAAAAACTGGGCATCATACACTAAAAAAAGGCAGAAGATCACACACTATCAGACTTTAAAGTCGTCCCTAACACAGCGAACTCACGCAGAAACATACGCCCGAGTGTAAGGAGATGCATGACAAATGAAAACTGTGTTTAAAATCCTAACAAAAGATCAAACATGTTTGATATCCTCCAACTGTATGGATTCATAGACTGAAGATTAAAAATAGTGTCTACCCATCATACAATATTTGATTTTCAGTGAAATCTGTCAACTCTGACAGTTCAAAATCTGCAGACTGGCTCTGGCCTTCGGCAACTAGTGTCGACTCATCCACAGTGTTATTTTAGTTTTATTTATATAGCATTATAATAGCACAGCAAATTGGGGCAAACATTCAGTGTAGTTTATTCCAGCCTTAATTAGAATTGTCCTACTCTTCAGGGGTGCGTTCTCCGATAACGTTGTCTCTTAGCGCGCTACGAAGACTCAAAGGTATACCTTTCCTACGTGTGTTCTCCGAACTATACCTTAGGATGTTGCTTAAGGTAAACCTTAAAGTTCGACCTTAGCAGGTGCTGTCCATGGTGGAGGTGCTGAATAGGTTGATATCGATGCCTCGATGATCGATTGTGCGCTCTTTCCTTCACAGCGGTATAGGTAAAGTATTGAGAAAACAATGTTCTTTATAAAGAAGCGTTTTAGAAATAGTACAAACTGCATTTATCGGGGCTCATTGAAATATGTACATGCAGAAATAAATATGAGTATGTGTTTATAATTTAGCAAGTGTGCAATCCCAAACCCTCACGGCCATAAGTGTGTTAATGTTCTCCACAACGTATGCTGATTATCCACCAGCCATGTAGTTGACATACACTAACTGGCTCCGCGGACGGCGCCGTCTTTGATTTAAAACAAGTACTCGCTGTCTCGCTGCCATAGCTATAAAGTTTGTGTAAACTCATCTTTCTTTATATAGACTCCTAAGCCTTTTCTGTCAAATGGTTCGCCAGCTGATGTGCCTTAGGATAGTAGCCTAATTAAAAAAAGCTAACAACCATTAGTGTATGGAAACTTTATTAATGAAAACACTTCCATACACTGGGTGTAGGCTATAACAACATAAGTATTTTATGTGTAAATTTTTTAAGTAAAGTAAAAATTTAATTTTAATACTAAATCAGATTTTATATTAAATGTTCATATAAAAATTTCTATGTGTAATTAAACTGCGATGTAAAAAAGCTTTTTGCGTAGTGGTGGCCACTAGCGGTATGAACCGTCAGCAGCGATAAGGTATAGCTAAGAGCGCTCCAGACCAACCTTACGAACGTATGACTTACAGAAGGTATACTTAACTAAGAAGGTTTCGGAAACCACGTATTAACGATAAGGTACTTCTTAAGGTACAACTTAAGAACGACGTAGCGTTAAGGTAGTTTCGGAGAACGCACCCCAGGACAATACTGAGGATATAGAGAGGGTAGTTTATTCTTACACCTAGCATTTTTTTGTACATCTACAGATGTTTTATTTTGCGCACCTGATCCCTCCATGACGGTCTGGTTGTCTTTAGTCCAAACTACAGTAGGGGTTGGTGTGCCGGTCACCTCACACTCTAGAGTGGTAGAGTCACTCACATTCACTCTCTGGTTAGTCAGATTGGTCACAATTCTTGACATCTCAAGAGCTGTGGAAAGATATAGACTGATGCACATTCAAGCTTGCACATGATTTCTGCAATATATCCCATCTGAACAACCAACTGAAGCAAGCAGGAATTAAATTTAGTCAATTAAGTGTGTAATTTTATCACCAAACTAACTAAACGACACAAATAATGACTGTTTTTAAACACGTTTCCTGAACACTATGTAAAGCTATCGACTAACCTCTGAGCTTGAGGTTGTGAAGCAAGCAGGTTCTCTCACTGGTGCCCACGTTTTCCACTTGGCAAGCGTACAGGCCTTGGTCCATCAAAGTGGCATTGGGTATGGGCAGGTCCAGCGTTGCATTGGTGCCCTGCAGGCCTGATATGGTGACATTGGGCTGGTGGAAAGGTGACAGGGTGAGGGTATCACAAGGCATGGCCGCTGGAAGGGCATCAGGGTTGGCTACGTTTGTTACCCGATACCAACGTAAGTTAGAGTACAGCAGTCGGTCGGCTACACAGCGCATTACCACGTCCTCTCCCTCAATAGGGCTGCTGGAGGGGAGCACGCTTAGGTTGAGGAAACCTGTAAAGATGACAAAAATAACGAAACGTTCAGATTTAATCACTTCAATTGCAATAGGTTAATTTGGGATGTACAGTGGAGAATGTCTCTGGTTTGGAAGCACTCACGAGTTACTTGAAATACAATGACTCGCTCTTCTTCTCCCATCTTATTGGTGGCAAGGCACCTGTAGAGGGCATGATCAACTGCTTTCTGGATCTTCAATGAGCTGATGGTCTATGTGAGAACACACAATACACCAAAACAGGCAGTGGATGATTTTAAAAATACAATTATAACCAGATTCACCAAGATTAACCACTAATTCAGTGGGGTCCAAAAGTCTCGGACTCCTTTTGCATTTTCATTAAAAATCAGAAAATTGATTTAAAACAATAATTTCATACATCATTTTGAAATGTCTTCGTATTTGGTTTGTCTTTTTGCTTTAATGACAGCTGTACTCAATGAGCTGCGTGAACTCAACAAGTTTTTGAATAAAACCTGACGATCATGTTCTCCAGCATGATTTGAGTATTTCCAAAGAGCATATTGAGGTTCAATAGAAGCAAATACATCTGACTGTATGTACAAAGCAGAATACATTTGCTTTTTTGATTAGTGACCTAGAAACAGTGCATGGATCTTAAATATTTTTTGTTTCCTTTACATCTTTTTTCAGGTGTATTACCAGGTTTAAATTAGATTTTGAATCCCAGTCTCAGACATTACGAACCAACTGTATATATTTTGCTTACAATTTATTTATTTTATTTATTTTCTTTGCACGTTCGAAGGCTGAGCTAAACACAGCACAGTTCTGGTTTACCTTCAGAGAGCGTTCAATGACAGATGTGGGGCTGATGATGGGATTCTTCCCTGTGTTGTTGTTTGATATCTCCCTCCACTTGTCACAGTTCACCACGCTCTGGTCTGACTTTGGTCTGAGAGTAAAAGATAAAACATTAAAAGTTATTTATTATTTACATTTTTTTGTCACAACAATAATAATATACAATTATTATTATTTAAAAATGTATAAATTACTTTGAAATACTTTGTAAATGTTCATGTTTTCCAGGTCTGCAAAACACATTTAAAATATTGCACACTATTGAATAGTGTAGTATCAATATTGTTGGCTCTGTGAAGAATTGCTTAATGGTCTTCTAATGTAAGTCACTTTGGATAAAATGATCTCTTAAATGCATAAATGTAAATACTACCGTTCAAAAGTTTTGGGGTCACTAAGATAAAAAAAGAAAAAAAGAAATTAACTTTTATTCAGCAGGGATGCATTAAATTGATCAAAAGTGACAATAAAGACGTGTATAAAGTAAAATAAATAAATAAAAATAATCAAATTGAAGCTGTTCTTTCTGTTAACTTTTTATTCATTAAAGGATCCTGGAAAAAAAATGTATGACCACTTCCACAAATTTTTTTTAATAAAATAAATAAATGTTACAATTAAAAAACTTATAATTATGGAAAAACAAGCATTTTATATTAACAGAGAGAAAACAAAAAATAAACATCTATTTATCTACATATCTCCAGCAGGAACAGGAAAAACGGAAAAACATTAAACTGGATCCTAAACAACAATGCATCTATTATTAACGGTCTAAATTTAGACCATCCCATAACTGTTCTCAGATCTACTGTACAGTAATTCCACTTCTGCCACACATATTTATGATGAGCAATAGGAATATTATATGCCATGTCAATAAACTGACTTCGGGTTTAGACTTGGGTTTGACATTAGCACCTCATGTAGGTTAGCATAAAAGCCGCAATGAAAGATGGTTTAACTCTTGTTTGTAGGATACAGTGACAGACATTGTGCTATTTTCATGTCTGATCAAGGACACAGGTTTTGAATGTGTCTGCTTTTAGAACAACAGGAAGCTGTGATGAGGACTACGGAAGTAGGTGAGGCTGCAATCTGAAGATAAGGCTTGTGTAATGCCTGGTCCTGAACACTCATTGCATGATCACAACATCCTTGGAAGTGATGTTCTGTGTATGCAGGCTGCCAATCAAAGTCACAAGTCAACCAAAACTCACAGTAGCTGATTTCTAAGTCCTCTCTTTTTGGCCCAATCACAACAGTTGTTTCCGGATGAATGCCCAATTAGAGCACATCATGATGAATGGATTGCACTGAACACCAGGAACAAATATGCTAGCACTGTTCTTATATGTCTTCTATTGGAATTAATAGATAATCCGACCACACAAATATGTCAAAGCACAGAGCAAATCAGCACCTGCAAACATTTTTATTCAGTGCATATTTTGTCTGCAAAAACAATGACTAACGATATTGTCATCAACCTAAACAAGGTAAATGACTTTCCCATACAAATACAGGAAGAAACTTTTAATTTATAGCTTTCCTTCTAGCTTTCTTTCTGAATGGTTTTGCTACAGGTAAATGTTTCTGGGGCCATGGAAATTTAGTTTTTGTTGTGATCTACGTGTTTCAGCATTTGGATTGCATTTCATCAAGGAAAGTACAAATGAGGAATATCACGAACAATCTGTCATTCAAGAAAAACAATATTTACAGTACTATAGGCGCAGATTAGATATGAAAATGCAGAAATGTAAAGAAACGAGAGAACAAGAAACATACTCTACATATGTTAAGGTATGTTTTATGTACACTATGCCACTCTGTATTATTATTATTTTTTTCCCAACCTAAGATGTTAGATATTTTTAATATTCGATATTATAATATAATACAATGTGATTAAAGATTAAATTAGCACTTTGCATTGAAGCAAAAAATAATATGTTGGTAAAACTTGGTTGGATTACATCCACTGTGATGTGATGTGCAACTGATATCTAAGGGATCATTTTTTTTACGTACTTTATAACCTTAAAATGACTTTCATTTGTCTAACCTAATTTAGTCATGTTAATTGAGTTATATTCAGTAATATTTTGACCAGTTAATTTAGATGTTACCACATGAAGCAGATTTATCTAACATTATCTGACAAAACTTTTTTTGACAGTCTAAATTCTTAGCTGTATTATAAAGGTTACATTTGAATCAAAACAAGAAAACAGCATCAAATCATGTGGCATATTACTTACAGAAATCTGTTTGGGCAGTCCTCTCTGGGCATCCACTGCCATTTTATTGTGACAGGGCTGGATCCTCCGCTAACAGTGCATCTGAGTGTAGGACTACTGCCGTACATATGGACATCACGATCCAACGGCACTTCCTTCTCAAAGATCTTAGGGTGAACTGAACATATAAACCCACAAGTTAATACAGTCAAGTCAAGTCAAGTCAAGTCAAGAGAAGAGAAGAGAAGAGAAGAGAAGAGAAGAGAAGAGAAGAGAAGAGAAGAGAAGAGAAGAGAAGAGAAGAGAAGAGAAGAGAAGAGAAGAGAAGAGAAGAGAAGAGAAGAGAAGAGAAGAGAAGAGAAGAGATTCATTACCATGAACCAATAGTTGAAATATTCTTTTCTGCTCCTCCTTGGTAATCTTATTTGTTAAGACAACAGTATAATTCCCAGCATCCTTCTCTGTAACACCATATATAGTGAGAGATCCTCTGTTAGGCTTCATCCTGTACTCATCCTTCCACACTATCAGCTGATCATTCTTATACCTGGATGGTCAAGAGCGAAAGAAAGCTTAATGCAAGTTCAGTCTGACTAGCACAGACAATTCTAATCTATTCTTTATAGGCACTATATTTATATTAGTACACACACACACACACACACACATACATACGTACATACACACAAGTAACACTCCACTTACCACTTGACAGAAGGCTCTGGATACGCATAATATTTAACAAAGATTTTTGCCTCTTCCTGGCCAGCATTTACCTCCACAGTCTGCAACAACTGATCACTGAGCGCTATAAATGGTTTCTCTGAAATATCAATCGATATGTTAGAGCAAATGCTATTAAAACATTGTATTTTGTATTATTTGTATTGTAAAACATATGGTCTTTATGCTACCATATGCCAGCAACTTATAACTGACCTTGGTGAGCCAGCAACACTAATATTTGAAATGATATAAAGCTTTTTTTTTTTTTTTTGCTAAGTGGTTATTCCTAAAAGTACATACCATAGACGATGAGGGATGCTCGGGCAATCTTGTGCATCTGACCACTAGAGGCTGTACATATATACTCTCCTGTGTCATTTATGGTCACATTCTCTACAATGAGCGTATTGGACAGTTCTAAGGAGTTCCACAGCTTCTTCTTGTAGGACCTGGTCTCATAGCGTGACCTTGGCATTGAGCTGTTGACACTTCTCTGCAGGAGGTGAGAGAGACGACTTAAATCCACCAGAGAAATGCATGATGTTATTTATGAAACTGCATTTCAACTAAATCTGCTGAACTGGTCTGGATTTGAATTGAATTGAGTTTATGCTTCAAGTGTCTTCAGTAAAACATAAATGTCAGCATAACTAAGTAGTAGGGATTGAATGACTTTAGATTTTTTTAAAGTCAACATTTATGTGATGAAAATCGAGTCAACGTCGTCTAGTCGCTGATGACGTCATTAATGAACAAATAAGCCTGAACCTCGAGCTGAGACTCGAACGCGTGTTGCCTTGTGCACAGCTATGGCATATGACACAGCGCTGCCCACAAGGCTATTGCTCCTATATAACAGCTTATTTTTATCACAGCATTAGTGAGAGAGCGATTGCGTTTGAATTAATTCTACCTGGCAGCGTTTCTACTAATAGTGAAGCTGTGGGTTTTTGTTACTAAGAAATATATGCTATTTTACTGATAAATCACAGTGTTGACAATACATTTCTCCGCTACTGAATGTTTCCGTGTGCACGCGTTCAAGTGACGTGCAAGCTACTGTCTGTATGTGTGTTACAAAGCTTCAGCGCATTAGTTTAGAATGGTGATTAACTTGCGTGTACAATAAGCTGTTTAAAACGTGCATTCACCTGATCAATTTTGAGCATCCAGGTGTATAATCAAACATGTCTTGTGGAGCGCTCTCGGAGTATGCATTTATTTGTCATTTTAACTGTTGGAAACGGAGCATTAAAGTGGACTTCAAATATTTATTATCCTGATGCGCCCTCTATAGGCCACGATCAGCAACTAGACGACATCAAGCTTAAAGCGTAATGGCAGAGCATTAAAGTCGACTAGTCTGTGTAACCCCTACTAAGTAGCCAGATATTAGGCAAGTTTCCATTACAGATTTGCGATTTTTTTCTAAATGTCGACAAAAAACTATTTCGAAATGACAGCGTTTCCATTAACCGATGTTATGCGACTAAAACTTAAAATCAAAAAGTAAAATCATTCCAAAAACCATGGCAACGGACGTTGGTAGGTTTCCCAGCCACTGCACTAGCCATTATTATTAATCGAAGGAGATGTATGTGTGTTCTCAAAGCATTAATGGTAAGGAACGACCCTTATTATACTTGTGAGCAGCACATATGAGGTGTTTCTGAGTGTTTCTCCCTCATATCTGCTTCGAGGTCTTGATTGTGGCATTTATTTGAGGTTTAGAATCCATTATTCCTCTAATTCTTTTGTCTTTTATGAATTTAATAAAGAACTCTGTCTCGTATTCTGTCCAAACACACCACGTCATCTACGTCAGGTGACCTGCAAATGCGCAAAAACTGTTTCCATTGCAGTTTTGCAAAATATTTCTTTTTCGAATTGCCTGAAAAACCACCTCATGCGAGCGTAAAAACTTTTTTGCGATAAATGCGAGTTTTTGCGAAATTGACGTGTTTCCATTGGGCGTATTTTCAATTCGCAATTTCAATTTGCGCAATTTGAAGGGTAATGGAAACGCGGCTATTGACAGTCACACAGAAGATTGTCTGATGATACATTTTAAAGGATGTTTTGGGTCAATACAAGTCAATAAAGACATAGCAGACATTTTTGTTTAGACTGTTTCTGGCTGTTTTTCCATCGCCGGACATTGCTAAACTTATGTAGAGAACAGGAAGGAGACAAGTAAAAAAACAGGGGGTGGTCTAGTTATTTTCTTTGGTAATCAAGATTATGCCACAAATGGTGCCGACTGAGGTTAACTTGTATTGAACATTTCTCTAAGTCACTGACCTTCTCATGTGGGAAGGTCCACTGAAAGTCGATTCCCACATTGAGCTCGGTGTGAGCAGTGCAGTTCAACATTAGCCTCTCCCCTACCGTCAGCCTCTCATGAGCTGGACTCAGGGTGAGGTCATGGATCTTGTATCCTGCGGAAGAGGGAAGGGGTGTAAGGGACGTGCCGGGTGGAGCATTGTTCTCTTGAGACCAGGGCAGCTGATCTCACACCAGACTGTTCAACAGTCTCAACAAATGATTCTGAAACATGCAATCGCGCCTCCACAAAAACAAAAGTTTGATCAATTTCTGACATGCTTGCAAATCTGAAATAAATGATAGGTTAGATGTACAAGCCTCATTCTGTACTTCAAGCAACATTCACCTGCCCAAATGAACTTTTTTTTTTTTTTTTGGCTTACCTACAACAGCCACAATGTAAGGTGAGGACTGATAGGTCTCGTTTCGAATAATGGTTTGGCAGTAGACCACGCCAGCATAGCTGACCACATGACTAGGCAGGATAAAACCCTTCTTGCTATCCCAGATGACCTCTATCCCATCAGTGGTCAGTTCTTTTACTGGATACTTCTGTTGGGCAGACACCACAAACATTCTTCACATCATATCACCGGCAGCGAATCACACAACACAGGGATCTTGATGAGTAAGCACTAAATATTTTATAGTCATACATTTCATATATATATATGGATCTGAAGTCAACAGAAAAGACCTATACATATAGCTACATTTAAATCATTTTGAAAAAGAAAACAAAAAACTTCCCATAAAAAGCTATTTTCACAATGTTCACTACTGTTCAAAAGTTTGGGGTCAGTAAGATCCTTTTTCAAGGAAAAAAGTACTTTTATTCAGTAAGGACGCAAAACCTTGGCACCGTTACAAACAAAATTATATTCATCAAAGAATGAAAAAATGCATCATGGTTTCCACAAAAATATTAAGCACAACAGTTTTCAACATTGATTATAATTGAGTTTCTTGAGCAGCAAATCAGCATATTAGAATGATTTCTGAAGGATCATGTGACACTGAAGACTGGAGTAATGATGGAGAAATATTAAAATAGAAAACAGTTATTTTAAATTGTATTATTATTATTTCACAATATTAAGTCAAGTCAAGTCAAGTTTATTTGTATAGCGCTTTTCACAATACAGATTGCATCAAAGCAGCTTCACAGTATTAAATTAAAATAATACAACAAAGTTTGTTTCAAGAGGAATTTATTGATTGATAAAATTAAATTAGATATCCCCAAAATATCCCCAACTGAGCAAGCCAAAGGCAACAGTGGCAAGGAACCGAAAAACTCCATCAAGTGACCTAATGGTGTCCTAAAACTCCATCAGGTGCCTTAATGGAGAAAAAAAACCTTGGGAGAACCCAGGCTCAGTCGGGGGCCAGTTCTCCTCTGGCATTGGATAGAGGCCGGATTGTAGTTTGAACTGTAGGATTATATGAATGCCTGGCTGAAGAGATGCGACTTTAATCTAGTTTTAAACTGGGAGAGCGAGTCTGAGCAACGAACAGTATCAGGAAGACTATTCCAGAGTTTTGGAGCCAAATGTGAAAATGCTCTCCCTCCTTTGGTGGTTCTGGATATCCTAGGTATGACCAAAAGCCTTGAATTTAGTGATCTCAAAGAGCGCGATGGATTATAGGGCGATAGAAGATCCGTTAAATAGACTGGAGCTAAGCCGTTTAGGGCTTTATAAGTCAGTAGCAATACCTTGTAATTAATACGGAACTTTATAGGTAACCAATGCAGTGATGATAAAATCGGTGTTATATGATCATATTTTCTTGATCTCGTAAGAACTCTAGCGGCGGCATTTTGGACTAACTGTAGCTTGTTTATTGAGGATGCAGGACAACCAGCTAATAAAGCATTACAGTAATCCAGTCTCGAGGTCATGAATGCATGAACTAACTTTTCTGCATCAGAAACTGATAGCATATTACGTAGCTTAGCAATGTTTCTAAGGTGGAAAAAGGCTGTTTTTGTAACATAAGAAATATGATTTTCAAAAGACAGGTTGCAATCGAGTATAACACCCAGGTCTTTTACTGTAGAGGATAAAGTAACAGGACATCCTATGATGTTAAAGTTGTATTGTGCGAGGTTTTGTGGGCGGTTTTTTGAACCGATAAGTATTACCTCTGTCTTGTCTGGATTTAATAAAAGAAAATTACGCGTCATCCAATCTTTTATATCTTTAACACACTCTGTCAATTTGGAAAATGTAGCGTTTTCATCCGGCCGTGATGAAATATATATTTGAGTGTCATCAGCATAACAATGGAAACTAATTCCATGTTTCCTTATAATATTTCCAAGTGGCATCATATATATTGAAAATAACAGAGGGCCTAATACAGATCCCTGCGGCACTCCATAGTTTACTGGAGTTATGATCGATTTTTCTCCATTTAAATAGACAAAATGGTAGCGGTCAGATAGGTATGATTTGAACCAGCTTAGTGCTTGTCCTTGAACACCAGTATAATTTTGTAGTCGATCTAAGAGTATTGTGTGATCTATAGTATCGAACGCAACGAATATTACTGCTTTATTGTATCAAATAAATGCAGCCTTGCAGCATAAGAGACTTCTTTCAAAAACATTAAAACATAATGTTTACCCAATATAACAGAACCCAAACTTGTGAACAATAATGTAGTTTGTATGATATGGATGATCTTTGCTGAACTCACTCAAAGTTATGTACTCAACATAACAACATCTAAATGGTTTTTAAATCACAAATATTATTTAACATTACTGAATCATCCTAAATACATTCAATTACACTGACAAAACTAAATCTAGGGTTAGATCAAATGGAAATAGCTGTAGAAATACTTACTGTATACAGTGTGACATTTAGGTTCTCCACAGATACCAGACAGGGAATGACCACCTGTTCTCCCTCCCGAATGAACACCACATCATAATCTTGAGCCATTCGGACAAATGGCGTCCGATAATCTAAAAACATAGGCATGTCTGATATTTATACTTAACCAACAACCAGATATTTACAAACCACACGCAGAAAAGATGAAGTTGCCATAATCTAGTATAATTTGACATATCTCTATACTAAATACATTCTTTTGATAGTATAAGAGATATGACACTACTAACAAACAGTTATGAAACCTGATTATCAAATGTGAATAGGTATGAAATGCAGTGCAAGTTCGCACACAACCACAGGTACACTTACCAACACTTAAAAACAAGCAACTTAAAACAAACCAATTCCTATATATTTTGTCTGTCTGGACAAACAGTTTACAGGTCAAAAGGGGAAGTAAAATGTGGTGGTGCCACTAGAGTGAAGAGGTTATGAAGAATGAGGAGGTCAGAAGGTTATCCTGAAAACAACAAAGGAAGTATGCGATGAACACATTTTTGTAACATTCCGACTTTCTCTCCCATTCTCTCTGGAAGACAGTGAGAGAGAGAGAGTGGGAACACTATGAAAAATGTGCTGATCTTTTTGTTGAAAATTTGTCCAACGAGATTACACATGAAAATCATACCTTGTATGAAGACATATACAGCTACAGAAGTCTTCCCATCTTCTATAGGCAGGCTTTTATAGAAGCAGCGGTACTCTCCCGTCTCATTGGCTACTGCTTTGGAGAGCGTTAAAGTGCTACAGAATAGTCCATCACCACTACAGTCTGATGTGGTGAGCCGGGTCTCAGAACGGGATCGGTTGTGAGGTGTAGACCACTCCAGGATCTGCCGCCCCCTGTGTAACAGGTAGAAAAGACTAGTGTCAGAAATGTATTCTAACAAAAATGACATTCTTTATTTTTTGTTTTTACCATCAAATCAAATAGTTAACAAAAGCAGCACCATTTTCCCAGCTCATGAGAAAAAAGTACAGACAGAACTGCTCTTCTCCAGAAGCAACGCTTACCTGCACGTGATCTCCAGTGTATTTGAAGCATTGATTTTGAGAGTTTTCTCAGTGATGTTTAAGGTTGGAGGATCCGGCACAAACCTGAGCTCTATCGCTGCAAGAAAAAGAAAAAATACATCCAGAATGCTTTGTTTAAGAATAAGCTGCTGATAAACACATGGATATACTCGCATTCAATTAAAATCACTGAGTGATTTAAATCATGACTTTAGTGGATAGGATATTCATATACTCTTACACTGACTGGTCTAATTTATTAATAATGCAAATAACTTATTTAGTTTGGATGAAATGTTTTTTTATTAATGAAAAATATACGAATATTATGCTATAAAGTGCAATAAAGAAACAAATTTTACCAGATTTCTGCTGTTTATCTTATTTTATTAAACCAACTTAAACCAAGAAAGACACAAAACATCCAGTGTAAATTTTAATCTAGACAACATATAACAATATTTCACATTAAAACTAAACTCTGGACACTAGGACCGCCATCCTCAGAGCAATAAACCACTGAGAATATGGCTGTAATATATCACATTAACATCAAGACTAAATAAACTTTAAGAGGAGTACAACATGCGCCTTAGGATCTCCCTAGTGCTTTTAACATGGTTAATATTAATCCAGAACAATTTAGTTTATTAACAAACTTAATCTCCATCTTCATCTAAAAGCGACTCCCTTTTCTCTTTTCATCTTTATGCTTGTAACACACATAAAGTGACTGTGTGTGAGCCATTTTGACAGCTTTAGCTCGACCATCAGGCTAAATATGCAGCTTCATTATCAACAAACCACAAAAATATGTCTGAAAAAAGTTCACTCAAAAAATAAATTGTGCTGGTCAGCCACTCAAACTAACAGTCAAACCACTGCTTGTCTCTGTGCATAAGCATGGATTCACATAGTCAATCAGGAGAGCACAAGAGCGGTGAGGACCATGAATGCCTGTCCGTTGCTTGGCCTGGTTTTACATTGGATATACAGTAAGGGATGTAGACGTGTAGAACAGCACAGAATGGCATAGAGCAGTGTGATGTGGGACCCTGGGATATTTTTCCACTGGAGCTGCAAGTGCAGCACAGAGGCCTGGATGTGTCAAAACAGGAAGCCTGGGCAGATGGGCCGGGGCCAGGCTAAATGGCCCCACGCACCAAAACCTGAGGTGGGATTCCTGCTCCAGAGGAACTAGAACTGGGAACACACACTCTTATAGACACACACAATCATGCTAAAATACATGCACTCCATGGAGACTTACTTATTCAACTGTTTGTTTTAACATCAAATGGCCAGACACTGAAAACATTTGAAACAACAATAGCGGCAAAGGTTTAATTGTATCTGATGAATAAGAGTGAACTGAAGGAATTACAAGATAAGGGCAAGAAAGAATAGGACATTTTATTTTTAACTTTTCTAAAAGCAAAAATCTCTCACTAGATCTCATTTTGAAAAATATTATAAGGGCTACTGAAACAACTCTGTTACTATTTTACATAAATTTTTTGTTACATAGCCTAAATATTAGCTCCTAAATGGTATAGATTTAAGCGGTTCTTTAAACAATACAGCGACAATGTTACAAGTACTGCATAATTTAACATTCAAACCATTATATGCTAGGCCTATATAAAATGTACTGACAATAACATTGATTAAATTATGTAAAACCACGATGACTTACATTTTATCTAAACTGACTTCTACAACTGTAACCAATAGGCAGAGCACATATGTTACCCAAACAAACACAAAACACCATTAGAAAAACACAACACTAAAATAAAGATATAACTAAATAACATAAAGGCAACATAAAACAAAAACTGTATATAACTCATTTGAATAATAAAACAAATGTTAAAATTTGTTCATGGAATTCTGTGGATGCTTATTCCCATTATTTTATCTGTCGCAAATATTTTTGGAATAGTTAAAAAATAGCATAGCCTATGAATGACCTTTTTTTTAATAAATAAAAAGTATGAATCACTTTACAATTTAGGCCTATAGCAGGAGCATTTAATTTTTTTTTTTTTTTTTTGTAGGCTATTCTAAAAATATCTACTATTTACTACAGATACAATTACGGGGGAAAGTGATAAAAAATAATAGCTACAGTTGTTTCAAATCAACAACAGGTGTAGGCCTACACTTAACATTTTAATACGAGATTTTATAATGCATAATTATGCCTATAGCCTACATGAGCTGAAACTCAGCAACTGCAAACCAATTCAATTGCCAATTAACAATGAGTTGAATCAATGTAATGGTGAGAAAGGTAATGAAGACGTGAGCATTTGTGTATTTAATTAGATGTTTATGTCATACCTATAACCAAGTTGATGGTTAAGAGGATGTCGACGAGAGAAAGCACATAAGATGTCTTTGCCATCGCCCGACAGTAACGCTGGACCGTCCCGGCATGAAACCAAAATTCTGACTCCTTAACTCCTCATCCCGATTATACGACACAGTTGTGCACTTTAAGATAGGTTTTTAAAATCCTTAAAGGAAAATAAATCCTTGTGCTGTTCTGAGTTTTCCCCCTGATTGAGACCTGTTGCGCGCTCACTGATGGATTCGTGCGCTAGATGTGCGCGTGACTAAAGTGCGCTGATTGGGAGGAAGACGAGGGAGGAGCGCGCGCAACATGTGCTTATCAAATATATGACCGTTCTTAATGTCCATCCATAGACTCCAGAGGTCGAAGGTCCCAAAAACATAGACCTTCAGAACAGTTTAAATCACTTTATCAGAGATCAATTACGATAGGGGACCTAACTCAATCAAGAAGTGAAGATATGGAAAATGCACAATTTCCACTAAACAAATGTCTTTCATGCCGGGGTGAGAATTACGGTGGGTTGGGGGTTCTAACCCCTCAATTAAGGTTTAATCATCATGGTCCAAAGAAAGTTTTTTTTTTTTGTTTTTTTAAATGGTTAATTAAGTGTTTTCTTTAAAGGAATATGGAAATAGGCCTACTTTTTAATTAATTTGATCAATTTCTATTTTAATCTTGAAAGTTACATACTTATTTTGCAGTCCAATTTTGTTTTAAACTGTGCATATCTTATGTGCATCATCTTAGGACACAAAAAAATCTTAAGTTGTACTAAATAAGAGATTTTTACTTGTGGATCCATGGGTTCCATTTTAAGTTAAGCTGAGTTGAGCATTAACATGACATAATAGTCATGAGGAACTTTCTTTGTTTAGCAGAACCTTCCAATAAATTGGCTAACCTTGTGTTTAGTCAGTTGAGCAAATTTAATAGATTGTAGGCATTACTCTAGCAAAAGATATAGCCTATCTAAATTGAAATAATCACTCTAACGGTGACTTGAAACGTAACACAAATAAATATAGCCTAATCAAAAACACACAGAGCTAAAACATCTATTAATTCTGGATGACAAGTATTTATATCATCCTAAGTTCACATTCTTTAACCAAAAACACAAATTATTCAAGTGAAAGGGATTTTGAGTGATGCTCGGAAGTCACCACACTTGGTGTACGGGATGCTGTCCCAGGTTTGGGCAAGGCCAATCTGGGGGTAATGGCAGATCACCCTAGCACTTTAAGTCAGATTTTTTTTATGGAAATTTCAATGACATAGTTTGTATTTCATGCGTAAACAAGCACGGAAATAAATAAATAGATACAAAAAAGCAAAAGTTTCATTACAAGTTTTTTGAGTGCGCTAAATAGACATGCAATCCCAATCTCATGAACAAATGTAACTATTTTCTTAGTTTTAGATTTTGTATGAAATCAAGTGTTTGATTTTTAGTTTAAAAAAGTAAGCATTCTTAAGTAAAAACTTTTTTTTTTATTAAAAGATGATCAAAAGATGCATTTTAAAAGTAAAGGGGCCAAAGACAATTTTGGTTTCTGACAGAAATTCCTTTTTTATTGACATTTTCACTGATCTCAGTCAAACAGAAATAATGGGAACTGATTCTTGTATCAGAATGGCACCTTTGGAGTTTTTTTTTAATAATCAGGATAATTAGAATAAATTCTGTACATTTCTAAATAGATAATTCATTGAATATCTCCACCTGGACTGCCTTGAAAGAAATGCTACATTTTGGCTTATGTGTAAATGACTGGCAGATTAATTTTGCAGAGGAAGACACTTTGACCATTCCATTGTCTGTAAACAATCTGTGTGGCCATGTTTCCTGAACTGTAAAGTGTTACAGGACAATCATTAACAGTATTTCTGTTCCCCCGTCTCTGGAGGTGAGGAGGCTGGCAGAATACTGGTAACCTCCCTTGTTTTTCTAGCAAGCTGAGATAGAATGTCCCAGAGAATCTGCCTGTGGGATATGGGTGGATCCAAAGGATAAAACTGGAAAGGGAGGGGGGGTTACCTTTTGTTGTGTAACAGTAAGCCGTATGACACAGGACATCTCCAGGCAAACAATGCACTAAGGCCATGTATTGTGTATGAGTGACGGACAATATCAAGTCTTGGGTCAAGTGTTGGTTGTTTACAGTGGTTACACAATTTATGGTGTGATAAGTTTGTGCATATGTAATGGAGGGCTTAATTATGAAGACACTCTTTAAAATAAAGGTTCCAAAAAGGGGTTTCACTGACTATAGGTATATGCATGAAATTATCTTGTCTGAAAAAAAAAAAATATCTGATTTCTGGTTTGTCTGATACTTTAGAAGCAGCAACTTTACACTTTGGCATGCTCATTTAGTCTCTTTTTGGTTGTTGTTGTTGCAGGGACTGTGAACTGATGCATTATGGGTCTTGGTTGTTCATTTGGGGGTTTGATCAAAAGGGTTAGAGTTTGAGTCTCCAACCACCACATGTTTCCTGTCCTGGTCATTTCTGCTGGGAGTCGAAGCACCTAAAACACTTCCCCCGCTGAGCAGGGGATCAGGAAAAAGAAAGCACTTCCTATCTTTTGGACTCGTGCTAACAGTAGGCATTATGGAGCTTATAATATGACAAAACGATTTGAATTTGAATTGTGTAAATTTGAATTATTTGCAAGTGAAATCTAACAAAATTGAATTTTAGGTGGTAGTTTAAATAGTTCTGAATTTGATTTTTTTTAAACGAATATTGAACATTTGAAATTTAACAAACTGAAATGTTTTTATGGCTGAATTTTATAGACATGTATTTTCCAACAGCTAGTTTTTTTTGTTCTGAATTCGTATACTGCAAATATTCAGTTTAAAAAAATACAGATTCAAGTTTTCAAGATGAAGAAATTCGGAACTTCAAATTCAGTTTTCTAAAATTCAAGTTCAAAAATTCAAGTTCAAAAATTCAAGTTCAAAAATTCAAGTTCAAAAATTCAAGTTCAAAAATTCAGATCTTACAGAAAGTGGGTCACAGGTCATCCACAGGGAAGAGTAAAGGATCTCAGATAAGTCGAACAGAGCATTTTGGCTGCACTGCAGTAGTTTTCTGCCAAACGCGGTGGTGGTTCAAGAGAATCCGTGTATCTTTCGTTCAGTCGTTTTTTTATTTAATATTAAGAGTAGAAAAATGAGAAAACAGCTTGAGTATTAGATTTCTAATATTCTAGTAATAATAGTCCGCTGTTGCACGGAGCTTACAAAAATTGTGTATTGCAACTATAGGCTGTATTTCATTTCCTCATCAAACAACTAGACTAACGAATGGCTCGGCACAACAGAAGAGCTTAGACAGGGCTTTTTCTCTGAATAGACCAGCAGTTGGTCTGAATTTGCTATAGCCTATTTTCCGGACTGTATAGGCTAAGTCACGTTTTATGAAACACGCTGTGATTTATTCCAAAGTGACTCTGGCATATATAATGCATTTAACATTAAATAATATAAATGTTGACTTTCAAAAGTAGGCGCGCCAAGAAGGCTATTCTCTGTATTTTGGTTCATTTTTGGTGAGCGCCAGAAAGATCTAAAGAGACCGAGACGTGCTAAAGCAGCGCATCATGTTGTTTTATTTATTTTTCAATGGCATTATATTTTGTAGTCATTTTGAATGTATACAAATAAAAATATACATTTTACTGTTTCGAATTATGTCATATTATATGTATAGTTATTTCCCAGCAGTGGAACAAATCCAAGTGATGGCGCTCGCGCATCGCGCTCTCACACAACATACTTTCAGACCTGACGTTACTTCATATCGCAGACTGTTCATTATCAAAATGAAACACAGTCAACCAAACATATAAAAAGTTATTCTGCCTAATTTTATTGGTCTGTTGTACAATATAAAGGGCAAGCTGTGCCGCACACAGTCCTACTCCAAACATTTCCCTTGAAGACGCTGATTTAGCCTATACGTGTATTTTGGGACTCGACTGAAGTATGACGCCTTCTTTATATTAATAGTTAGCATCCACGTGTTACATTGCAAATATGAAAACTTTTGACTGAATGAGAGATGCGCGACCGTTTCGATTTAAATAAATTTGTTTAGGCTTGGCGTTTAAAATAGGCTAAATGTTGTTTGTAATAAAGGGCACAATATAGCCTCTTTTATAGGCTATGTAGCCTATATTATTTTATTAGGCCTATACATGGCTACTTATTTTTCATTCTTGTTGTTTTTTCTTGGTGGAGACCATTTGGGCAAAAAACAAACAAAAAAACAAACAAAAAAAAACATATTGTGTTCATTACCCCCACCCACATTTGGGCTTAATCACTGTTATAATTAGGGGTTCCTTGGAAATGTATTTAGGTGTAGACAAAATCAGTTATGTTTATTTCATAAATATGAACGCATCTCCCGGACACTAGCCGTTAGTCTACTTCCTTGGCCTATTTTTTTAGCTGGCCAATTCTCAAAATCTGTGTGGAAAAGCTGCAGAGCTTTTTTTTTTTTATTCTTTTTTATTATTATTTATTTTGGAAGTTTAGTTGCCATAGAAAATAACACAGTTTTGTTTAACATCAATTGATACTCAATATTAATGGAATAAATAAATGTAATGTCAGAGAATGCACAAAGCGCATCCTTTTGAGATGTAAATTACAATACATTTTAATTTAAATAAAACACAAAAGGCCTATACATCATAAAACTCAGAAGATGATGTATTTTAATATATTATATTATAATACAAATAAAAAGGCGTCATACTTCAGTCGAGTCCCAAAATACACGTAGCCTAGGCTATAGGCTAAATCAGCGTCTTCAAGGGAAATGTTTGGACTGTAGGCTACTGTGTGCGGCACAGCTTGCCTTTTATATTGTACAACAGACCAATTAAATTAGGCAGAATACCTTTTTATATGTTTGTTTGACTGTGTTTCATTTTGATAATGAGCAGTTTGCGATATGAAGCAACGCCAGGTCTGATAGTAGGCTATGTTGTGTGAGAGCGCGATGCGCGAGCGCCATCACTTGGATTTGTTCCACTGCTGGGAAATAACTTAATACTCTGTTATTTATAGTCAATTTGTGTACATTCAAAATGACTACAAAATATAATGCCATTGAAAAATAAATAAAACAACATGATGCGCTGCTTTAGCACGTCTCGGTCTCTTTAGATCTTTCTGGCGCTCACCAAAAATGAACCAAAATACAGAGAATAGCCTTCTTGGCGCGCCTACTTTTGAAAGTCAACATTTATATTATTTAATGTTAAATGCATTATATATGCCAGAGTCACTTTGGAATAAATCACAGCGTGTTTCATAAAACGTGACTTAGCCTATACAGTCCGGAAAATAGGCTATAGCAAATTCAGACCAACTGCTGGTCTATTCAGAGAAAAAGCCCTGTCTAAGCTCTTCTGTTGTGCCGAGCCATTCGTTAGTCTAGTTGTTTGATGAGGAAATGAAATATAGCCTATAGTTGCAATACACAATTTTTGTAAGCTCCGTGCAACAGCGGACTATTATTACTAGAATATTAGAAATCTAATACTCAAGCTGTTTTCTCATTTTTCTACTCTTAATATTAAATAAAAAAACGACTGAACGAAAGATACACGGATTCTCTTGAACCACCACCGCGTTTGCGGCAGAAAACTACTGCAGTGCAGCCAAAATGCTCTGTTCGACTTATCTGAGATCCTTTACTCTTCCCTGTGGATGACCTGTGACCTACTTTCTGTAAGATCTGAATTTTTGAACTTGAATTTTTGAGATTGAATTTTAGAAAACTGAATTTGAAGTTCCGAATTTCTTCATCTTGAAAACTTGAATCTGTATTTTCTTAAACTGAATATTTGCAGTATACGAATTCAGAACAAAAAAAAACTAGCTGTTGGAAAATACATGTCTATAAAATTCAGCCATAAAAACATTTCAGTTTGTTAAATTTCAAATGTTCAATATTCGTTTAAAAAAAATCAAATTCAGAACTATTTAAACTACCACCTAAAATTCAATTTTGTTAGATTTCACTTGCAAATAATTCAAATTTACACAATTCAAATTCAAATCGTTTTGTCATATTATAAGCTCCATAAGGCATGGAAAAGCCCTCAAAGGGAACTCTTTGTGTTGGTTTGTTTGATATAGGAAAGAGCAAAACATTCAAAAATGTTGGGGTGGGGGGTTTAACCATGATGCAATAATTGAATACTCTATTGCCTACCACATCCCAATGGGCCTGGTCAAGGTGTGCCAGTTCCTGCTCTGTCATCAGCACTGGTTACTGGAAAAGAAAACACAGGGAAAGCCATGAAAAATGAAGCTATTCAGTCATCCAGAACAAGACAATAAAGAGTTAGAAAGCAATATGGTTTATACAATCTAACCATATTAGCGCTTTAATAAAATATGCTCTAATAAAAATGGCTTATTCAGGGTTTTTGGAGAAAGCGGCATTCTGAAATGTCATATAAATGTGGTTTTGGGGATTAAGAGAAAGTGGTTTAACATGTGGCTCATGCGACTGAACATGCTAGTTTTTGGAGAGTGTGCATGTGCATGCCAGAGTAAGGGTTATACCTGTGTGTGTTGAATCAATATGGGATGCAATTTATCATGACGTGAAATCGAAGATCAAAGATTGAAGACGAAGATCGTCCATGTTCAACTCCCGTCGTGGTACAGACCAGTTCTCGAGACCGGTGACGGGGAGAGAAAGCTGCGTGTGTACTGTATACTGTGGCACTAAGCTAAAAGCAACTGCGGTGAAAAACAGGGGGCCCATTTATATGTCTTCAAACAGAAGAGCAAAGTCAATAATATACATTTGAATGGCTGAGTTTAAGAAACGGTCTGTGTCAATGTAAAAATATGACTGTACAGCACAAAAAGAGAAGAAAACTGTCACTGTTTTCCCTGTTTTTTCAGTGTTCTGTGTTTGTGGTAAACTGTGCATGTACTTAAGCTGTCCTCTGGGCGACATGGAGTTAAATGGTGGCTTATATCAGAATGTCTAATATAAAATTATAAGAAAGTACCTATAGCAGGTGTCCAACCCTGCTCATAGAGGGCCACTGTTCTGCAGAGTTCAGCTCCACTAAATACACCTGAACCAGCTGATCAAGGTCTTTTAGGCATACAAGAAACTTCCGGGCAGGTGTGTTGAGGCAAGGTGGAGCTAAACTCCACAGGACCGAGTTTGGACATCTCTGATCTCATAGTGCCATAGTGATATGACATGAGTGGTCCAGTGACACAACTTGACCCATATTAAGGGATAAAATGTGTGGTGTGGGGGAATAATTAGAAATGGTAATAATTCGATTTTTTTGTGTGCAATATTATGGATTTACATCCTGCGATCCTAAAGAGGACAGGGAAGTGGTTTGGAGAATGAATGTATGGATGCATTCCATACTGTAAAGAAAAGGTTTTGTGACAAATGGGGTTAGTGTGCGGGTTTGGGGAACACAAAGTGGAAGATGCAGAAGGGGCCATAGAGAATGGGTGGAGAAGCAGCATGGATGGATGGGCAGGGGGACAAAAGAATGGAAAGAGGAGAGAGGTGACAACGAGTGTCAGAAGGGATCTTAATAGGGTCCAGCACTGTGTACAGTGAGGAAGAGTCGGGAGGGGGCAGGAAACACTGCACACATCCTCAGATAGGAAACACGGTCTTTTCTATTATCATCCTGCGTCAAATACTTCAGAGGTTTTGGTTTGTTCTCTTTCACACACACACACACACACACACACACACACACACACACACACACACACACACACACACACACACACACACACACACACACACACACACACACACACACACACACACACACACACACACACACACACACACACACACACACGATTTCAGGTGTAATACATATCAAGTATTGGTGACCAGTTTTTTTTTTAAATCACAAATACTATTATTTATTGGATGGGCCATGAAAGTACAAAATAAGACTGGGATTGTACATCAACTGTCAAGTTGTGTCACTGGACCACTCATATCATATTTCTATGGCACTATGCTATAGATTATTTTCAGAGGTGGACAGTAACAAAGTACATTTACTGTTCTTAAGTACACTTTTTGAGTATCTGTACTTTACTTGAGTATTATTTTTTCTGAAAACTTTTTACTTTAACTTCACTACATTTGAAAGACAACTATCGTAATTTTTACTCCACTACATTTTTGTCAAGGCCCTTGTAACGTCAGTCAGGGGATGATTTTGGTTGCAGGGATTGCATTTTGGTTGGAAATGAAAGTTGGGTTGAAATCAGATTGACGTCAGAACCCGACGTCGGGTTTCTGACGTCAACCCGATTTTCATTTTCAACCACACTACAACGTCTCTCCAACATTGGAGGTTAACATCAATCTGACGTTGGATTCTGAAATCAATTTGATTTTCGTTTTCAACGCTGGGTTTGGTCTTCTAAATGAGAATTTTGTCATTGTTTTGGAGCACACTAGCTTATAACAGTAAGGCTAACATATTCATACTTAAAGCCAAAAAACTTTTAATAGGGCACTATTTGAGGGAACAGCCATTTAGGTGTCCGAAACCATTTTGGACGTTATTGAGTGCACTTATTCAATCTCACATTCAATCCCACTGGAACTGTGTTCTAGAAATAAATTTAATATTGATATGAGGGTAGGCAGGCATAGATTCAGAGGCATAAGGTAGGCCTACTGTAAGTATTACATACAACAATGCAACAATAATAAAACAATGCATTGACATTTACTTTTTACTTCTGATACTTAAGAACTTTTAAAAACAAGTACTTCTGTACTTTTACTTTAGTAAAAATCGGTCTTTACAACTTTTACTTGTAACGGAGTAATATTTGACTAGTATCTGTACTTTCACTCAAGTAAGGGAGTATACTTTGAAGTAGACATCCTGACATATTTCCGGCATTTAAACTTGACCAGTTTACCTCTATAGATATGTGCTCAGACTATTGTGAATCAAAACAAAACATCCACAGGCACTAGATACATCCTCAGAAAATTACATATTTTAATACACTTGAGATCGGTTTGTCTTTGTGTATTTTAGTAGTGATTTTCTGGGATCACACGACAGATGTGCTCCCTAATCAAAACATAACTGTGACTAAAAAGCTTTTATGTATGGGAGTAGATGATAGAAAAACATTATCTAAAAAATGTATCCAGTGAACCAATTATTTTCTAAGAGTAGGCCTACTGACCAAATATATTTTGCCTGCTGCCCCCTTGTGTTCATAATGTAGAATTGCAAATTGTAGTAGCCTACTTGTACGGGCCGATTCGGTGACCCAGAGAGTAAACATAGACTAAAATAGCCTTTTAAACCAGATGAACCGAAATCTGCTTTCTCTGTCGTGGTTTTAAATAGGTTATAGAGCACATACAGAGAAGCCCTTCAGAGAAGACACATGGATTGCTTGGACTATGCCAATGAAGATCAATATAGCCTACATATACTTACGCATATCTATATACCATGATTTTTACATTGTTTCTTTGAAACACATTAATCAGAAGTTAAACCTGCCCCCTGGTAGGTTTAATTTAAACCCTCAATTTAGCCCTGGAGTAGCTCTAGACTTCCTCCAGGTTATTTCTTACCTGAAGTATTGTTCTTGTTCATTTGCATTGAATTAATTACAAATAGATTTCCAGGCATTCATTTTCTTTGATTCCACAGCTGGATTTCAGAAAGCCATTTTTTAAAGCCACGATTAACTATTCTATCTAGATCTAGGCTTACTCCTGTCTATCATAGTCTATTATAGTATCATGTAATGTTTTCACTATCAGTATCAAGATGGTCTGATTCTTTTTCTCCAGTTTTCTGATCCACAGTGGGGAATATAATCATCGAAAGCTTGTGTTAATAAACATTCATTTTCATATATTTTAAGAATATGAAAATATTTTGTATAGAGAGCTATGCAGTAATGTTTATTTTAAGTGTGTTTAATCATGCCAGATGGCCTGGAAGATTACCTGACCATAGAGCGTGGGGTCTACCAGTAAATTTCTGTCAGTGGAACCTAAAATATCCAGTATTTGTTTCCTTCGACACAATTACACGAGAGGACGGAAGTATGGTGCTGCTGCGATGCATACAATAGCAATAGTTAATATTATATGGTTTTTGTTAGCACTATGTTTTATAGTAGCCTTTTGCCTTTATAAATTTTCGTTGAAACTGCCAAACAGGCTCGAGGACGTGTTTCAGGATTTAATCCGATATGGAAAAACTAAGGAACCCATCAAGCGCCCAAGCAGGCAGCGCGTTTTTGACGTATCAAAGAGGTGATTTTGGATTAATTAAAGTTCTGTATATTCCACACATATCATGGTTTGAGCACGCCAAGACGACTGTGCAGGAAACATTTTCTCTTATTAGTGATGTTACGTTCGTGAACGAATCTTTTAGGTGAACGAATCGTTCTCGTTCACGTAATCCATTGACTCATATTTCTCGTTCACTGAAATTCCTCCCTCCACAGCCGCGCGGCGCTATTAGCAGCGCATGCGCAGCTCAGTGAACCGGGTAGCTCTGTGTTTTCAACCTGTCAAGAATGACTAAACCTCAAGCCAATAGCGTTCGAGTATGAGATGTGACGGAGCATGTGATTTGTTGGATGTAGTGAACGAATACGCCCTTCACTGACTGTGACCGAGTTGCTTTTGAGTCTGAATGAGAGAGAGAGATCCTCTCGTGAACGAACTGGTACATGTCGTTCGTGAACGAAAATAACCAGTTGTTTGAACGATAATGATGGCGAACCGATAGAGCTGGGTTTGTGTAGTCAGCATATTTGCATCAAAGAAGGAAATTTACACTTTACCATTGTAATGAAAACAATTTAATAACGCAAGCATGGTTAAATATAGGCTTACAAAGACAAATTAACATTGTCATTTTGTACTTGACTGTTTACTTGATTTAAATTTACACTTCTCTTTACCTGCTTTTCTTTTCTTTTGTTTGTGTGTTTTAATTAGTTTTGTGGTATTTTGCACTTTGAAAAATTTACTTTACTACTTGTGTTCATTTTGTATGATCAAAAATGAATTAATTACGTTTTATTCATGTCATATGCACTTCTTTAAAAACTAAAACAAACCAAAAAATATGACAGTATTGGTTAGGTCTCATTTGCGTAACGTCAGCAAATAACATTTCAGTTCGGGCTGTGAAGGGGCATGTCATTGGTTGGATCTACTGAACGAATACGCCCATCACTGACCGAGATCGCTCTGTTTCGAGTCTGAACGAGAGAGAGAGATCTCGTTCGTGAACGAATTGATCAAACTGGTACATTTCGTTTGTGAATGAGAGTACTGGGTAGATCGGTCATTTAGCATGTGATTCAATCTCATTCAAAGCGCAGTTATAGGTGTGCATATAATTGTTTATCATATTTAACATAACTCAACGTTTAATATAATCCCAGATTTATAAATGTGTATGTCTGACCAAACAACTAAAATGTTAATTATGCAAGAAAACCTTGGTTTGGTCATCTGAACCTCGTATTTAGACTTATTTGATTAATTTAGTAAATAAGGCACAAATTTTAACAAAGCCAAATCAGTTTTTCTGTAACAAGTAAATACGTTCGTTAAAACATAGCATAAAATACACTCTTTTTCGCCTCCTGCTGCAATATATATGTAATAGGAAGAAATTGTCACTGAACGAATCAGTGAACGTATCTGAACGAATCATTTTGGTGAACGAACTGAAAATGAACGAGTCTCTGGAAAGAATCAAAATTTTCACCACTATCTCTTATGTTTTCTTTAGGTGTTTCATTCATTTTTACGCGGTGTCTGTCATGTGGAATGGGCTGCTCCTACTGTTCACCATACGTTCTGTCGTCATGAGTGAGACACTCCCTGATTGGCTGATTGACGCGCTTTGTTGTTTGACAGGCAGACCAAGAGATGCTTGGAACGGTACTTCAAATTGCAAAGAAAGATATTTATTTTTCCACTTTATCTTACTTTTTTAAAACATGGTGACCAGCATGTTACTATATTAAAACCGCAATAATGTAGTAACCAATTATGCCATTAAAAAAAATTAAATACAATCAGAGAAGAATTCTGAAAGCTCCTTGTGTACACTTTTTAAGGGAGACCCCATCTTTTTAATATAATTTATTTCTCACGAATATCTATTTAATTTGATCTGTTACTTTCCATTTACCATCCAATGATTATTCACATGCTTAATTATGTGTTATTTTCAGAGTTACATTTGTCCATTCTGCTTTTACAAGTGCTACTATGGGTCCATTCCTTTAGACGGCTATTGGAGTGCCTGTTTGTCAGCGTATTCTCTAATGGTGTGATCCATATAGTCCAGTACGCATTTGGTATGGGCTACTATGTCCTACTTGGACTAACTGTCTTGTGTTTAAATGCCTCTTTGCCACAATCAGGTTAGTAAAGTTTCCTATTTAAGATTCTATAAACACTTCATATTGTTTTTTTTTGCTTTGTTTTTTTTTTTTTTTACTAAAATGCAACTTTAAATTGCAAACTCCTAACCTAATTCATGTTAAATTGACAAAAAAATATTTTAGAATATAGCAGCTGGATTTATCTGGATATTTCCCTGAATTTTACTATTTGTGTCTCTCTGCAACGTCAGGGGCTCTTCCTCTCTTTAAACAGCTCACATGGTATCATGTAATCGGGACTCTTCTTTTCATTGGGGCATCACTCCTCCAGCACTGGTCCCTTTCACTGCTGGCCAAGATGAGGACTGACAACTCGGGTAGGAAGCCGCTGGAGTTTGTTTAAATTATTCTTAAATTATATATACATATAAATTATTTTTATTATATATATATTTTTTTTTGCAAAAATGTAATCTTTGTTCTCTCTATGCAATACAGGTAAAGTAGAGACTCTGGCCCACAAGATGCCATGTGGGGGCTGGTTTGAGCTGGTCTCTTGTCCGCATTACCTGGCTGAGCTTCTGATTTATGTTGCCATGAGTGTTTGTTGTGGCTGCAGTTCATTAACCTGGTGGCTGGTGATACTGTATGTACTCTATAACCAGGCACTGGCTGCACAGCTCTGCCATGATTACTACAGGAGCAAGTTTGAGACATATCCACGTCAACGCAAAGCTTTTATACCCTTTGTCCTGTGATTTATGCATTTTATATGAAAATATGTACCTAATGAATAAATAAACTATTAGCTTAATGAAAATATAGCTGATCTCAGTTGCTCTCTCTAAAAATTGGAATAGCTGATGATACATGGTTCATGCTTAATGTGTAAGAAACATGCAGGGCAACATCTGCCTACTTCTTGCTATTGGTGAATCGATGACATTCACTTTATTTTCATTTTTACGAGAAAACATAAGCAAATACAGAAATGTTAACAATTATAAAATATCAATGATTAAGCACCAGTGGTAAATTATCAAATAAAATGTGCATTTACATATATTTGAAGATTTTACTAGTTTATGATTCAGTTTATGAATTAGATTCAATAATCTTGAGGTCAGCATTGCGAAACAAAGTATACATGTTTCTGTACCCACCATTGCTTTTCGTTTCTATTTACACCGATTGTGTGAATATCGTCCATCACTATTTTGAACTTCGCGTGAAAAGATGATATTTTCACTTTAAGTAATAGTATCCACTGCTTTTCCACTCAGCTGCTAATAAATACATTTCAGAAATGTGCAAATCCGTGTAACATTGAGAAGCCAAACTCGTGTCTATAAATTATTTTTGTTTTTTGAGAGGAGTTTCTAATCTCATATTTCCCTTTTACGTTGCAACTCTACCTAACTTGAAGGCGTTTCTTCTTCATACGTTATTAAGACTGGCAACGTTTCAACCAACAGTCTACCTCGATTTTAGTGACGTATGCCTCTCCTGTACACGTTTATCTCCCAACTGACAAATCACGGTTAGTTTCCACACGACAGTCTTGTCTTATCCTTTGGTGTTAGTCTCTCTCTCGGCGAAGATGATGACCATGGTGGGCTAGCCAGATTGTAACGACAAAACGCTAATGTTTATAAATTGGCGGTTTTATTAGCTTAATTTGCAGAGTATTAACACAGAAGAAACCGCATTAGCCATCCCTTAAGATGCCTCTCCGGGCCGGCGAGCGGCATGGCGGTGGCAGGTTTAAATGCTTCCTTGTTCTACTGAACGTCGTGTTGTTTTCAGCCCGAGTTATAGCAACTCAAGAAGAGAATAAAGTCATTAACGAGCAGCAGCCCGCGGAGGTGCGTAAGAACACATTTTCCTTTTTGCTAGGAAACATGTATAAGAAAGATTATTAAAACTGTATAAATGTGTCCAATTCAAGGAGGATTGGAGCTAAAACTAGCTAGGTAACGTTAAAGAGTGTCATTCAAGGGAAACTAGTTTGACTAACTTGCACACTGGCTAACCGATTTGTTCACTTGGTTATTAGGCTGGAATAAACGGATGAATGTCATTTTGTCAAGCAGGGATCATCCAGGATATTCTGCTGTAGATAATGTGCGTTTTTATATTTACATGTTACATGTATATATACATGTATATATACATGTACATAAGTTACATGTATAACCTTAAAAAAACGTCAGTTGCTTAATCTACTCATCTGCTATTTATGTGAAGTGTTGGAGCCCCAGGAGTTTTCCCACCCTTCTCAAAGATTAAGTGCAGGACCAGTTAAATTTGATCAGTCAGAGGCACATTGTGGCATTGAAATTAAGCTTTTTCTCTGAGGGTATGAGAGCAGATCAAATTAAAGAACCCAGTTGCATTGATATAGTAATTAGGGGTGTAACGATACCCTCTATATTTTAAATAATATAGGCCACTTTTTACTGGTAACATAAGACATTTGGCATTATCAGGAGACTGGAGGACCCACAAATATTCTTCCATTGCATTATTATATATTATATTCAACGTTTTACATAGTAGTAATGTAGTACTGACCCTAAAACTCTGTAAACTTGAATTTTTTCACGCACAGTAATTTTAATTTTAGGTGTACTATACTCAATACATATTGTACTATCCACGATACATATTGTTGCATTTTTGTATTGCGATATATTGACTAAATATATTGTTACATCCCTAGTAGTAAGTGTTTTTTAGTTATGTTGCTGCTGTTAACATGTTAAAGGGATAGTTCACCCAAAAATGAAAATTAGCCCATGATTTACTCACCTTGAAGCCATCCTAGGTGTATATGACATTCTTCTTTCAGACGAATATAATTTGAGTTATGTTAAAAAATGTCCTGGCACTTCCAAGCTTGATAATGGGAGTGAATGGCTGTTTGACTGTGGAAGTCCATCAAAGCGCATCCATTCATGATAATTGTGCTCGAAACGGCTCTGGGGGGTTAAAAAAGGTCTTCTGAAGTGAAGCGATGCGTTCGTGTAAGAAAAATATCCATATTTAAAACTTAATCGACTAAAATAACTAGCTTCTGGCAGATGGCCGTACGCATCGATTTACGCCAAAAGAGTTAACTCTTGAACTTGACGCACAACGTAATGTCGAACGCGGTTGCCCAGTCCTGTTTGTTTGGACCGCGAGAGGCGTCAATTGCCGTCATTATGTTGTGTGTCAAGTGCCTTTAAGTCAGTGGACAGTCTAAATCAGTGATTCTCCACCAAGGCCCACTGGGGGTTCTCGGCAAACTTTCATGGGGGCTTTAAACTGACATAATATTTTTTTTGTTTGTTTGTTTTATTACAAAACAAGTTATTGAGGTAACATGTAAGCTACAAAATAAGAAAAATGTTGTTAGATTTTCTGTTGTTCCATATTTTGTAGAAATGATGTTGCTTAGACAGTTGTTACTATTAATTGATCTAACATCTGAATCATCATTTCTGTCCTGCTGCAGAAGGCAACCACCGCTCACGCTCTCGGCCCGGCAGTGAGCATCAATGAACCCAATAAGGGAAACCTGGGCTTTATTCATGCCTTTGTGGCAGCCATCTCAGTCATCATCGTGTCTGAACTGGGAGACAAAACATTCTTCATCGCAGCAATCATGGCTATGCGCTACAATCGCCTCACTGTTTTGGTGGGTGCCATGTTGGCTTTGGGACTCATGACATGTCTGTCAGGTAGGTGAAATTCAGTTGTTACAAAGCACCTTTAATTTTTCTTAAATCATCTACAAATGTTGATATGCTAAGACCTTTAGTGTCACATGACTTTAGAGTGGGGAAAAATCGTTTTTGTGTATTATATATGTATAATCTGTTATCTGACATAAAATTGAACTTAGCAAGTTTTAAGCAAAATCAAATACCCCCACCTCCTTGACTTTTGGCCTGTCCCACCTCAGAGGCCTTGACCTTCTCAATTGTATCCAGCAATTTAAATGATACATTAGTATCATAATGTGACAATCTATTGAATATATCAGTAATTATAAAACTCCGTTTGGTCTAAAAAGCAAAACTAGATCATCTCTGAGTGACAGTTTAATTTAAGTAAACTTTGCAATAATTTTACCCAGTCTGACACAATCATTTCTTTAATTCGTTTTTTTATTATTTTATTTTAATGTGTAAGGATAGAACATAATAAAAAAAATCAGTTTAGATGTCCCAAATTTGGTCAATTTCACTCTAGCTTTATTTGAGCCTTTGAGTTTTTTTTACTTTGCTCTGTTGTCATTTTTTTTCCAAATTTTCTGGATTCCTATTAGGAACGCACCGATGTATCGACCAATAATCGGTAATGGCCGGTTAAGCAATTATTTTCTCTATCGGCCGATTGTTTAAAAATAGCCTATGATCAGGGCCGATTATACCATCAATCAAAAGGAGGTGGAAAACTGATCAGGCTACATCTCATACTGTGTGTAAAGAAAATGTCTTGTGTTGAATTTAGAGCTGTCTACCTGAAATAATAGCAACGTTAAAGCAGGCTTTATTTGACCCTATGAATCACCTGTAGTTCAAGCCAGGGTTGGCAGGTCCACGGTTTTTCCCTACACCAAACATTATTTGTAGCGCGCGCCACTCATCCAATAACCGCAAACAGCTTTGTTACTTCTGATAAGAAACAAAGTCTCAGCTTTCAAATTCTGTCAGTTTTATCACTAAAGTAAAAAAATAAATGGTGTTTTGGCGCTCTTAAATGTGACGTGACGTATATTAAACGACTGCACATCAGAAGGTATGTTGAAAGATACAATATAACTTACCGAAATGTAGCATGTATCATGTAGTCGCTCAATCAGTGTTTCAACCATGGAAAGACATCAATAAAACAGCTTGAGAACAATGTCACTGAACGTTGCATTTACATTGCTGTTAAAAAAAAAAAAAAAAAAAATACTAGAGAGGAGCTTATTTACTAATATGATAAATGTGTCGTATCGGTGCTTCTTTAATTCCTATTCTTGTCTTTCATATCTTTCTCATCTAGCTTAGCAGTGCATAGTGTCAGTACAAGTTTTGTGAGATATTTACAGGATATCATTCATAATCCAAATTTCATAGTACATTTACATCCATCCAAAACAATATCATCATGCCATACTGATCTAACAGATTTCTAATGAAAGACTTCTTTTTGTCTAGCCAGCTTTATCAGTGTCTTATATAATTAAATATTATATCTTAAAGGTTTTACAGAGAATAGCGCATAATTCAGCACTTAGGCCTCTGCTTTTTTTGTTTGCTTAATGTCTAATGCATGATCTACCGTGTGTCTTTTATAAAACCCTCTCAATGCATGAATGACCAATATTTCTGTTTGTATTCCCATTAGTCCTGTTTGGTTATGCCACCACCATTATCCCACGGATCTACACCTACTACATTTCAACAGCGCTGTTTGCCATCTTTGGGTTGAGGATGCTGAGGGAGGGACTGAGGATGAGTGCTGATGAAGGGCAAGAGGAGCTGGAGGAGGTCCAGGCTGAGATAAAGAAAAAAGATGAGGAGGTAACAGCTTTGTAACTGAAGTGTGTTTGTCCGCAGGTATGGCTATATATAACACCACCTGAATATTTGAAGAATCTTATCTGACCTCTGATTGACTGATTGATCTCTCCTCCCTCAGATTCAGCGCTATAAACTGGCAAACGGCGCACCTGACGTGGAAGCGGGGTCGACGGCGAACTTGTTGCCTCAGAGGAAGTGGCACAATGTGATCTCACCCATATTCGTTCAGGCACTCACCCTCACCTTCCTCGCCGAATGGGGTGACCGATCTCAGCTTGCAACCATTGTTCTGGCTGCAAGAGAGGTATTGTACAGAGTCCAAAATTAGACCCCTATTTTAAATTCTTTAAAGCCCATTAAAATGCATTGTGCATGAATTTAAAAAACCTGAATGTGATATATATTTTAATAGAGTGGTAAATGTATTTCATGAACACTTTTTGTTATACTGGTTGAAACTTTCTTTACATCCTGATAGCAATCAATAATAGAACTGGTCTAAATATTAAAACGTACACTAAACGATACATTAAAATGTATACTAATATATATATTACAATTTACCAATCTCATTTAATAGCTCAGTAAAGTCATGTAGGATGACTGTAATAATCCAGCACTTTGTATTGCTCATTATTAGCAGCTAGCAAATCACTTTAGAGATGTTACCTGTGAATAACTGGCTGGTTTTGTGCTGCAGAATCCATTTGGAGTAGCAGTTGGGGGAACATTGGGACACTGTCTGTGCACAGGACTGGCTGTTATTGGTGGAAGGATGGTGGCTCAGAAGATCTCTGTCAGAACCGGTGAGATTGAGTCATTTACTACAGTACTTAATGTTCTGTAGGTTTACATGAGCAATGATCTATGTCCAGATTTATTTGCTGATATTTCCTTTTGTTATGTCTACAGTTACAATCATTGGTGGGATCGTATTCCTCGCCTTTGCGTTCTCTGCCCTCTTTATCAAGCCCGATTCTGGATTCTGATGGATGAAGTAACTCTTGGTTTCATTTTGTACATAGTCACCACAGTACAACACCGAAGAAGTGGAACAGAGAGAGGCTACGCAAAGACTGCGGATGGCTTGCTTGTTAATTTTTTTTTTTTTGTGAATCTCTTTTGTGTGAGTGAGTGAATGAATGAAAAACAATTTACTGCTCATGTCTTAATGAGCATTTAGTGTTTTTTTTGCTTAATTCCTCCTTGCTTTTCTTTCAACCAGACATTATTCTGTTTTTAGGTGATCCTTATATTTCTCCAGTATGCCACCTAACAGTTTACTTGAACTTGCCAGATGTTTGTCGTTGCACATAGTGACATTTTAAATAACACATAATGAATCTTGATTCTATATTGTTTTACCTCTGTTTGAGCAGTGCATTATGGATAAATGCTGGCCTGGGTCCAGTCTATTTTATTTAAGTTCAGTCTTACTCGACTACAACAGCTGTAAAACTACAACCAGATCAAGACGAGCACCGTCACTCTTCCCTATGACATCTTGTGTCGTCTACACACGTCTCAGTGGATAAAAGCCTCAGCAATATAACGGTCATGATTCCTTCATCAATGACAAACTACAGTTTTGAATTGAACACTAAAGTATTCTTTAGGAACTGCCTGGAGTGTAAACTGCCTATTGATGAGTTGTCCTTGTATTCTTTCATACCATATTACCAAAGGCTTGAAATGTAGTATGAAATGACGTGGGCTCTGATTACATCATCACATGTGGCCTTTAAACCCGGCCATGGTATTTACTGGTCATCATTGTGCACTCATAAATGCATTGGTGATTACTCCTCCCCTCTGCGTCACTGGTCATGAAGTGTTAAGAACAGTCATGTTGTCACAGACTCCCATGGAAGAGGCACACAGCAAATAGTTTCCAGTCTCTTTGTCAAGGAATTGTAACTATAATTATAATTTCAGAAGTCTGCCCTTTTCCTCAGACGGTTTTATTTATTCTAGTACGGAGCACAGATATTGATATTTTGTCATGGTTGAAGTTTTTTTCAGTCGAGGAGGAGATTGGGTTTTTTCTTTCTTTTTTTGTAACATTTTCAGGGTGACTTTGTCAATATTTGACAGTGGTTAAAAATTGTGCTGAGCTTTAGAGGAACTACAAAAAATGTTATTCCTGTAAATATTAAATTAAAAGGTCAGTCTCATGTGTGTTTTTTTTGTATGTTTTTTCTTTTTACAATATGAACACTATTAAACCAAGGAGCAAGCAGATGTAATAACCTACAAGGTTATAAAGTAAATTTTTCTAAGATGTTAACAAATGTGCTCTCAAATAGTTTTTGGGCAATTAAGTCACATGTACAATTGTGTGAAATTCTTTGCATTAGATGGAAAATATCAAACCATGTGGCATCTGTAATCAAATGATACTAGCTTTTTTGAGCCCCATTTTTAATTATTGAATTTTTGTGGCCATCAAGTTCACACAGGTTTACTAGCAGAATAACCACCGGTGTAGTTCCATCACATACACGTTCCAAAGTATTTGACAAGCAGAAAGTGAGTTTGTCTTAATTTTGAACAATATATCTATTGCTCATACATCAAAATCTTAAGAAACGTAAATGTTTTGACTGAAAAGTATGCTTGTGCTATGTTTCCACAAATACCTCGTTTTGATGCCATATAATGCAGATACATAAACATGTTAAATTGCGGCTTAAGTGTCGAAAAAAGTTTTGGGAACACTGTAAATATGTATTATATTCAAATCTTAAGGAATATGGATATTTCCTAAGTTCAGTCAGTGGTAAAAATATACTTGAATTTCACTTGCTGTTGTCCATGAATTAAAACATGAGACAATATAATAATAATTATGGTTTACTGATCCTTTAATACAATTCACACAACAACAACAAAACAGACAAAATACTAGTAAATCGTAACATTTGCAAATAACAAACCGCAATGCAAAATTATGACTTTACAAAATACCCATTACAAAAATAAAACATATTAGAACATCAACATATGATAGATAAAACTATTTAACATTTTTTTTTTTTACATTTTCTGATTTAATATCTTCACAAACTATTAAATATAGGCTACTGAATACAGTGATTTTTCAATATGTTTGTTCAACGCTAGTTCAGTTAGTTGGAGACACCCACTAAATGCAACAAAAAGTCAACAAAAGAAAATTCCCCCCAGAGCCTGCGAGAGCAAGATGGCTCACTGATTGATAACACTGTTACAGACCCAGGTATGGAAGCATCTACAGACAAGGAGAGCACATCACACAAGACATTCACGATGGCAGCAAGCTCCAGGTGTGCATTTGTGGTTGGGAGAAAATAACATCAGAGAAGGGCTTGATGATCCACCAAGGGAGAAAAAGGCGCTTGAGAGACCAGAGACAAGGGCCTCACATTGACCAGTACTTCTTACGAGGCAACCGGTCATATTGGTTGTGTGAAGCACAGCGGGGCACACGGGACACAAACCAAAGTTTGCAGAGCATCAGCACCCCTGTTACTAGTGAGAGAGCTACAAGCACAGAAATGCCGGTGGAGGAGCCCACGCAACCACAAAAACCTCCAAGGAGAAAAAGATTGAAGGCCACAAACCTGGTGTGAAATGTCCCAAAGCGATCACCAAAAAAGAATGGGAAACAATCAGTTGTGACCTAACTCAAGTCTTGGAGCAACAAGTAGGCACAGCAGCGTAAAAGCTTGAAAGGATGGGCACCAGCCAAGTCCAGAAGGCAGCAAGAGATCGAGAGGCAAGTCAAAAAGAGGAGACAGATTAAAAAACAGTGGAAAAGAGCCTCTGACGCTGAGCGAGACGGTCTCATGTCACTCCAAGTGGATATTAAGATCCGGCTGGCGACTTTGCAAAGGGCAGATAACTTAAGGAAACTGTGCAAGAAGAAAGAACATGTTTCTATAAAGACCCTTTCAAGTTCGTCAAATACCTTTTTGAAAAGGAAAAAAGCAGAACTTTGAAAACATCAAGACAGGAATTGGAGAAACCTGGAAAACATCCACTGAATTCAACCTGGACACTAGCCCAACTAAATGGAAAGAGGCATCTGCTCCAGGGCCTAACAGAGTACCATAAGAACGCACCGGATGTCCTATGCTTTCTGAGGGTAGTATGGCATATAAGAAAAACATACCCATGGCTTGGCAATGGGCTGGCGGCGTGCTAATTCCAAAAGAAAAGGGTGCATCAGACATCAGCCAATCTGCCTTCTCAACGCCTACAGTATGGACTCCTCCCCCGGACAATATGGCTACTCACCGTATATGAAGTCCCATTAACAGTTGTGGAGAAGATGGAGCGAACAATCACTTCATACGTAAAAAATTGGCTTGGTGTCCCTCGATGTGTCACTAACATTAGCCTCTATGGCAAAGGGGTCCTGGAACTACCTCTCAATAGTCTAACCGAGGAATACAAGTGTTCTAAAGAAAGACTACAGTTGACACTGAAAGATTCCAGAGACAAGACCATCAGTACTGCTGCACCTCCCCTAGTAACTGGGCGGAAATGGACACCATCCGATGCTGTGCAGCAAGCTATATCAGCCTTAAAGCTCAAAAACATTGTGGGGCAGATCCAGCAGGTAAGAGGTTTTGGCCTAAAAGCAAACGAACAAACCTAGTGAAAGGCTACAACATCAGACCGGAGAACACTGGTGGTCGAGGAGGTGCGTTGACAGGAGGAGGCTGTGAGAAGAGTGAAGGCTGTCTCTCTTGCTAAGCAGGGGCAATGGATGCGGTGGGAATGTGTGGAGAGGAGAACGATCAGCTGGAGGCAGCTATGGGAAATAGCAGCAACCAAGATTAGCTTTATCATCAAAGCAACGTATGACGTGCTTCCATCACCAAATTATCGCAAACAGTGGTACAGCGAGGATCCAACCTGTGCCCTCTGCCCAACTCCAGCAACTCTCAAACACATCATGACAGGCTGCAAGACCAGCCTCACGCAAGGGAGATAGACCTGGAGACACAATCAGGTCCTCAAGACCCTGGCATCAGCTTTGGAGAGCAAGCGGAGCATGAGCAACTTCCCAGCCACCTAGAGCAAGCAATCCCCCGAAGGCAACAACGTTTGTCAGAGAAGGGCAGAAAACACCCAAACATCCTTCCACCAAGTCAGAATCAGGACAACTATGCATGGTTCGCGACTGGAAAATGCTGGCAGACATCGACCAACAGCTAATCTTTCCACATGAGATTGCCCCCACCAACCTCAGCCCAGACTTGGTATTCTGGTCCCCCTCACTTAAGATGGCCTATGTCATAGAGCTCACAGTTCCATGGGAGAACTTAGTTTAGGAGGCCTATGAGCGAAAGAAGCTGTGCTATGCAGAGCTTGCAGCAGAAATGAAGCAACGTGGCTGGAACACCAGTTTATCCAGTGGAATGGAATGCAGTGGATTTGTGACGTAATCTATCAGACTGTTGAAAGAACTCGGAATCGAACACGGTCAGGCATTGCGGAAGAACATCAGAGAACTCTCAGAGGTGGCGGGAAAGAAGTAGCCAGTGGATTTGGCTCAAGCGGAATGACCCATTACTGGGCCACAAGTAAAATAACATAAATCACTCTAGAACTCCAACCTGTCAAGCTTTCAGCCAGCTGCAGACTTCATCCACAGGGTGAATTTTGGGAACGGTTGAGCACGGCACACAAGCTGAGGATTGAACATTACAAGAACATTACAATGAACATACAACCTTTGTGAAGGGTGTATAGTGCTGAAAGGCTGAAACACCCAATGATGCAAGGGCACACTCCTGATGTGTCCCGTGCCCGATAGACCGGGAATGGTACCCTGGCCAAGATTTACCTCCCACACAACTCGGAGAATCCCCACCAGTTGATTTGTCTACCACTCCCAGCAACAAGGTGATTCTCGAAAAAGTGCTCACCACCTATTGGCACAAGAGACAGCTTCTAACATCTTATCCTGTGTTTTTGGAAATGTCTCTTTACTATCCCTAATTGGGCTTATTTCTTTGCATTTTAGGTTCACTTGAGTGTAATTGTTCAGTTGATTTTATTTTTTTTATAATTATTTATACATATGGGAGTGTTTTACGTGATATAGCCTAGTTAAAGTGTGTGTGGAGTGGGGTTACTGCGCTGTAACGGCAGAACTTTCGGGAACGTTTACAATCGTGTCTTAAATCTGTTATAGTACATTCATACATAGATTCATAAGTGGTACCCATAATTTAGCAAACTGTCCCATCAGCATTGTAAACTCGGCACAGTTGGACCACTGTGATTCGGGGGTAGGATCAAGCCTCGAGGCCCCAAGTAATCTTGATTGCGGATATGATTATTGCTTTCATACAAGTTCAATAAACAAGAAGTTAATATTGAATAACTTACATTTTAAATACGGTGTTACTTTGGCTGTTTTCCCAACACAAAAATATTTTCAAACAAAGCCAAAGAAGCATCAATTGTCGTCTCGAGGAACACGCAGTGGCGGACAGTGTGAAGTAACTCCAGAATTAATCAATAATGTTTTTGAACGAATTGGTTGAGTTGATGATTCATTGGCAAGAGAATCACTCGTCGCCACCTTCTGGGGTAACAATGTGACCTGCAAAAAAAGAGTCACTGGAAAAATCCCTAAACCTTATTTATGACACTTATTTAGAGGGAAACCTACCAGGCCAAAAAGAAATGAATAAAAACAGTCGACAATACAAATTTTTGTAATCTTTTTATTTTCAAAATTGAATAAGGGGAGTAAACGGCACTGTTCGTTTAAAAAGATTCCATTATTTCTTTGTTAAATGTAAGAATTGCCTGGCTCACAAAATGAACCCAATACAGCACACTGATTTCTGATATTACAGATTTCTTATTTTAAAAATTGAGTTTAGGAAAACAGAGCTATGCTCTGGTAGCCCCTGATGGAGCTCTGAAATTTGATGAAACCTAACAAATGGTGAAAGTTTAAATCTATTTATAGGTATATTTAAATAATTTCCTATATTTCCCCTGTATTAACGTGTACTGACCAGATAAATTTCATGAGCCAAACACGAGTGCTCAGCAAAGAACATCACACGTACAAAGATTAAATGATAGCAAGAGAACACTGATAGACATTCAGAACTTCTAGTGCGTACATCAGAACTACAGAACATTTAACATGGTTCACCACCTCCTTTTCCACTGGACGCTTTTTAACATTTCAAAAGCAAATTCAACAGGATTTCGGCATGTTCTCTCATTTTTCATCACAGCTCTTTGGGTTCATTACTAAACGCCAGCTGACATGAAGTTGCATTGAGCACCACAGACAATCCAGAGGTACATAGAGGGCAACCATTATGACAGATCCTGTTTTTTTGTGGCTCTTTATGGTAAATGTAGAAGAATGTGTGATATTGAATAGGTCACTATCACAAGACCAAGTGAGGAATAGAAAGAAGGGGCAAGATTGATGTTGGGTTTGATTATTCTGGACCACCCTGAGGAAGCTGTAGTATTTCTCTGTTACCTTAGGGCTGACATAATACAAATCAGTGCAGAAAACAGAAAAACAACCCCTTGTACTCCAAAACATCATTGCATGTGTCAACAACTGACATCTGATGCCAGTTTGAGAGGATTCACTATGCATCAGAAGGTCATTTGTGACCCAGACTGGTCGTCTTACTTTTTAAGCAATGGTGCCTTACTTTATTTTTACGTATTACCTTCAAATACTCCAAAACATAAGAAGGAGTCTGTAGCATAAATCAATGACCTCTCTTACTCGGACAAAGACCTTAAAATAACCACTTCCTGAATCCAACTGCATTGTGGGGAGAAAGTTCAACTGGTCCTCCAGTGTGTCACAGTTTGTTAAAATCCTTCATTTGAGGTTACAATGTGGAGTAAGCTTGATATTCTGTTCACTTTCCGTGCAAAAGGTGTATAACAGTTGTTTTATACATCAACTATAGCCTATCTGCATAAATTCTCTGTTCTGACCTTGCTGTAGAAAAATAAGAACATCTATTTTTTATATATATATATATATATATATATAATCCTCTTTAAAAGTTACTATAAAGCTAAGTGACAGTTACATTCAATCAATAATCTCGCCTTGGTCATTCTAGCCATGCTTTTCGGTCACAAAATGTCTGTGGCACTGAAATGTACAGCCATCCATTACGTCTACATGACCACAGAGACCATAACCAACACATTAATGACCATCATATACTATAGGAGCGACTCAAAGAGTAAATGAACAAAAGGATGAGTTTGATTACATACTGCATTATCATAGACTACTTGGGATATTCTATCGGGTGGATACTGCAAAATGAACAGCGATTGGACCAGCACTCCATGTGGGAGGCTTCAACATCCCGCACAAACTGAACATTCAGACTGGCACTTCTGATATGGAAAATATTGGAATGAAACTGTCTACTTGTACTAACCTTAAAAAGGCAATATTGCTCATTAGTGCACTAAAATGTGACGATTAGAATAATTAAAACAATAACATGGTCTTGTCTCACAAGACCAATACAACTGTAAAAATGTTGCTACCTGCTACTCTCAGCTTTTACAATATGAAATGGTCACACTTTATATTAGATGCAACTACTACTTACACACACAACAATTTTTGGTTACACTTTATTTTAAGGTGTCTTTGTTACACTGTAATTATGCATTTAAGTACTGAGTAAAATTAAGTAACTACAAAGTAAAAAATGTGTAAACTTAAAAAAGTAAGTGTTTGTGCTGCCATAAATTGTAATTTTAGTCAACTTGAAATGTGAAGTTGTGTAAGTGAGTGACAACTTGGATATTTGAGTTGACTAAACTTAAAAATGTAATGCAGTACGAAAACGTACTATTTTAAGTTGAAAACATTTTTTATTTTTTTTTGTACATACTATAGGGTTAGGGTTTGGTTTAGTTGCATGTAATTATGCATTATTTATAGTTATTACAAAAGTAACTACATGTAACATGCAGTATGTAACAATGACACTGTAAAATAAAGTGTTACCAAAATGTTTATTGTTAAAATGTACTTATTGTGTTTATGTTGTATTTTTTTTTCTGCTATTGAGGTGAGATACAGGAAAGGTTAGAGACAGGTTTGGTACTATGGTTAATTTAAAGTTTGGGTTAAGTGGTAAGGGAAGGGTCAACAGTGTAATCATAGATATAATTACAGAAATTAATTACAGCTGTAATTACATGCATGCATTTCTTTTTAAATACATACAATGTAAAACATGTAGGTACACAAATAAGTTCCTTGTTTTATATTGTTAATTAAAGAATTAGTGAATAGTAGTTAAAAACAATATAAAGTGAGACCAAAAATATGTCAATATGTTATTAAAAAAATAAAAACTATAAATTTTTTTTGGTGACAAATTAAATATATGATTATTTATTTATATAATTTTAATTTACGTTGACCCTACAGGAAAACATAACTATTTATTTTGAACATTCATGATGGCTAAGTGCTGATGACTAAGTGCTAATGTCTTATCGAACAACTTTGAGGAGACTGCAATTCTAACAATGACTGTCTTGTCAAAAAATGCATAAAATATAAATCTCAAGATCCTGAAGACACAGTTAAACAGTTTAAATATCAAATTAATCAACTTCAATCTGGCATATTTTAATTGTAATACTACTGGGGTCAATAAACAGAATCAGATTGTCAACCCTAGGCTTGTGTTCTGTGCTTTGGGCAAAGAGCTAGAAGTTGCTATATAGAGGTACTAGGGAACCTATACATTCCTGATTTTCAAGAGTGTCTATCAGTACGGAAGAAGTTTGCAAAGTCAAGTCGTTATCATTGAAATGTCATCGTTTGACGATGAGAGGAAACCCGAAAAAGGCAAGTGAAAGTACTCCTGCATTAAAGCTGTGCAAATATGTGAAAATCTCTAAATGATAAACAGGTTTGGTTGTTTATATTTATGGTTATTCAAACCTACATAGTGAATCATACCGAAAACACTGTATAACAGTGTTAACAACCATGTAAACCATTTTAAAACTAGAGGAAGCTATGGCTTAGCCTTAAGCTCATTTACCTGTATGTTTAAGATCAAACACGCTTATTTGAATATATTTTTCCCCATCATAACCCTGCTGTTTTAAGCGTCAGTTCCAGTTTAGCAGAGTACCGTAACTATCATCGTTACATAATAGCGAACGTCGTGAGGACATTTCCAGCTGTGATGATTCTACGCTAAACAGTCGAAGCCCCATTTCAATATTTTTGACTAACTGCAAGATATACTAAATCTGAAGCCTTCTCTTTACAGTATTTACAAATGTAAAACATCTCTCTAAAATATTCATATCTATATTTTTGCAATTACTATGGTGTTACTGCATAAGATGCAAAACATCTAAAGATTGCCTGTTCCTTTAACAGTTTTACTAAAAATATGAAGTTCGTTTTTTAACAAACTGTGACACAATCTGAGGATCCAGCATTGCCTGCTTGGCAGACACACATACATACGAACACGTGCGCAAGCACATACACACACTCACCCCCATCCCACTGGAAAAAGGAAGTCTGTGAAGAGATCAGCCATTATGTGTATTAAGTTTAGCTTTTTTTTTCCTTTGAATATTAGAAAAAAAAAGTATATTCAAAGCTACAAATAACAGACTACGCTTTTCATCTCATGCATCATATAAAATATTAGTTTCTCTTTCCTTTTGTCCATATATTTACACATTATTTTACAGGTGAACTGTACAATAAAAGTGGAATCCACACGACATTCTTAAAAATATTTTCTGACCCATAATTACTTCGACAAGTAAAATGAGGAGGAAAGAGGGAGAGAAAGAGAGAGGTGCTGTTTGTCCTGTGGGACTTCTTCGAAGTCTCGAAGCACTCGTTCTGCATAAATTAAACCTGTGAAAGAGGGATGACGGCACACACTGGGCATACGAGACGAAGGGGATGTGATGGTGACAGCTTGCGGAAAACCAGGCGCCGCTGCTCCCTTTGCCAGCCAGCAGATAAGTTCGGCGTTCGTGGTCGGACCTCTCCCAGAATTCAGTGCAAGCAGCCGTTGATCAACTGCCTATAGGTGGAATGGGGCGTGGGGTGAAAAAACGACGCCCAATTAGGTCTGGCCCTTCACCTATAAGCAGTGGAAGGGTATCTGAGAGGGTACAGTACAAATACTGTTATTTTTTTAGCTTCAAACACCCCCCTCAGAAGCCCCCCAGCATGCAAGACTGCTCAGTGGAGATTTGGTTGTGTCCCTGACGTGCGGTCAGCTACTGAGGTGGCGCATTGGAGCGGTCCGTCATGCTGTCTGAGCGATGAGCTGCCAGTTGCTGCTGTAGCTGCTGCTGCTGCTGCTGCTGCTGTTGCTGTTGCAGCTGTTGCTGCTGTTGTTGTTGCAGCTGCTGCTGCTGTTGTTGATGTTGTTGCTGCAGCTGCTGCTGTTGTTGTTGATGCTGCTGCTGCAGCTGTTGCTGCTGCTGTTGCAGTTGCTGCTGTTGTTGTGTTGCAGCTGCAAAGGTGCCTTGCTGCTGCAGAGGAAACGCTGCCTGAAGGATCAGCTGGGTAGACTGGTTGCCATGTAAAAGCCGAGGGGCCTGCAGGAGGAAATGCACAACATAAATATACATGTGGTAGCGATATTCAAATCCTGCTGATAACACGATAAGACAGAACAACCCGTTCTCAGATTCGGGGCAATGTGTCATACTTTTGCACAAGCCCCTCCCACGACTGTTGACTGACACTGCAGTTTTAGCGTAGAAATGAACACCGCTACTGAGAGTTTCTGTTTTGATATTCATTCTGTGAGATGAGATTGTCCTGACGGAGCGCAAGCTCGTGAGGCTCCGCCCTCTGCGCCGAGAGCTGCAGCTCATTTGCATTTAAAGGGATTCAAACTAAAACGGCTTATTTTTCTCAGCCCCAAAAAGTGACAATTTAAACATGTTGTAAAAAATGATCTGTTGGGTATTTTGAGTTAAAACTTCACATACACACTCTGGGGACATCAGAGACTTATTTTACATCTTGTGAAAAGGGACATAATAGGTGCCCTTTAAGGAATAGCTCTCTCAAAAATGTTCATCTCTTTTAAAAATAATATTTTAAACATTTTTGGAATAAATAGGCAGACTGACTTATTCTTTCATTCAATTTTTAAGCTTCAAATCAAGATACAAAAGCACTATAAAAGTAGTCTGCTGAACTTGTTTGCTGTATTCAAAGTCTTCTAGAGCCATATATGTGTGGAACAGACAGAGATTTAGGTTATTATTCACAAAAAATATTGTCAGCCACCCAAGCTCTCCATTTTCATCAAAGTTCAAGTCGATATGAAACAAAATTGTGCCCGGGGTTTACTTCACTATCGTGATATACATACACGTGACGGCTATTGAACGTGAAAAAAGAAAATTAGGACGGGACTTGATATTGTCCATTTGGAATTGATATGTTTGTCAATCTGGAATTGATCCTTGAAGTGATCCAGAAACTAAATGGACGATTGCCGGTGATCAGAGAAGAGATGACATAGCGAGGGGGACATAATTTTTTTTTTTACTCTTTCCCTGTCATTGATAGAATTTCCTATCATTAATGACACAATGATTTCCTGCCATTGATAGAATTTTCCATCATTTATGACACAACGCTTCCTTGCCACAGACAGATTTTTCCAGCAATCCATGTTTTCACTGTTATAAGGTAGGGGTGCTATTACGCATCTACCTAACATTACTAAATGAAATATCGAACCCACAAAGAGGTATAGGACTGTGAAGCTTTGGGGGTGTTGATGGACGTGATCTGTTCAATATGTTTTAATCATCATTCTGAATCCGATCCAGACATAGTCTTTGACAAAAACGTTATTTTCTCAGCTTTTTATTCAAAATGTTGCTTTTTTTATGAAACTTACCCACATTCAAATGTTGATAAAAAAGAATGTATTAAGTTATTTGATGTTTTTTGTTGTTTTGTAAAATCAGAGTCTCTGTTCTTCATTTGATATATTGTATGTTCAGATATTCATACAACAAAACATTATGAGGGCCATGAAATTTGTGAAAATGATCAATAATGCTGGAGCTGGCTGGCAACTTTTTAAAGAAGAGTTAATTAAAGATTACAGAGGCATATATATATTTTTTTTTTTTTTAAGAATGATGTTCTCTGACAAATCATTCATCATTAACACTGCAACATTCAATAGAAAAAATAAGGAGAGTGTATTTTGATTACATGGTGATTGGTGATTAATAAAAAAGGTAGTATTGTCTGATTTGTGAAAGAATCTTTCACACCGCTTTTGTGAACCACATTATTAGGTTCCTTTAAAAGATCTGACTCCAAAGAATGATTATTTCACAAATCAGACAACACTACTCTCTTGAATGAATAGGAATGTGTCATGTGATCCACTTTTGATTGTTTTTACAATGCTTTCGCATCACAGTCCTCATTCATCGCAACTGTCTGGAAAAAACAACCAACACATTCTTCCAAATTTCACTTTTTGTGAAGTGAGGGTGAGTAACTGATGACAGTAAATTATTTACATTTATGGCTGAACTATATCAGTAAGCTGTACTCGGTAAACAGTCAGTTTAATCAGTAAGCTGACCAAACATATGCTACAGTGAAGGAGTCATCGATGCTAAGAGGTTCTCAGTTCTCTGCTTGGTACCTGTAGGAATTGTGTTTGCTGCTGGGCGAGCTGAGCCTGGGCCTGTCCTTGCTGTTGGGCTGTTCCTGTAGCCGTCTGTGACTGCGTCTGAGCCTGCTGCTCCGGCGTCTGTGCAGGTGGCTGCTGGGTGATGCTGATTGTTTGAGGCTGGCCCTGCTGCGGGGCAAAGGCAGTCACCACCTGCCCCATGAACATGGTGGTAGGCACCATAACTGCACCACATGCCATTGGGCCAGTTACTAGCTTAGTGAGGAGCTGTTGGGCAGCAGGGAACCTGTGTGAGGCAGGAGGACAGGATTTTAGTTATAAGTTTCTTTTCAAATGTTGGGACCAGTTTTACTGCGACATGGTTGGGGGTCCCCTAGAATGTTTTATTGTTCAACAAAAATTACCCAGTAGGTTTCCATAGCCTCCAAAGGAGAAAAATACACATACACACACACACACACACACACACACATACACACTCTTGTACAGTCTTTATGAGGACATTCATTGACACAATGCAATCTCTAGCCGCTTACCCTAACCTTACCCATCACAACTAAGTGCCTAACCCGACCCCTGACCCTAAACCGACCCTTAACCTAATTATAACCTTATCCCTAAAACCAAGTCTTGACCCTCAAACGGGCCTTTGAAGGGCTCTCAGAAAGTGAGGACCGGCCAAAATGTCCTCACTTTACTCTCTTTGTCCTCACTCCAATGGTCTAAAACTCAAACTGGTCCTCACAAAGATAGTTGTACAAGTACACACACACACACACACACACACACACACACACACACACACACACACACACACACACACACACACACACACACACACACACACACACACACACACAGGGCTTGACATTAACACCAGACAACCTGCCAAATGCGGGTGGATTTCAGCAGTGTCATGTAACGCAGTCACTCCTACTAGCCTCTTTGGCAGGTTGAATTTTATATATAATATGCACATTTTTCAATTGTAGTCTTTTAAAAAGGTATCTGAAAGAATAAACTACTGTTGTCAAAAATATAGATTTTTGGATGTATATTGATACTGAAATATCTGAAATGCTTCCAATACTCATTTCCGCAGAATAGGTACACGATACCAGCTGTGCTTTCTCACTCTCTCATGATCTCTCTAACAGCGAGTTGACACAAACCCGCCTCCCCTAAAACACTTGTTTCATTAGCTCCAGATGAACATTGTTGGTGTTACAGGGCCTGAATTTGTGTATTGCGCATAATTGTACTCATTCCCGAAACACCCAAAGTGCATGCACATAAAGCTTCCTCTCAGTACTAAATTGAGTTATTTTTCACTGCTTATTGACCTTAAACGGTCAAATACACACAAAATAATGTCAAAATGCCGGTGTTTGCGAGTATTCATGTGAACAGCCAGTTATGTTTTAAGTGAATGTAAAGTTGAGAAAGAAAATGCATGTGTAAAAGTATAATGGATGCGTGTGTCAGGTCTTAAAGTGACAGCAGCCTAATATACCCGTTTCCAAATTATGAGATAATATAAAAAATATCTATATGGCAGTTTTTCCCCATGGTATCGGTCAAAATTGTGGCCAGTCAGGAAAAAAGTTAAATGTCATATGTAAGGGTTAATGCCCGACGAGGTGTCCATTATCAGGTATTAATGGACGATGGCGAGGCGTGAACCGTCCGACGCGCAGCGGAGGTCCATTGTCCATTAATACCTGACAATGGACACCTCGAAGGGCATTAACCCGCTTATACCATGGTCACTTACGAAAGAAAGAAATATTTAATCAATTAATAATACTTTAATGTGTTTTAGAGTAAAAATCGTGAGGGTTTTTATTTATTAAGACGAGCGCACTATTTAATATCTCCCGTATACAGGCGTTGCCAAGCAACGTGGCCACAGCGACCCGACCGCAGCGATGCGAAACTTTGTTTCAAAGAGTCAAAACTCACAGATAGTTTCCTAAATCGTTTTTATTAGGCCTACAGCAAATATTGTCAACCATTCACTCACGTGTTGAAAGGAAAGCAAGCAAGACAGAAAGACAGGCAATGGCAGCAGGCCTATGCCAGACGTAACTTACACACTATAAGGACGCCTTTCCTAGGTGTACATTATCACTTTTTAACGGACACCCTGCAGCCAATCAGAATCGAGTATTCACCCAGACCATGGTATAAATGTATATATACTCTTTTAAGTTAGTCTAGTATTCTAATGTGCAAATTTAACCGTATATGTGCGCTTCATGTTTATGATGAGTCAAAGTGTCAGTGTGTGTTTGTAATAGTGCTACATGTACCGTATCTGCCGGTCTTGTGAGAAGGTGGCGACCGCGGCTCCGCTCGGGCTGCTGTTCTGGGCCAGGCTTGTGGCGATCTGCACAACATTGGCCTGCGTCGGCTGAGAGATCATCATGGTATTATACAGAGATGCCGGCAGTGCTCCCTGAGGAGACTGCAACGTGTGAGACGACCTCTGAGACTGCTAAGAAAAGACAGAGATAGAAAGACTTGATATTAGATTATAGTAGGATGTACACACAATCTAATACTATATTATACATTTACTTTCGTATTTGATAGAGGGATGTTTTATCTGAACATACCACAGACTTTGTTTACAGATCAGTCTTTGATATTTTGGGATTTAAAATGTAAAAAATTATATTATTTTTTTGATTAACTGTTTAATTATAGTTTAAGTTTTAATAAATGTATGTGCTTTTGTCATTTTTATCAGTAAACATAAATATTTACTATTTAGGTTTAATTTAGTTTTAGTGCAGTTTTAGCTTTTATTTATTTAGGGTAACTTTTTTCAGTTATTTGCCAAGACAACATTTCTAATACACATATAATATTTATATATTTTATCACAGTTTTATCAATGAACAGAAAATAAAAGATTTGTTTTTGTAAAATAATAATAACCTTGTAATGCAGCACTGAAATAAATTTTTCTGTCATTAAGTACTGTGATGGTCATCTCCATTGAAACTTCATATGTGCATTTAAATATGCTGAACATAGAATTTAATATAAACTTAGATAGAAACATATTATGACTTGCGTTACCTAAAGGATTCAATTATGGTAAAATTAAAACCAAAATTTTGTTGAAAAACATTGTTTTCATGAGTGCATATGCATGATCTTAAAATTTTACGAGTAAATATGAATGTCTAGTACAATTTTTTTTGTACTCTGACAGTTTCACTTTTCTATGAAAAATGGTCAAAGCTTACAGTACTATTCTTCTCTATCACCTGAGTTAGGGTGGAGCTCTGATCTCTGAGAAGGTTCTGTTGCTGTGGCAGAGCCTGCTGAGGATGCTGTGTGACAGTGTGTTGTGTCCCCGTGTGTGTGGATTGCAGGCCGCTTTGTAGGGTCCCCGCCGGCACCACCGCCCCCTGCATGGACAGAGCGCCCCCTGGCTGCACGGACGATCCCTGCGTCAGCTGTACTGAGCCGAGGTTGAGGCTGCCGCCTCCTGGCTGTAGGAACATCTACACACCCAAACACAAGGGTGTCAATTTGTAGCAGAGAGTGCACATTTAAACAAACGCTAGGAGACGCTCTCACCTGTAAGCCCTGCCCCTGAACCCTTTGCAGCTCGTCCTGGATTTGCCGCAGTTCTTCTTGTTGTCTGTGGATGTTAGCCTCAATCATGCGTGTTCGCTGTTCCAGCTGCTCCTTAAGATGCTGCATTGCATCCATCTGTGTGGAAAACTGGATAACTGGCTACAAAACAATAAACAGCACCAGGTATAATCTAATAATAATTTGAATAGGCCTTAAGAGTTAACACTACCAGCACAATACAGGTCTTCAGAACTTATATATATAATAAATCTTATTTTGCCTATCATGTGATATTAATACTTTTTAAATTATATGTTTTTAAAATATATAATGTTTTAAAAAGATGTATCATATGCTCATCAAGGCTGTTTATTTGATAAAAAATACAGAAAAAAAGTTATATTGTGAAATATGATTACAATTTACAATAACTCTTTTCTGAATTTTCAAAACAGTTGTGCTGCTTAATATTTTTGTGGAAACCGTGATGCGTATTTTTTCAAGATTCTTTGATAAATAGAAAGTTCAAAAGAAGAGCATTTATTTGAAGCAGAAATCTTTTGTAGCATTATAAATGTATTTACTGTCGCATATGATTAATTGAATGCATCCTTGCTGAATACAAATATTTCTTTAAAAAAAAAATGGTAGAGTATATTTACACTTGGTAAATGTAAATTGTAGATGATTTATGGTGATTACCACTAGGGTTGGGTGTTTTAGCATTACAATTACAATTCTGATTCTGCTTATCAATTCTGATTCTTATCGATTTCTAGTTTTGATTCCAATATGGTAAAAAATTAAAAAAGAAGTCAAACATTTAGATATCAAATAAAACATTTAATCTGTCTTTATGCAAAACGTTCTGTTGCAGCTGAATACCATGAACAAAAAAATAAATAAATCAACAGCTGAAAGAACAAGTAATGAACTAGACTAACTAATAAACTAACTAATATAAATTTAAAACAGTATTAAAGACAAGTATACAGTCAGTAATACAATAAGAATAAATAAGCAAATTAGCAATAGCACAAATAAATACAACTGAAAGTTCAGAAATTGAAATCAAATGTAAAATAACACTGCATGGTTTTCTTTTTATAAATAAAATAGATTAATCCTTAATCTTACAAAGATTATTCAGTCAAGATCAGTAATTGATTTTTTTTCTTTTGTTCTTTAATTAACATTAATGACACAGATGGCAGCAAGTTGATTAGGCTACTGTCACTTTAAGATCGAATGCATGGATCCAATATACTGTTACACATGCATTTTCCCCATCGACTGTTTAAGTTCACTTAAAACATAACCGTCTGTGTTTACAAGGCTATTTTGACATCATTTTGAGTGTATTTGTCCGTTCAAGCGCAAGAGGATGCGAAAGAGAACTCAATTCAGTATTTGTGAATTGTGCACTAAATGAGAGGTGGCTTTTTGTGCACAGGCTCTGGATGTGTCCAGCACGGAAAACAGCGTGCGAGTGCCAAATTGAGTTCTCGTTCGCGTCTTCTTGCACTTGAATGGTTTAAAACCACATTAAAATGCGCAGATAGTAACTGATAAGCTGAATCGAAATTTTTGTTTTATAACAATTATCTGATTCCAGAACTGGAATCGATTTTCAATTCCCAACCCTAACCACCACTGACATTAGTATGCAAACTATAAACTTTAATACTGTGATTATTTATCATTATTTACCATTGTTTATTGTGGAAATGTGGTGAAAAGACTGCTTGAGTAGCTGTTTCTTTCATTCAAATGACAACTGCTTAGTCAGACCCTTTCTCTGGGTCAGTGGACGACCAAAGAATAATGTACACCTCATTGATTACATGTGTCAAAGGTTCATTAGATATGTACATACATCGACCACCGCACTCGCTCTAGTGACACCAGGAAGTGAAAGACCCATATCAGTCGAACACTGATTTGCAAGAGTGATACTAGTGAATGCAGTAATGTGGATGTTGAATTACCTGCACAGTGGGCTGAAGTGGTTGAGGCTGCTGAGGCTGAGACACAAGAGATGTTGCCATTGTCTGTCCTGTGTTCTGAGAACTCATCGACTGAAGAGGGACGACACACAAGGTCAAAACTCCCACATACATAAGAGGTGACAATTTCATTTTATTTTCTATTTTTCTTTTTACTTTTTAATCCAAATGTTTTGTTTATTTCCATGTTAAAATGGGTTTTGTGTGTCGGCTCCACTGTATTTTTGATGATGATGACATGTACCAACCTGACTGCTAATGGAGGACCTCCGCTGTGATGTCATCTCAATGGCAGACACTGATTGGCGGGGCGGTGTGCTATGGTCTGTCTGCAGCTTTGTCTGTGTGGCTACAGACACACAAACATACATGGGCCAGTCACACTACTGAAATATGTGTAAACATCTCAACATGCAGTGGCTGTGTTGCTTACCAACACTGTCTCTCTTTGGTATGGAATACGTACATGTGGGGTCCGAGACGGCGGTGTGTGAGGAGGACTTTCGGGAGCTCCGTGATGAGGCAGAGGGTGTGCGGCTGCGATCGAATCGCTCTAGTGCCTCCTTCAGACTGGAGGTGTTTAATTGGGACTCAGAGCCGGAGTCTTGAGACTGAGCAGAGTGAAACGGAGTGAGGTTAAAGGATAGTTCTGGGTTCAACAGTTAAGATCTATCAACAACATTTGTGCAATAATGTTGCTTACCACAGAAAATAAAAACATCCCTTAAAAATAAAAAGGGTAATGAAATGTTTTATTAATATATTAATAAAAAATATATATACACACACAGACATACACATGAATATAAATATTATATATAATATATATATGTGTTGTGTGTGTGTGTGTGTGTGTGTGTGTGTGTGTGTGTGTGTGTGTGTGTGTGTGTGTGTGTGTGTGTGTGTGTGTGTGTGTGTGTGGGTGTAAATAAACGTTATGCTATTTTACATATTTGCATGTTAAAATTGAATAGATAATAAATAAAATATGTAAATATGAATAAATGTATTTAATTTATGTAAGAAAATATGTATTAAAATGTTAAATATAATAATACATTAATATATCAACCCCCGTTTCACAGACAAGTCTTAAAGCCTATTCCCACACTAAAATGCATGTTTGAGCTGTTTTAACTGAAAGGAACTTGCTTTGGAATATCTTAAAATATGTCAGTGCCATTGTTTTGTCTCTAGATGCACACCAGCAATGTTTTTTTCTAAGGCACATTCATAAAAGCCACTTGAATGCCCGAATTGAACTAAGGCCTAATCCTGGCTTAATCTAAGCCCTGTCTGTGAAACCAGGCCCAAATGAAATATATAAATGTAAATGTGTATAATATATTTACTTATTAATATTATTTTTCATATTTGTCTGTTATATTTTGTGGATGAATGGGAATTCAGAATTGAATAAATAATAAAACAGGAACAAAATAAATGTCTTATAGACCAAAGACCAATGTGCAGCATCCACCCGGATGATGCGACGGCAGACATATTTGCGCCAAAACGCTCAACACACACCAGCTTATTGGTGGAGAGGAGACATTTGGCACATGGGCACATTTGTCCAGGATGCCGGGGTTACACCCCTGTTCTTTTTTCGAAAGACATCCTGGGATTTCTTTATGACCACAGAGAGTCGGGACCTCGGTTTAACATCTCAATGGAAGGACGGTGCTTTTTGACAGTATAGTGTTCCCGTCACTATACTGGGGCGTTAGGACCATAGACTGTAAAAAAATATAGACGTAGTGTCCGTGACATCACCCGTCGGTTTCTGAAGAGTATTTTTTAAGCCCAAAGTGGGCGGAGCCGGCTGTCGCAATCTTGTTAGCGAGTCACCGCGCGACATTCCCGGGTAAACGAAAATGGGCAAAAAGGCGGGATTAGCTGAGGTGACGTGACAGCTAACAGACAGCAGACAAACGGCTAGTAGTAACAGCAGCGCCAATCCACCTGTCACTCAAGTGGCCACGCACTTAATTATGCAGAACTTTAAGGCTTTATACAATTTAAACGGATGAGTTATAAAAAGAACTCACAGTGTCATGAAGGGCAAAATTAGCTTACTAGACCAAAACCACTTTTTGCACCAGGCTGTAAACACATTTTTTTCTGCTGTAAAGTTGGGCAATTTAACATGGGGGGTATATGGGATTGACTCTCTTTTGCAGCCTGTCTCTAGCGGCAAGTCGATGAATTGCGGTTTAAGTCACTTCCGTATTGGTTTCAAGAGAAAGACAGGAAGGTCGCCGCTTGGTCAGGACCCACACAGACCACAGGGTGAGCACCCCCTACTGGCCTCACAACTGAACTGAACTGAAAGTGTCTCACCTTGTCTGCTGAGATCTCAGGAGGCGATTCCTCAATGCCCAACTCCCTGCGCTGTTCAGCCCTCACTTCAGCATAACTAAGACAAAAAATAAATAAAACTAAGAAACAGTAGCACCATGTTCTGCTTTACGCTTTATAGTGCTGTGCCTGGTTAGGATTCAGTGTAAAACCACAAAATGACAGTTGTTCCTTTCTTGTTAGTAGTTATCCAATCAAACTTTACATGTTCTGATAGTCTCACCTGACCACAGTGTGCGTGCAGACGATGAACTCCGGCCGCGAGTTCCACTGGTGGTAGGTGATATAGTAGTGAGTCTGAAGCCAGATCCACTGCTGACCTTTAGTCAGAAAACGGTAATAGCACGACTTGCCCTTACCATACTGCATCACTGCAGATAGAGAGAGAGAGTGTGTGAGTGAGAGAGAGTGTGTGAGAGAGAGAGATCATATGTATTATTGTTACAAAGTCAGAACTCAAGACAATGTCATTCAAACATAATTTTCAAACTTTAGAAGTAGGGAGACACAGGTACACACAAAAACAAACAGTAGTTCAACTCACAGTGTTCATGGCACTTGGCCAGAGTCTCCAGGTCATCCACGTGATAGTAGTCGTACCCTGAAGTACCCAGAACCTCAAAGGGAAGGTAACCTATGATGGGAGGAGCCCTGCAAAACATAACACAAACAACTTCACATCATCCGCATGCATGTATTCAGTAGGGTCAAAAACATGTTCATTGAAAAAGAAAAAGATTTCAGTCATGAAAAAGATTTCAAATAGTCAAGAAACTATATAAAAAACATAATTCTATAACCTAACTGCTTGTTGAATAATATGAAACTGTGTGACTCTTTTGTGTTTTGCCCATTTCAACAACACAGAAAAAAATACTTCAAAATTATTAGAATTTGTCAAGTGCCTGAAAAAAACCCTTGTGCACTTCATCCGGTATACCACTTCTATGACATTTAATTTTTTTTATAACATTTTTTTTCAGGTTAAACATTAGTGCAAAGTATAACAAAATAAGTTTAATTAATACCCTTGTTAATGAATACCCTGGAACCATTTATTTCTTGTCATTGGTGATATCAATGTTAAAAACTTTATTGTAAAATAATTTTCGAGGTCAAAGCTCAGACTTCAAAGAAGCTGCACATGGTCATTTTCCCAGTTAAAAAAAAGTTAATAAAGTTATTAATTTACATTTAAATATATTTGTGTTCATATAGTTCATGTAAATGTGTCATTGTGAATGATTAACATTGAAAGTTTTAAATATTATAATTTATTGATTTTAATCTGATTACTCATCTTTTATTCACCGGTATTTGTTTTGAGATTATACTGACACCCCATCTTAAAAATAAATAAATATATTATCAGTGTCTTCTTTTATGAAATAAAATAAAACAATAAAAAAAGCACAAATGCCAAGTTGTACTTTTTGACTAGAAATGTCAAGATATTTTAGAGGCGAAAACTAAACTGAACTGAAAACAAAACTGGGAACAGATTTTTAGGCATTCCTTGAGTCACATGCAAATGTTTTGGGATAAAAAGATCTGAAGCATCAATAGCCCCTGCTAAACAACCGATTATGTGGAAAATCTTATTCAATCGCTTTAATATCTAGCATCTGTGCCGAATAAACTGAATCCTTGATTTGAACTACATATAGAGTAGCAGCAGCGCCAGCAGCTATTTTTCCAAAACGACTCGACTAAATTCAGTATAAACCTTTCCAAGCATAACAGTATTAGATTTTATAGAGAAAATTATGTTCATGCTATTCCAGATGTACAAGCCTTTGAGCCTGTGGGATGAATGTGAGCTATTGATAATTCTGAGATATACTGTGCGCTAACAAAATGTAAGCATGTACAATAAACATCTTAAAGGAAGCATCAAGGCCTGGGTATACTTGGTTTTACACGTTCCGCTCCATCTCCAGTATACTCCATGGCCGTGAGCACGGAAAGACACGTTCGGCGCGTGCGCACTATCTAGTGGACTTTGCTGTCTAGTGAACGCTGTTGTATGCGCACCGTCTGCATAGACACAAAAATTAGGCTGCACGTGGACAGTGATTTATTTATAAAGACTTATTTATAAACATATTTTGTACACACAATTTGTATAATTTAGAGCTTGGCATTACTAGAAAAATGTATATTCATTATAAAAATGCCCATGGAGTTTTATGATTTTATTAATTTACGTTACACTTACATTAATAAAAAAAATAATAAAAAAAATTAGGCTACCTTAAATGGGCTACCTCTTTTTTGAAGGTTTTCCAAAATAGTGTGAATCTTGGTTTTTCAAAGGAAACAAACAGTTGTTGCGAGGGTGAATTTAAAAAATCATATATACTTTAGTCTCTCTGAATACTCTATTCTGATTGGCTGGAAGGTGTACAATAAAACCATTTAATACACGGGTAGTTCAAAGTTAGTTTTAGCACCGTTCTATAACATTAATGCGCTGTTTTCATTGAAACACACGCACGCAAACGTCACTCGGAGATGATGCTGCGCCTCACACACAGACATTCAGAAGCACAGAAACTGCCCTGCGACCTTTATTAATAAGTTAGCTTCGCTACCGAATGAGGGGGTACCATTGCTGGTTTTGAAGTAATTAAACTCACAGCTTCGTTGTTAATAGAGGGAGACTCTAAACAGATGAAGGTATCTTTCTCTCTCTCTCTGTAATTAATTCAAATAAATTCATTTACTCAAATAAAAGTAATTGTACACAGTACTTTACTTTAGTCTTATTCAAAGCAGGCAGAATGCTAGATCTAAAGAGCAGTAACTGACTAACCATAATTTTTACCCTTCCGGTCAACTATTATGCAGCAAATATCAATAACATCTTTAAGTTGTCATTGCTGGCAAATGACCATGGTATAAGCAGGATAATTCATGGCTCAGTGCTTCGAGTCGGGTGGTTCTTTGCCTAAACGTAGTGCATTCAAATCGGTTAAAGCCGTAGATTATGCCTTACTTGATTCTTAGTTGTTTGGCCATATTTTAATGCTTGGTTTGTCTTGTTTTAAATCATTTTAAGTCATCTTGAGGCCCTTTTGAAAGTTTGCCGAGGCCCCCTTATTGAGAACCACTGCACTAAGTTTACGCCTGGCATTAAGATCTATATTACAGTGTCAATGTTAATCTGTCACCAACTCAACTGTCAATCAACCATTGTGCTAAAAAAAAGAGGTTTGAAACGTTGATGGTTACACACAGCTTGGAAACAAAACACAAAACCTTTAAGACACACACCTTTAAGGCACGCACGTGTTAAGATCAGTCACATGATTTGCTTCTTTCTCCTTTCTTTCTCACTTTCTTTTTTATTTCCTTTCTTACTTCCATCTTTTTCCATCTTTCCTGTAATTTTCTTCCCTTCTTTGTTTAATTTCATCCTTTAGTTCTTTCTTTTTCTATCTATCTATCTATCTATCTATCTATCTATCTATCTATCTATCTATCTATCTATCTATCTATCTATCTATCTATCTATCTATCTATCTATCTGTCTGTCTTTCAAAAACTAGTAACACACTGACATAGTTAGTTATTTAGTCATGAAATCATAGACCCTGTCCTCGTCTGACCTCTAGTGATCAAATCACCTGAGACAGATCTTAACATCCGGTGTTGTTCCACTTAAGCAAGGCCTAAGTGGAACAACAAACTAGCAGAGGTACTCTTTAGTTTTACTGGAGGGGGAAGGTGATGCGTGCTCTTGACAATGAGCTCATAGCAACACAAAACCAGTCGTGAGAACAGATGAGGTTTGTACCTGTGGTCCAAGAAGAGGAATTTCCACTCTAAACTGTGTCTGGAGGTGAATTCCTCATTGGGCTCCTCTACAGTACACATTTCCTGTCGAAACAGAGATTATAAACAGGACCATTCGAACTTATGAGCACGTCTAGCAGACAAAAAAAACGAGAACAGAAACCAAGTGACCTACTTCTCACACTGAGTGTTTTGTATGCTGGTCATTTATCAGTGTCTTCACAAACAAAGCTAATACTTGCACAAACATGTACAGTGTCTATCATCAACACACCCCCACACGTATTCATCTTTTGTCATGATGAACATGTACACAGCAGATCTCACTGAGGTTGTCACTGTCTGTCAGGCAAATGTTAGAAGTCACAGGACCAATGAGAAGGTGCCAAGTCGGCTTTTGCTCAACCCACCTTGATAAACTGAGGTTTGGCTAACCTCACAGTTGCTATGAAACACACTCTGTCTTCAAAAGCGGGCCTCAGCGATCGCTGGATCACTCCCTCAAAGCCGTTACGTGTTGAGTTAGGCACTAAAGACAAAAAGACAAGCGAATCTTTATAAAAGGAAGTTTTTTAAGAGAGAAATAATGAACAGTAAGCTTATTTTCTTCAGTCTACCACTAGGGGGCAGCAAACTGTGAGGAAACGTCAAACACTTTTTGTATTTAAAACAGCAAGCTCCTGCAGTGTTCATTTTAACACGTAGTTAATGTTTTTTGATGAAAATGTCTGTTAAATTTAGTCAATATTATATTATTATCATATATCATATTCATTCATTTTACTCTCACTGAAATGGGAAATGTGCGTTTCCATGTTTTATGGGGACTTTCCATAGTCATAATAATTTTTATACTACACAAACTGTATATTCTATCCCCTTACACTAACTCTACCCCTAAACCTACTCATCACACAAAATTTTCTGCATTTTTACATTTTCACATTTATAACATTTATAAGCTGTTTTCCAAAAAATTTCCCCACAAGGGCAAGGATTTTGGATATTGGCATTTTTGTGGGAACATTTTGTTCTAGTAAAAATCTAAGGTTTACCAGGCCACACACACACACACACACACACACACACACACACACACACACACACACACACACACACACACACACACATACAGTATACAAAACTGTCATGGTATCTCTCTGAGAAGTTACCAATCAAATGTGGGGGCAGTAAGATTTAAGAAGATAATATTTAAAGAAATACTTATTTTTTTCAGCAAGACATCTAAAAATGTTACAAAAATTATGCTAATAATTTTAACATAAAATAAAAATAAAAAGAATCAGTCTCTTCAAAATATTAATCAGCACAACGTTTTCATCATTGATAATCAGAAATGTTTCTTGATCACCAAATCAGTAAATTAGAACCATTTCTGAAGGATAATAATTCATAAAAAATATTTCAGCAAAAATAACACGTTAAACTGTGACACATAAGTTTTTCCATGATTTAAAACATTTATAAACATTTATTAATGTGTCAAGCATTAAGCATATAACGTATTTCTTAACATAAAATATAACATGAAAATTGTCCTTATGAAAACCTGAACTTATGAAATAATAGCATATAATTAGAAGAATCCTAAGGTAAGATCTACTTAAAAATTTTAAGTAAAATGATTTAATTGTCATTGTGGATGTTCTTTTTGTCTTATCTTTATTGTTGCTAAAAAAAAAACTTAATTAACAAACATTTGTATCAGTAATTTAATTGAAAAAAACTGCTTCCTGTGCTTATAAATACATCTTAAAGGTGTAAAAGTTTTAATATTCCCCCATCAACCATAATTAAGTCTATGTGTAGGTTGATTCCCCTGGGGGGAAAAGTGTGAACACAGCGGCGCTGTGGGGAAACAACTCTCTTGTTTGATCATCCTAACCCATATTGGCTCGACCAATGGTGTGAGTTTAGGACGAGGCTATCTGTTTTCAAGAACAACAACATATATGTATATATATATATATATATATATATATATATATATATATATATATATATATATATATATATATATATATATATATATAAATATATATATATATATATAAATAAATATACAAATAAATATACAAATAAATAAATACATATATATAAATATATAAATAAATAAATATATATATATAAATAAATAAAAATAAATATATAAATAAATAATTATTATTATATATATATACACACACACACTTATTTTTTTTAAATTATGTTTACTGACACAAGTCAAATTACACACTTCACTTCTAGCCACAAATGGTAAACTTTCCATCTTAAAATCTGGGTCAGAAGCCTGTTTCTCTGGCACACTGGCTTTACACAACACTTCCTATTGAAATAATGATCCTTGCTCCATCTTCTTTCATAAGAAGCACAAGCAATCAAGCACTTGGCTGGGTAATTCAATAAATGGATCCATATGAAAGACTCGGCTGATGCCGCGGGTGCTCGTTCTGACACTCACCAGTGTTGAGGGACTTAAAGTTTCCGATGAACTTGACATACTCATAAACGGGCGGCTCTTTCGGGTCGATCGTGCCCCGGAGCATGTGACAACAGAACTCTAACTGGTTCTTTGCTGCAGGGAAGCAAACAAAACAAAACAAAACAAGAAAACAGCATTAATGAGCTAGTCTAGTCTCAGAAATAAGACAATAACAGAGAGAAAGAGAGAACAGAGGAAACAGAATGAGAATGAAACCAATGATTTGGTCATGAGGAGATGATAAACATGTATGAGAGTGATTCTTACTCTTTAGGTAGTCTGGGGTGAGGGTCTCTCCTTCCAGCATGTGTGTGGACAGGGCTTTATACACCTCTGAATGCTCACCAAGTGGGAGGAAATTCAACAGATTCTGATCCACAAGATCAGACTGAAAAAACAACAACAGACTTTGTCAGTATCTCTCATACTTGCACAGTAAAGCTGCATTCACGTGGACAGTGTTTAAATTGCTGGAGGTTGCAGAGTTATTTTTTCTAGCAAACATTCTGTATCAACCATTGTATTCATAACTGATCAGGTGACGGACAATTGCAAAACCTTTAGTGCTCGCTGCATTGTGCCACTGCTCATTTGCTCATTTGCACTGCTCATTTGCATTTAATGTTACAAAAAATTCTATTTCAAATAAATGCTGTTCTTTTGAACTTTCTATTTACCAAAGAATCCTCAAAACATGTATTTACACATAAATATTCGGCAGCACAACTGTTTTCAACACTGACAATCAGAAACATTTCTTGAGCGGCGAATCAGCATATCAATACCAATGCCAATTGCTCCCATACCCCCAATCGCTCCCCGGGCACCGCAGTGAATGGCTGCCCACTGCTCCGGGTGTGTGTGTCCACGGTTTGCAGTGTGTGTGTCTTCACTACTCACTGCTCCTAATGTGTGTGCACTATCTTAGATGGGTTAAATGCAGAGGACAAAATTCCGAGTATGGGTTACCGTACTAGGCCTTCACATCTCACACACACACACACACACACACACACACACACACATTACAATGATTTCTGAAGGATCATGTTACACTGAAGACTCGAGTAACGAGGCTGAAAATCCAGCTTTGCCATCACAAGATTAAATTACATTTTTAAATATATTAAAATTGTGATAACATTTCCACAATATGACTGTTTCACAGTATTTTTGATCAGATAAATGAAGTGAGTTCATACTCACAGGTAGATGTTCTAATAAAGACGTAACGCTTTCTGAGACGTAGATTATGTTGCCGTCCGTCATGATGGCCAGAAAGAAGCCATCTAACGCCTAAAAGAATAAAGCAATGAAAAATATCCATAATACTGTCGTTTTAGCGTTTACTGAATTAATACACATGAGTAGAGGCTTTAGGCAAGTGTGTGTACCAGTAAGAGGAAGTCCTCACCTCCAGCATCAGCTGTGTGAACTCCTCATTGCTAAGGAAGGGCGGCTTCCAGTCCTGACGGATTTCACTTGACTCAGACTGCGCAGCAATTTCTGATGGTAAGACAATAAAAACAACAAGAGTTCGGTTTCAAATACAGCAGGACAAACTTTACAATACAAGCTTATTTTCATAAGGTTAATAAACTAAATGTCTGATTAATTATAAAACGTTTACTTTATTTATAAGAGAATGAACTCATAGAGCATAATTATGTACTTATCAATATTAGCACCGTAAAACAGGGTTTTTATAGTTTTGAATCTCTTTCAAAAATGGTATAATCCCCAAAAATAATACCAAAAGCAATCCTTCCATTTGAGGAATATAGCGACTAAAAGATGTCCTAATTTCTTTGGTGGTGCCTGTTCAAACTTTTGCTTTGACTGCAGCTTCCAATTTGTTGTATGCAGACTAATTGTTGTATGCAGACTTTTGTCTATCAATAAGACTATATCAGAAATATCTACTTCTATATGTTGAGTGAGAAAAGCAAACTGTGGTGGAGGTTTTACACGTTTTACATGTCATCAGACGGCTCCTTCCTGTCTAAGTGGGCGGTTCTTGGCCAGAATACATCGATAGTAACTAGTCAACTAAACAATTACAGAGAAAAAGTTGGATGTCAAAAATGTTGAATACATTATTGATTGAAAATATGAAATGTTGAATGAGTTTTCTGTTTTTTGTTTGTTTTGTTTTTAGTCAATGAAAATATTAAGTTGACTTGTATTTTCAAAATGATAACTGATCTAAAACGCATGACAAATCTAGATCAAAAAATATATGGCAACTAATAATTGGTATGAAACTGCAGTAACCTTTGTGTTTGCGCAGGAAGTCGATGCTCTTTTGTAGGATGGTAGACTTGTCCATCTTGCGGGTGTTACCCGGCAACATGGTGCCCAGTTCCTTGATGAGCACATTGAACTGGTCTCGCCTCTTCTTTTCCGACTTGTTCCTAGATACTCTGTAGGTGGAAAAACAAGAGGTGGAAAATTCCACAGTGGAAATCAATCGTTGACTTTAAGATAATAAGATAATGACATAATTTCATTGGTATTTCAGAAGCTGTCAAAGTCACAGTTGAGCTCTAAACTGCACGTCAAGTAACTACCTATTAAGTATCTTAAATTCTTCAATTTACCCCTAAAAGTGATAATGGGACACTATCTGATCTGAGAAAAATCTTGCAATGCTGAGAGAAACCATTTCACGGTTCTGTGATTGTATACAGAAGATGAGGGTGAATCTGTGCACTCAGGTCTAAACAGTCATAACTAGGTCACACTTTAGTTTCTATTCCTGATGCAAAACCACTTTAGATATACTAACGTGGAAAAGGACTTGTCTATACAATCCTCTAGTGTAATGAATCATGTTTAATCCATTCTTCCATGAGATAATGGAATGAGGGGTTGGCTCACAATAGAAGTTTGTCTTGGTTAAGAGAAAGAAATTCCCATTGAGCAACCATAATCATAATGTTTTGTTTGTATAATCACCTTTTTGCTTTGTCCTTCTCATCTTCTTCCATCAACCCATCAAAGATACTGCTGTCATCCCTGAAAAGAGACCAATAGTAAAAGCGGTTAGACCAGCTTGACCAGAGTGAGCTCTACCTAGCTATATCAAAGACAGCTTCATTCTTCACCCATCCCAATGTTAGTGGGATTGTTCCCCAAAAATGAATTAATGAGGAACTAAAGCTTTCAAGATTTCAAACAGGGCACAATAAGTCTTCTGAAGTCATATGATAGCTTTGTGTGAGGAACAGACTGAAATTGAAATCATTTTTCATTGTTCAAATGTTCACCAAAAAATGAATATTCTGCCAATTACTCATGTTTTCTAAACCCATAAGACCAAAACGTTGATCTTACTTTTTAATCAGAGTCTTCTGAAGAGACATGATCACTTATATGATGAACAGATTTAATTTAGGCTTTTATTCACATATAAACACTGATCAACGCTAATTCATAAGGCACATCAGGTATCGGAAGCTCAAACATGCTTGGATTTCTTCTACGAAATTTTATGAAATTTTTGAAGCATCAATGTTTTTGTGGAATGGCCTGTCACTAGAGGGACAAAAATCTATCATGTTTTATTAAAAATATCGGTCACACTTTAGATTAGGGTCCAGTTCTCACTATTAACTTACTATTAACTACGACTTTTGCCTCAATAAACTCCTAAATATGGTTTATTAATGTTTGCAAGGTAGTTGTTAAGTTGGTTTCACTTTATTTTGATGGTCCCTTTAACACATTCTGTTGTCTAGAGGTAACATTGCACCTACATGTCTACTAACTCTCATTAGAGTATTAGTAGAGTATTAGTAGACTGGTAGGGTTAGGGTTAGAATAAGTTGACATGTAGTTGCAAAGTTACTTATAGTCAACAGAATGTTCAAAAGGGAACATCAAAATAAAGTGTTACCGTTAAGTTTAATGTATTGGGTAGAATATGGTCATGTAGAATATGGTCATGTAGAATAAGGCATTAATATGTGCTTCAAAAGTACTAATAAACAGCCAAACTAAACTTAAGTGTTACCAAAATATCTTTATTTGTGTTTCCAAGATCAACGAAAGTCTTATGGGTTTGGAACGACATAAGAGTAAGTAAATGATAACAGAATTTGTGGGTGAACTATCCCTTTAACTGCTGAAACTAGATCAGTCAGATTTGTGAACAAATCATTCGGAATGGTTTTGTGAACTGCAAGATCAAACTCAAAAGGTAAAATTAATTCCCTGAATCAAATATTGCTGATGCTTGAATCATTATCTTGACATTCTTTCTGTCCCCCATTCATTGTAATTGCATGGAAAAGAGCAGCCAGAACAATCTTCAACATGTCCTCTTTTCTGTTTCACTGAAAAAAACAACAACAATCATACAGGTTTGGAACGACATGAGGGTGGGTAAATGAGTGAGCGAGTTAATGAGGAAATATAAAAACGACTAAATCGAGAAAATGTTTAAGCCATTTCTTCTGATGCCCCACAATATTTCATCATAATCAGATCAGGCAATAAATCATTGATAAAACAGGCAGTAGGTCAGCAGTGGAGGTGGCAGTGAGAGGCGGACATAAAGGTCTGTAGGGGCGCTCTGTGTGTGTACGTGTGTGCGTGTGTGTGTGTGTGTGCGTGTGCGTGTGCGTGTGCGTGTGTGTGTGTGTGTGTCAGTATATATTTAGACACCCAGTGTTCTCTGACTCAGCTGCTTTGTGAGCACAAGACAGAAAGCAAGACCAGCTGGTCATGGCAGAGGATCTGAGAACAGTTTGTAACAGTATGGGTTTGGAAAGACATGAGGTCGAGTGAGTAAATTACAGTTTATGTATGATCTTTTAAAGGTCATCTCAACACGACAAGAGTCACTCTGTCTTTTTCAGCTTTGAGATAATTGGTCTTTTACACAGGGTGTTCAAATGTGTGTCTATCTCTGGAACTGAAGAGATCATAATGACCTTTCATTTATTGTGTGTTTGTGTGCGAGACAATATGCAAGTCAACCATATGAATGTGTATTTGCAAAGTTACAAATTAATGAGTGCAAACAACAGGCTGGGTAAATAAACCAATGTGCATTTTGCTCTGCCGCTGGGTGTCCATTACCAACATTCTTACACAAACAATCCCGAGTTTGCCCCAGTCCATTTGCATTAATGGTTGTGGGTGTGTGAATGTGTGTTTGAGTGAGGAAGCACCAACTACTCTAACAATGCCACATAATATATTCGATATTATTGCTGCATGTGAAAACTGCATTTTCAATTTAGATTACAGATATGCAGTTTTGCAGGAAACAGAAACAGAAAATAAAGGGGAAAAAAAATGCAAATAATGTCTAACATCTATTAGTGATTCTAAAAATACACTGACGTCATTTGCCTGCCAAACTAAAATATATTTATATCAGCTCTGTGAACACAAAGCAATCTGCTTAAAATGGTGGCCACATATAATACGAAGAGGCAAGATTGACTACGAAAATTTTAACGAAACAATTAGTAAGTAGTAGAGTCAAGTACAAGTAGTAGAGTCAGAAAAAGCTAAATATTTTCACCTAATTTCAGTTTACATTGTGAACACAGAAAAACAAGTGTAAAAAAAGCCCATAAAATGATGTATTGATCATTCGAGTTTTTCCAGTACTGATTTATTTTTCTAATTAGTGGCTTGCAAAGGGCTTACAAATGCCTTGTCTTTTATTTAAAAATAAAAATAGCCATTATGTTTTAGTCAGCACTACCATTCAAAAGTTTAGGTTTGGTAAGATTTCTTAACGTTTTTGAAAAAAGTATCTTATGCTCATTAAAGCTGCATTTATTTTCTAAAAAAACAATATAGTAATGATTTCAATTAGAAATAACTGTTTTCTATTTTAATACATTTTAAAATGAAATTTATTCCTGTGATGGCGGAGCTGAATTTTCAGCATCATTGCTTCAGTCTTCAATGGTCACATTATCCTTCAGACATCATTCTGATATGCCGATTTGCTGCTCAAGAAACATTTCTAATTAATATCAATTTAGAAAACAGTTGTTTTCAGGATTCTTTGATGTTGAAAGTTGAAAAGAACAGAATTGATCTGAAATATAAATCTTTTGTAACATAAAAATACAAATGTCTTTATTGTCACTTTCGATCAATTTAATGTGTCCTTGCTGAATGAAATTATTAATTTCTTTCCAAAAAACATCCTTACTGACCCCAAACTTTTGAACATTAGTGTAAAACCATAGCCACAAATCATGATTGGCTACTTTCCATCACAAAAGAGAGGACACATTTGTTGAACATAAGATGCATTTAGTACGTTTTCAAGCCTTGGAGCCGTAGTACCATCGCATTATGTATGAATTGCAATTGAATGCTTCAGTTGCATTTAAAGCCACACACTCAACATTCATCATTCACTTCCAAATGCGTCACTGCGTCTGCCACTACAGCCTCGTGCGTGACACACAGCCAGCATTAGAGATTGTGTATCGGCTCATGACTGACCTCATTCCACACCTGTCTTTAGGCTTAAAGTTGCTGTATCTAAAAGACCCTCCACACAGTGACAGGACACACACACACACACACACACACACACACACACACACACACACACACACTCACACAAATTAAAGTGAGAGGAGAGCTGTAATTGTCTTGAAGACACAAACAAGTCCATTAGTCACTGCACGCTCATTGTGTGGCATTTTATTTCTCAAACAATCTATCCGACTAGGCAACTACCCTTCGAACGACTTGTTTTGAACATGCACCTCTTTAAGTATACTAAAATTAAGCTAATTTGAGCAATTAGAAGTAGAAAAATTATGACCTACATTTATACTACAAAAACAATGCAGTGCTTGTGTATTAATTTCACAGTTCTCTAGAGGATGTGGATGGCTGATTATTAACTTTAATAGTGTTTGTGTCGTGAGATAGACAGAGTGACCGTTTTAATCTGCCATCTTCCTGATTCCTGGAAAGCAAACACACCAACAGTTGACCACAACAATGCAATAAAGATGTCAACTGATGCCAGAGATCTAGTTTCAAAGCACAGCATTGATCACAATGCATTCACAGAGGCTCGACGTGCCCTGAATAGAGTGGTAGAGTGCAGGAATGACATCACTTTGTAGGCCAAAACACAGAAACGAGTTAGGATTTTAGCACTTCTGGTTCCATCGTCCCGAAGTCACAATGTTTTTTTTAAATGGGGTTTTGGTAAAATGGCTGAAATAAGGTATGTGGTGAACACAAGCTCAAGACACTTTCACGGTTTATTCTACATCAGTACTATTTTTGAAGCTGTTACATGTCTTGAAAAAGGCGGTGGCTAACAAGTGGCTAAATGAGACTACAGAGGCTGTCGAGGAGAGTAAACGTCATCACGCCGAAAAGGTAAACTCAGTTCGCTTTTACAGCCTTGTTATGCTTATAACTGTGCTCTTCTAAACTATTCTAACTCAAACTTTCTGTGAATTTTTTTTTTTATAGATAACTGAAAGAGTTGTCGGAAGCTTAGTGATGGTGACGTTGAAGTCGTGGGACCGTTGTTTGGTTCGTTTATAGCCTACCTTTAGCTTTTTACTTCTGGCTAATGCATTTAGGCTTCAAAATTCATAAAAGTTGTGTTCATTTGTGATAATTATCTTGATGGACAAAACGTGCAAGTATCATAAACTTTTGTTGATCACAGAGCTTGTTTGTAGCGATAATCCAAAAGCTTATGGGAAAATCCTATTGGGTTTTTGGAGAGGGAACCAGTGTGATGCTAACTACCTATTGGCCTATAAGTGTTGTCATACCCGCATCACTCTATTCACAGTTTCATAACGCCGAATCCGCCATTGTGTCCGACAAACTAACCAGACAGGAGAGCTAGTAGACTGTCGTCGGTGGACTTGAACTTGAAAAATGGTGTGTATTGACGCATTTCCGCGGTTGAAACAACATACCTTCTTGATGTTTATTCATGTTTATTTCAAAGTTCTTTGCGAAGGGTCAATTAACCATGATGTTTATTATCAAATGTTTATTATTATCAAAAGTAAATTTTGCTAAGGACTGGAAAAAGAGGAGTATGTGTTATAGTGCTGCATGTTTACCAAAAGGCATAAATTACTGGCAAATATTAAGAGCCAATATTTAACTAGAAACCAAAAGGAAAACATAATTTAGCAGTGTTGGCCACATAAAAGTGGACTTCCTGATTGGACATTGTTTTTCAAATGAGATCCAAATGGCAATATCAATGCCCCATGCTCATTTAAATTAAAGATAAAAATTTAATTTAATTTAAGATAAAATTAAGATAATAGTTCATCCAAAAATGAAAATGCTGTCATCATTTACAACACTGTTCAAAAGTTTAGGGTTAAAAAAAAAATAATGCTGAAAATTCAGCTTTGCCATCACAGGAATAAATTAAGTAAGTAATGTACACATAATTCTCAATAAAGCTTAAGTGTCCAAACTTCATCTGTATTCACATTAATTGTAACTTTTCCTCAAGAGTTTTTAAAGCAGCCCAGACCTGTTCAACACACATTTGACCTAGATTTGCTCGATGAAATGTTTATCAGTGGATATCAGAGATGTGGACTTGAGACTCCTGACTTAAACTCAAGTCCTATTGCTTGACCTGGCAAACATTACAATCCTTAAAACTAACATTTGCCAGTTTGGACAATCACAAGAAGTTGTGACTGAATTTCACCCAAGTTTCTGTCAGACGGTGTTTGGAAAGTGCCAAATATGTGTGCGGAAGAAAAATATCAGGTATGACCATTCAAATAAATCATCATTAACTTCATCAGACATCCCAAAGAACAATGTCTGAACAAATTTGGTTGTATCAACAAGAAAATATGTGTCATAATGCTGGAATGTACATCATCGAGCCCGCTGGATGTTTAACAAGTAGTTTTAGGTTTTTAGTCAAATTTAATCTGACATGTGTTGCTTTACTGATATGTTTTACTTGCCCCACTTATGTGCATATTTATATTTTTGCATATTTAAAACTTAAACCTGACATAAACTCTATAACATGAGATGTGACATGAACGGCTTGAGAATTAATGACAGATAAAAACCAGAGAACCTTAACTAACAAACTGTGACGTGTCCCAAAGTCATAGAGGTTAAAATGTGTAGATATTAACAAATGCAATCATGATAGATGTCACTGCGTGGTGAAGTCTAAATGTATCCGTTTGCACTTTTTCACTTTGGCTTAACTGTACAGCAGGACCAGTCCCATCACTTCAGGATGAGCGAATATGAGTGCATAACAGCTTACCACATTAAAAAAGTTAAGGTAACACTTAAGGTTTCTTTAGTTAATATTAGTAAACTACATTAGTTAACATGAACTAATAATGAACTGCACTTCTACAGCATTTATTAAACTTAGTTGATGTAAATTTCAACATTTACTATTACATTATAAAAATCTAAAGTTTTATTTGTCAACATTAGTTAATGCACTGTGAACTAAAATGAACAAACAATGAACAGTTGTATTTTTATAACATTAACAAAGATGAATATACAGTAACAAATGTATTGCCCATTGTTAATTCATGTTATTTAATACATTAACTAACGTTAACAAATGAAACCTATTGTAATGTGTTACCAAAGTTAATCACAAACTCAGACTGAATTTGAACAAAAAGCGCTATCATGAAAATGAAAGATTTACCATAATTAAAAAAATAATTAAGAGTTCCAGTGGGGTGTGTTTTTTTAATATTATATTAAGAATAATGTTAACTGCTGCATATTAAATATCAAAATGCAATAACTTCTTTCGATGGTGCGGAAACATATAATATTTATTATCCAGTACCAGGATATTGGATTCTGGATTTGAAAACGCATGAAATCTGATAAATAAAGATAAACAGCAAAGAGCACATTTATTGTGTTATTTATCTGGCATCATTATTAGCTAAATAATAATGAATAATATGTGTATATTAATTTCTAATTTCTACATTATGATAAACTAAATAAACTACTAAAATAAATATTTAATATGCAATTATTTTCTAAAGCAGCTTAAACATTGCTATTAGTTCTATCGTAATTATATTAACATGCAATGCATGTAATAAAGATGCTAGTATAAAATGCAACTCAGTATGCTGAACATCAAATATTCAAAATTGTTAAGAATAACAAATAAAAAAAATATTTTAGATAAAAAAAGGGGAAAATAAAAACAATGACTTCTCAACCCATGTCAGAGGTGTGGAGCTTCATTCTCACATGCTGCCTTTTTCTCTCTCACTCAAATCAATCAACACAAACCATGAGCAAAAAAAAAATTCGTACAAGTTAAAACGACTGTGTAAAATGCATATGAAATCCCCCAGTGTTCTGCCTAGAACGTGTCCTGTGTGAAGGGCCACTTAGAGCTCACGAGGGTCTGAGAGACGAGAGGAGTTCACTGAATAAGGTAAGAAAATACAGATTGTTCAAGCGCCATATGGTGATGGTTTTAAGTCTCTGTTTTCGACCGTAGGTGCCATCTCCAGTTACTTCACCAGGAAACCTTTGAGAGAGGAAAATGGAGCTGCTGCTCTATTCAGCGTGGCGGTAATCCAGAGATTAGCCTGAAAAATTCCACACCGCTGCCACACAACGGCCCATCTCACTGTCACTCAACAGGCTCGACCAGTTAGAAAAAAGCCGGGTGCATCGAGGCCGGCCAGAGTGGGCATGTTTAATGTCATTCCATTCACTGCTGTCTCTATAGCAACCGGCCATGGGTGTGTTACATTTGCATTTTAGAGGGAAGGAAAGCTGTTTACGAACAGGGATATTAAGATTGTTTAATAGGAGCGCTTCATCTCTGCTGCGCCGTAACTGTAACCATGGTAACGGTGTCAGGCAAAAGATGCTGTTATGCGGTGGAGGGCAGGAACTGTCTTGGTTTGAATGAAAATAATAATGGAGATGTTTATTAGCCATTTTACAGATGTTCTGTGTTTTTCTGATACATGTTTTTTGTAGATTTTGGCTATTGTTAAAGGGATAGTTCCCCAAAAATACAAATTATTTCATCATTTACCCTCAAGCTGATGAATTTCTTTCTTCTGTTGAACACAAAAGAAGATATTTTGAAGAATATGGGTAACCCAAAAAATATGGGCCCCATTGACAAAAAATACTATGGAAGTCAATGGGGAGCATCAACTGTTTGGTTACCCATATTCTTCAAAATAACTACTTCTGTGTTCAGCAGAAGAAAGAAACTCATACAGGTTTGGAACAACTTGAGGGTGAGTAAATGATGACAGAATTTTCATTTTTGGGTGAACTATCCCTTTAATCGATTCTTTAAAGGATGGTTTGGGGTCGACCAAGGACTTACCGGTCTATGCTGGAGGTCATTTTTGTAGTGTGTTCAGGGTCGCAGTTGTAGAGAGAGGATCTTTAAGCGTGAGGTAGACATTTGTACATTAACCTGGGTAACAAAATGACAACACATTTTTTTTTTTATTTAATGCAATTTAAATGTGTTTATTTAAAAGGCACTCCTTAAAATACATTTAAAAAATCTTCTCTACTTCTACTGTTTTATTAGGGCTGTCATGATACCAAAGTCAATACAAATACCAGTTATTTACTACTGCAAAAATGAAATGTAGTAGTAAGTGCTTCCAGTTTTTCAAGAAACAAAATTGAATAAAGACATAAAGTAGATAATGCTTGACATTTTTCAGGTATCTAACAGCATAAAAGTCTCAGAATGAATTAGAAAACATTCATAATAATGAAAAATAAAAAACATAGATCTATTAAGTTGCATTTAGACTGCAAGGTGTAAATGTAAAGATCTCATACTTTGACACACATCTGTTTTTTTTGTTTTGTTGTTGTTGTTTTTGTTTTTTGTTTGTTTGTTTTACATCTGTTTACATTAAAGTCACCATAAAATCAAAATGGACAATTCTTATTTTTTTAATTAAATATTGCAGTATTTATTATAAATAATTGATCAGTGCACGTCATTATATTTTTTTTAATTCCCTTGTAATCTTTAATCAAAATAATTTCTCCTCCCTCTTGCAGCAACATGATCTCTTCTCTTCTCTGATGACATGTTTTCTGGCGTGAGGGCGGGACAACCAGTCACTCAAAATCAAGTCCCGACCAAAATTTTTTCTTGAGAACAAGAAGCTGTTTCACTCGAATATATACGTCACAATAGGGAAGAAAAGATGAAACTTCCTTTCTATGCCGACTTGTTTAACATAAGACAAAATGACTGTGTTTATAAAGCAGAAAGAATGACAGTTTTACTATGCCGATCTTTTTTTTTTCACTCATACTTTTTTTATTTTACTAATACACTACCTTGTAGTGAAGTTCTGGTACTTTTTTTGACGTCCTTATTTTTCACTAATGTGGTTACAATATTGCTACAATATTACTGCTCCTGATATTAAGCATCTCTTGTACGATGAATTGCTTGTGTTTTTTCCTCATTTGTAATTTATTTTATATAAAAGTGTCCACGAAGTTATTAAATTAAAATGCAACAATGACCCATGAGAAATAAACAACAATTAAATACGCTAATTCATTCAAAAGCAAACTAACCTTCAGGCGTGCTTGCTCTAAGGAAGGAAGAGAGAAGCTTGCCACAGGATGTAGGATGAGGACAATCGGTGGGCAAGACAGAAGGTGCGTGTGAATATGAATGTTTTCGTGTGCGGGGTCAATCAGAGGATTCTGAGGTCAAGGTAGAAAGGCCTGCTGTGGGTCCCTGTGGGGTGTATGTGCTTTCAGTCGGGTGTGAGACTGGAAGCACCACATGTTAGCACTACCTAAGAAAAAACAGAAACAATCTGCATTATGATTACACATTTTATACTGTATGTAATGAAGGTAGCATGTTAAATATATATTGCTTAAATCACTTTAGGTTTAGAAGAGATGATGCTTAATTTAAGAAAATATATGTCACATGAAATAACTGTCCAGACATGAAATAAAAAAGCCTAAATTAAATTGTAAATCATTCAATTGTGAATTAATATGCAAGCATAGCTGGCAAGAAATAAATTATGCTGTGATTTTAAAGACAACTGAATTGTTATTTATGAAATAATTTGGGAAGAAATACACTCACTCATGTCATTATTTCTGTAATAGCAGCAACGCTCCTGAACCACGGTAAATCTGCTCTTAAATCTGAAACAGAAACAGAAATTAGTCATATAAACATCAGCACCAGTTATGCTAATGTATTATTAGTTCCTCTAATATGTAATTGAAGCAGTTTTCTCAGGAGCCTAAGGAGTTTATAACCAAAATAAAATGAAATAAAAACATCTGAATTCATAAAACTAGGCGTTCAGGTTTCAAGATAAAAACATCACTTTGACTCAGTAAGCCTAGGAAGAGTCATGACATTGAAAGTTAAACTGGTAAACATTCTGCAACGCAGAGGAGAAAAGCATAATTACCGCTATACCCTAAATGATGAACTGACATTTAACATTTCACCCTGGACTAACAGTCCATCCCAAAATAAACTATTCAGCCTAACCCTGCAGGATATTTTACAAGGCCACAGATGTTGTGATGTACTGCCAAGCTTGATAGATGACTTGGCCAGACTTTCTCCACCAAAGATAAACACTTAATACAGTAAAAGCAGAGCCGAAGTTCAAACGTTCATAAGAACATATAGAATTCACTGGCATTACCAGTTAACTGCAGTCTGATGTGCGCTGTACTAATCACAGTAGTCATTCACATTCATTTGCCGGGGAAAAAAATTTATAAATAGATAGTTCACCTAGAAATAATTTACTTAATTTGCTTTATAATTTACTTTCATTGTACGAAGGGGGAAAAAATTTAAAAATCTTTGTTTGTGTTCCACAGAAGAATATAAGTTTGTAATGTTGTTTTCTTTTAAATGTGTCCTTTTGTTGTTTGCATAAAAAAAAAAGTAAATTAAAAGGATAAAATAAAATAAAAATAAGATATTAAATTAAATTAAAAAGATCAAATATAAAAAATATATATATAACAAATGACACACACACACACACACACACACACACAAACACACATATACATACATACATACATACATATATATATATATATAAATAAAATATCAAAATAATAATAAAATAAAAATTATAAATGTATTAAATAAATAAAATGTATGAGTGCCTCCCTTCATGTGGGAGTGCATAACTCTTTGTACTCCTGTATACAACTCTGGTAAAATGAGAACAGGCATTCGTTCTCTATGGAAATCACCCAGCATGAAAGAAGCCGTGAGAGTGAGCTGGGTGAGACGTGAAGAAGCTGTAGTACACAGACAAGCTGAAAGACGTGTCCAGGGAAGTGCATGTGTCAAAGGCACACACCCCTGAGGGGAGTCTATATATAGCAGTGGTGGTGCGGTATTGCCTTCACATCACTGATATTAGGTTTCCATGTCTTGAACAGGCAGACTGCAGTAATCAATGAGCATCTTCTGAATAGAGATGACAGCATCCTGTTCTCTTTATTATAAACTTCATTATGCAAAAAAATAAAAAAATAAAAAATGCATTAAAAATATCTTAAAAATTTAGTAAAAATTTACACAACTTCGCAAACAAAAGTAGCCACTTTGACCCAGTTCAGTTCTTTAATAAGCATTAGGTTTGTGATAAAAGTTGGGTCAAAGTGCATGTGCTTTTCAAGATTACCACTATCAGAATACAGGTTACAGACTGTATTTTGGCTAATTCTCTTAAATACTTAACATTTAGGCTATTTTCATGCATGGTTTGATAGTCTAGTCTGAACCAGAGTTTGATTCTATCCTATTTCCGCCGCAAGTCTCTTTTTACACTGAATTATTTGGGTCCAAATTAAATTAAAATTAATTAAATAATTAAAACTACAAATAAAATGCAATATGAAGCATGAAAAGCACAGTGAAAATGAAATAATAAAAAATAAATAAATAAATAAATAACATAAAAAATACAATAAAATACAAATCATTAAATAAAAATCATAAAATAAAAATAAATGTAAAATTTTTAAAAAAAAATTATAATCTGGGATTGCTTCCCATAAACCTCAGACCACCTTTCCAAGCCTTTGCACCTTTATGATTCGCTAGTGCTCACCCAACTTCAGAAAACCACTTTCACACCAACCAAATGAAACGAGTCCTCTCTAGTGTGAAAGCATCACTAAAGCTCCCAACACAAGACACTCTTAAAACTCCCATAAAAAGATATTTCTTTTTTGCATAATGCAGAGAAAAGCCTTCTGTCAGTCAGTCACACAACACCTCACCTCTCATTAGCACTCAAATACAGCATAATGATAGAACCCATTACTGTATTTGTCCCCCTGCCAGAAACAGTCAGTTGTTCTTGTTTACAAGCTTGTACTTTATGGGCATTTCAATGGTCTATAAAAAGGATAACAGCAAAGAGTATGGCGTAATGCTAGAAGTTAGCGTGACTTATCAGCTACCACGCAGATTGAGCAACAGTTCTGGAGTGGCGTCAGTTCATTTTCGGATGACATTCACACGCAGAACGGACACGCATACCTAAACACACCCACAGATTCTTATGAGCTCAAAGAAGAAGAAGAAAAAAAAGCACATGCAACTGGGTCATTCTTCAATTGGAGTGATGAGAGACAGAATTTGAAAAACAAAATGATTGTAATTTTTTATAATAAAATGTATTGCTATGTTTAAATTGCACAATTTAAATTGTGTTGTGTCATGGGACATCTTGATTTATAATTTTAGTCAAATACGTGTGCACCACCCAGGTAACATCACATACTCTAAAACATGAAATTGTCTGGAATTTTGTAACATTTAGGCCTATGAAAATTAATAAGAAAGAATGACAATAAAGAATATATATATATATAACAATTTCATTAAATTGTACATGGTAAACAAAATCTATATTCACAATATAACCCCTTTATTTGTGAATTGCAATTACATCCCAGGATAACTCTTTGATGTATACTGGGAACAGGCAGATTTTATTACATGTGAAATCTCTCCAACTTAATTAAATATTTAAAACCAAAAATTCAACTTTTAAGAGTTCACAAATTGTTTTAACCCTAGATAATACCAATATGCAAACTCTTTATGACTTATTGCCATTTAAAGTTTATTTCAACAGTTGCAAAGTAGAGGGACACCACTTGCCACCTCAAATGAAGAATGACCCAACTGCCTATTAAATCCAGCTTCCAAAATAGGATCAAGAGAAATATTGTACAACAAATGTTAAACAAATTTACACCAGAAATGTTAATAAAGATATCTAGATATATGTACTAACTGCATTTGAATGGTTTGTATATAAGTCTCATCAAATTCTATAAAGCTGGGTTAACAACAAAGAAACCTCTGAGAAGGAAATAGTTGATTGGATGAGTTTAATTAGCTGCTAACATAGCCACATTCCATTAGCTGAAATGCACAGATTCAGTGGAAGACACACTAACTCATGATGATCGCCATAATGCACTATGGTCCATGGTTCTCGGAGGTGTTTGACAAGTGTGCTACTGATAACACTGGTAATAATTGGAAATCTCACTTTCAAGGTCTCAGTTTTACTATGAGTGTCACATGCAGATCTGGAGCTCCGGTCACGGCACGCTGCACACCAGCTATGTCCCCCTACTGATCACTACATGTGACTACTGACCCAGATAACACACAAAAACAAAATAAAGAACGGCATACCGACTCAGATCACACCCAATTCCGCCACTCCTGCAACATTCAGTAAAAGAAAGAGAAAGCCGACACAAACAACCGCAAACAAGAAACATAACGACACAAACTAATAGAATACTAAATTACAGTGTGTAAATGAAGAAAAACAATTAAATTAAATTAAATTAAAGCACAAAAAAGTATTGGAATTTCGAATAGAATATGGAAATATGGTACGAAATTTTTTAACAAATGAATACTTTTGCGCATCAAGGATCCTGAAGAAAAGTAACATGATTTCCCCAACAATATTAAGCAACACAACTGTTTTCAACATTGATAATAAGACGAAATGTTTCTTGAGCAGCAAATCTGCATATTAGAATGATTTCTGAAGGATCATGTGACACTGAAGACTGGAGTAATGATGCTGTAAATTCAGCTTTGCCATCACAAGAAAAGAAAAAAAACCATTAAAATAGAAAACAGCTGTTTTAAACTGTAATGGTGTTACTTTTTTCAACTGTATTTTTTATCAAATTTGCAGCCTTGGTGAACATATTTTGAAAGTTGGTGTATAGGATTCCAAATAAACACAAAATAAAACTAGATCTTTCCAGCACATATTCCCAGTAGGACTATTATGAAACCAATAGCATAAAATATCCCTGTAGAACATCAAAAGGGATTTAAAATAAATCCGTCAGAATTTTAAAACACCCACAGCTCCTCTTGAGATTTCCTTTAGCTGTCCAAAGCGAAACATTATTCCAATACAATGTACATGGAGTTCTAAGAAAGACTACATATACAACATACAACAGGATTCTAAGAATTAAAAACAAATGAACACAAACCCCTGGTTAAAATTTTGGACAAAAACAAAATGGGAATTTTCTAACAGGATTACAACATAAAAATCACATTTTCTAGAACATATTCACGACTATTATGAGTAGCAATATAATAAAATATCCTTGTAGAATATCAAAAGGAATTATTTTTATTTTTTTTCTTCAACTGTCCTGAGTAATACATGATTCCAAAATAATAAAAGTAGAGTTTTTACTCTACAAAGACTACTAATACATAGAGGACTATAAAAAAAAGAAAAGAAAATCCTATGGGAATTTCAGTTCATCCAGGAGGATCATTTTGGATTCCATTAGGATCATTTAGGATCGGTTCCAAATTATGACAGGAATGCTCAAAATTGGATTCAGGATTGTTTGACAAGGCACAAAAAAAATCCTGACAGTTTTCATTGAAATCTTTTTGATGTTTGTGGGCTGTGAAATGAAGATATCTGGCGTTTAGATGCTTTCCAGATATGAGTCACAATAACTTAAAATGATGGTGGAATTGAATTCCAATATGAAAACAATTGCTAAACTACAGGGGAAATAAGGAAGAGGAATCCTCCGACTTTGTGCCACAGATATTTCCTTAACACATAAAACATGTCATTTGCACATACAAAAATAGATATCCAAAGGATTTCTTAGAATGGGGGAGAACACAGAAAGGGAGAGGGACAGGGAGTATTCTGGGAAAAACAAGAGAAGGGCACATGTGGAGAGGCGATGAAGAACTGGAAAAAGAAGTAGGATAGAGTCAAATATTTTCTGTTCACCTAAATATGGAGTGAATTTCGCAAGAAAAAGCGAGGCATGTAAAGCCATGAAAGAGGGTACGAGAGAAAAAGGGATAAGAAGGCATGCAAGAAGAAAAAAATGAGGGGGAAGGCTTGTGAAAAAAACCCCATCATGGTGAAAAAGGATAAATCAAGACATAAAAGCGAAAGAGCAAAAGAAATAGGAAGTAAGGCAGTCCCCAGCATTTCTTGCAGAGCGGTTGTGGCGTTAACAGTAGGCTGAGCAATGGTTTTGTAACTGTGATGTCAGTAGATGCTTCACTGACCTGCTGACCTAGTGACCTACTTTTGCTTCGCTCGCTCACTGTTCCTCTCTTCTACTGCGACTTAAGCACAGCTCAACAGGCAGCTGCGGCCAATCACGCGGCAGGCTGAGTCACCACACACTCACCACCAGCAAATCAGGAAATCAGGAGTAGCTCACCACTGACAAACAGCAGCCAATCATATGCTGAGGTAGAAATAAAAGGGGTTTCCAGCCAATCAAACGCAGAGTCTACAAACTCTCGGCTAACCAACAGCAAGCAGAGTAAAAAGCGAACAAGAACAAGAAAGGAAGGAAAATGTGAGAAATAGCAGAAGGAAACAGTATTTCAGGCTTCTCCTGCGACAGAGTGACATTTACCTATTCGACCAAAGATCTGCCTAAAGCACTAGGTTAAAGCCAGATAACAAGCACGACAAACAAACAAATTCTTCCTCCGCCCTCTCAGTACACTCAAACAAATGAGGTCTCTTTTATATCACACACACACCCACAGCTACCCTTAGGTGCTCTGTACGCTATAAACTGCCCTATTTCTTGAATATTTTCACACAATAGCGCATTATCTTGAATTACCGTATTAAAACAGTCACAGATGGACGATATATATACGTTTCAACTGTGTAATTGCATGTAAGGATTCCACTGCGCCGTCATTTGCTTTTATTTTAGCTCTTAAAGGGACAGTTCACTCAAAAAAATGTATTCTGTCATTATTTACTCATCCTCGTGTTTTTTCTTGTGTAAAACATAAAGGAGATATTTATGTCCAAGCTGCTCTCTGTGGTCAGCATTCATTTTCATTATATGATCATCATTTATTTGAATGGGAAAAAACATACTGTACCTATTTCGATATACATCACTGTATATATACACATACACATATACAGTGATGTATATCAAAATGGGTGACCATCCTTAGCTTCAGCGCATGCAGCTCAAACAGCAATGCAAGACATTAATAACTAGGAATGGGACTGTCATATACATAACTTTATAAATAGAACACTATTGTAAGAAAGTGCTGTGAATTATTTGGGTTTAGTTGCCATGTTGAGGGAAGAGCTCATCCACAACACATTCTGACTACAAAACTTAGTTCAAGTTCACTTGTACATTTGCACCTTTTTGTGCATAAATTAGTTGAAGTGAGTATATATAAGTTGTAATATTATTTGTATTTTGTATAAATATCTGATTAATCTCATATGCATTTTGTTGATTTAATTAACCTTCTAATAAAGCGCTTTAGTTTCCCGGTGTTCATTCAGCTATTCAGATTCAGCGCGCCTAGCTCAAACAGCAATGATGTTATTTGAAACAGTAATATCAATTTTAGATGTTGAGCTTTGACACATTATTATTTACATCTAGCACTTTCATTTTTCTCGTATTATTTTCACCATCAATATGGTTTAATTAAAATCATTTCATTAGGCTATTATCTGTGCGGAAGCTAATTCGATTTATTTATGACACATGCATTTTGATTCTTTATATGCAAGTAATGATGTCAAATGATTTGTCTGCATTATTTAGGCATTATTTTATTTCTTTGTAAGGCAACAGAGTTTTTCTTTTCTTTTTTTTGATAAAAAAAGTTGGCCATAGGAGTGTAAAATTAATTTTAAAATGTACACTGGTTCAAACTAGGCTACTGTACTGTATATGTTTGATTTATGTTTTTGTAATCAGGCTATCAAAATTTATACCAAAGTTTGGATTCAAATTTAGAGTTAGAGTTATCGGCCAATCTATAGGTTATCGCTTTCAAATATAAAGATTATCGGTTATCAGTATCAGTAAACATTTTCATATCGGTGCATCCCTATATAATCATTTATCTCTATTCATCTCATTTTGTATTCATATTTTGAATTAGTTCTTATTTTTATATTTTCCATTTTCATTTGATTTGATTTTAATATTGTTATGTGCTTTTGACATTTTTATTAGCTTTTGCATTTTGAAAATATTTCTAAATTGTTTTAATTGTTTTATTTCAGTTTTATGTCAAGTTGACGAGGGAACATTAATTCATTTATAATTTTCATTAATTTCATTAATATCTATCTATCTATCTATTTTTTTTTTTTTTTTTTTTTACTTGCAAAAAAAAAAAAAAAATTCTTATAGTTTTAGTTTAGGTTACACAACAGGTGGCATATTCCTGTAGCTCAACAGAGCATGGCGCAAGCAATGTAAAACTCATGGATTCAATTTCTAGGAAATTCATGAAATAATAAAATGTATTCTTGAATGCAATGCAAGTCTCTTTGGATAAAAGCGTCTATCCAAAAAATGCACAAAAATGTCAATGAAATTGTTACGCATGCATGACGTATCGCGATGTGTTTCGTCAGATAGCTAAAACTTCTTTCGTGTTTCACACAAGACATTTTTGGTTAAATGATTAGTCAAATTACATTCAAATCTAAGTTTTTCTTTAAACTCTCTGAAAAAAATGTCTAATTTCAACACAAACTTAATCACCACCATTACTAACTGTATCCATACAGTCGAGAAAACCAAACATGGCTTTTCCTGTTCCGGTCCTGTCCACATTCATTTTTTTCCACCGCACAGTCTGCTTTCCATTTCTAATAAATTCATGCAAGGTGCCTACACACATTCTCACTCTCCCTTTTTTTGCCTTCTCTCAGTCAGATCGAGTCTCTACAGGCTCGCTGTGTGTTTGCGTGCGTGTGTTCTCTCAGATGTAGGTCAGTAAAGCTCTGAGGATGTGAGTCACTCCAGCATGGATCTTCGGTGCAGCTCTGCACGCACGGAGACGCCGGCATGACAACGGTGTCCATCGGCAATGCCATAGCAACCACTCTCACCAAGCGGGGTAAAAATAGATGTACTGAATTCCTCCACAGCAGAGTTTCCCTCTCATATTCTCTCTCTCAGCATTTTCTCCATTACTCATGCGGCAATCTACACAATCATCTAGAAACGCTCTTCAAGAGAGGTTCTTCGCTATTTATTTCTACCTGGATAAATCACAAAAATACATCACGCAACCAGCTGAAACACAGATATTGGTTAAATGTATACTTATCCTCACAAAAGTATGACCACAGTTGAAAAAGAATAAATGTGCACTGAAAATCATGAGGAAACTCTTATGCCCAAATCTAGAGCACAGTGATTCCCATGCTTAGGTATGAAGAGGTTTCCATTTATAGCATTGCTCTCCTCTTACCTTTATACATTCCACGCCAACACCATTTTCCCGGAAAACATGTAATTGTTCTTTTCTAGGGACGTCGTTGTTATCTTTAGGTGTAGTTACTACCGTTAAGATAACATTGGTTAAATTGTCAATACAGTGCAGTATGTAAGCCATATTTATCCTTATCAACCTGAAATGACATCCCTCCCATTGAAGTCTAGAAAGGCAGGGGATTTCTCACTCATCACTCAGCGCAAACTCCATTCACAAGTCACACCTCTGCACATCTTTTAGAAAATGGCAAGAGAACATGAACTGAAATGGATGGTATTTATTTAAGTGGAGAAGAACTCTTCTCTTTTGTGAGTCAACTCTTAGTAGTAAACCTAAGACTGTAAACACATACATTATTCAATTGATCAAATCAAATAAATTAAATAAAACTTTTAATCTTTTAATTACATGATATGCGGATTAATTAAATCAAATGAATCGCAAATGAATCACACATCAAATTTGGCTGAGAAATTATCCCCAAATGATCTTTTGAAATCATTATTGTTTTAAATTAGAAAAGCATTAAATAGACATTACGAAAAGTAGCTTTAGAAAGTTTTTTTTTATTCAACAGAATTTATTATACAATTTTTAGGCTACAATGGCCTGATCTTTTTTTCAGGAGCTGTATCTGAATTGTTATTTTGATATAATTAGATATAGAGAAAAAAAAAAAAGTATGTTCAGCAAAAGAAAGACATACAGGTCATACAGGTTTGAAACGGCATGAGGGTAAGTATAAACAGAATTTTAATTTCTGGGCAAACTATACCCAATTATTTTTAATGAAATGATACTCTAAATAAGAAACTAAAGCTGCCAGTAGGTTGCGGTAAATGTCTAAATGAGTAAGTCATTGAGTCATTAAGTTATTGAGTCATTCATTAATTAATTCATTCATTCGATTCTTTAAAAAGTCCCTTTTAAGGAAAGTCTGTTTACTCGGCAGCCATATTTGCAACGCCTCCGGGCAGCTATTTCGGGCATCCAAGATCAAGTCATATCTTCTTGAAGGGGAATCCTGAAATCTCAAAAACTGCTTGCAGAGCTCACAATTAAATAACATATTTCAAATCTGCAACAAAATCTGACATGAACTGTCCCATAAATGTTGTTTCTTATGCTCCAATAGCGTTAAAAAAAGCGTACTTTTCAGGCTAGACCAGCCAACGCGCCTGTGCAGTCCTATGCGCAATGACTTTACCAATCAGCGATTGGCTCTTTTATTTAGAAGGCCGTATTTATTTTTTAAGTATTCCGCCATATTGTGCGTTGCAGTTTCTCCCATTCATAAGTAATAGGAGTGAACCGTCTCTCTATATCTATAGTCTGAGTAAATGGCTCTCTTTATAAATTGGCAATTAAATAATTGGTTCACCCGATTGATTCGTTCAAAACGGCGATTCATTCAGAAACGAAAAACGAAATGAAACACTGTGTGCTGCTTGGAGACACAACAGTTCTGGTCTGACTTTAAAGGTGATGTTTATGTTTGTAACATTGTGCAAAAACAGACGATATACTGTATCTAAAAGAACACAATATTAACAACTTATTTTTTGAACTGTTGTATAAAATCAATATCACTTTTGCAATCGTGTGATATTGCTAAACTATATAATATGATATAAATATGAGACAAAGACTCATACAGGGGCATGTTTGCCCTGATATCTTGAATTTTAGGGTCATTCTAACTGCAATCTATAGGCTACATCACACAGTAAGTTGTTGTCCTGCATTCATGTTCATCACCAATCAACTGTAAGACCTTCGTAGTACTGGGGCGGGGCGGGTGCGTTAAATCATTTTGCTATTAAATCCTTTTAGTTATTATACCCCTGTATTTTTATCTAAAGTGGCTGATCAAAGCAAACAAAATTTTATGTAGATTCTTTACACAAAATTAGCAAGAAGCCAAATTTCTGCAAAAATTATGTATCCCCTCACTGTTGCTGAAAACTTGAGATGCACAGAGAATTGCATTTGGAATCAGATTGTGAATCAAGATCAAATGGAATCATGAGGTGAATAAAGATTCTCACCCCTATAGGAAATACATAAAAGCTTTCATATCGACAGTTTCCACTAACATGTTGATGGGTGTGGTTGGTGGTTGAGATGGTGATGATGACAGAGCAAAAGTGGCACTTCAGAGACAGGCTGGGATTGCCGTCTCTGTCAAACGCTCTCACAGGGCGGGAGCGGGGATGACTGTAACACCGTAACCATGACGATCAGTCCATAAGCAACCACGGCCGACATTTAAAACCAGCCATGGCTGGGAAGTGAGGACCCAAACACAAACCAATTTTAGTCTAGTTTAGTGACAAAACATTTACATACTGTACAATAAAAAAGTTCAAAAATCTAAATCAAATAATGCTCATCATGCCCAAATAATGCACACAAGATAAAGGACACAGTTTAAGCAGAAACAAGCTACCGGCACATTTGATGGTGGGGAATCACGCTAACTACTATTGGTCCTACAGCCATAAATACACACACACACACAGAGACATATCAGGGTGACAGTAAAGTAATCAGATGGTTCAGTAGATGCAAGCAGTAAACACATCTATTTAATGAGTTCTCTAAAATCCAAACACAGCAGAGAGGTGTTTATATAAACAGTGCCAACACTTCAGCCATAAAACAATTCACTGTCATTCCCAGAAACCTCTGCACAACTTTTCCACACTGCATTCAATAAATAAGAAATATTAATGGGTCACATGTCTCTTCTCATTGGTTTGCAGAAAAAAAAAAAATGCTGAAGGCAAACAAATAGTTTAACTAACCACATTATCACGTATAGGTAAGACTAGGATTAAAAGCCTTAACCCTTAAAGGGGTCATATAATGCCATTTTTGTACAAGCTAATATGATTCTTTAGGGTCTAAATTAAAAGTTTGTAATATACTTTAATTAAAAAATCTCATTAGTATTGTAAGAAAACACTCATTTTACCTGGTCAAACACAGCTCTGTTTTCAGCACGCCGTTTGAGTGCATGTGTCTTTAAATGATAATGAGCTTTGCTCACCCCGCCCCTCTGTTCTGTGCGGACACCGTTTGTAATAATAACACAATAACCATAACGCGTTGTTCATTATAAACGTGGGATTATGAATTATATTGAGAACATCGTACATAGAAAACATGTTGTAATGTACCCTGAGTGTAAACAGCCGCATTCGTGAAGCGTGCAAGCGATTTGCAAAGATTAATATAAATATTAATATAAAGGTTAGTAAAACGTTACACTCACTTCAGTTCTTCTGGAGGTGCAGCAGGAACACGAATAGTTGGTACCGATCCTTTTTTCAGGAGCAGCTTCTTAGCAAAAACAGCTTTATACTGACCCTCGTTTGTAAAGCAGTCTGGTGTGTGAAATGATTCACGCTCGCAAACATGAAAGCATTGACGTTGATCGTGAGTAATATTCCCTTCGAAAAAAAACTCAGCCACTGCGTCTTCAGCGGTTCGGATTTAGGAACATCAATATGACTGCTGTGTTCGTTATTGCACCGAAGAACAGAACACCGTCATTCTGCTCAACAATGACCGCGCCGGTCCGCGCGGGCTATGATTGACAGCTCGCTCACGAGTGAGGGCGGGTCTGTGTTGAAACGCTCCTGTCAATCAGCAATTGTGGGAGGGGCGTCGATTTTGTGACGTCACAATATCGAACAGCTTGATTTGAGATGGGGGGAAACATAAGAAGATTTTAAAAAAAAACACTGGATGGATTTCTATCATTTTATGATGGTTGTGTACAGGCACTGCCAACACACATTTCAGTACAATCAACTTGTAAAAGTGCATGTACCATTATATGACCCCTTTAAAAATTAAAATTCTGTCATTATTTAAGGCCCCGATATACTCACAGCGAAGTTCTTTTTCATTCTTCGTCTTGGGGTAAAACAAAGTTCGAATCCACGATATACTGTTATCGAACATCTGACGGCGCACAAACTTCTGAGAGAAGTGTTTAGATGAATATGTAAATATGTGCTGTGCGCTTTCCTCTCAAAAACAAAATAAACAAACAACAAATTTGAGAAAACAACAAGCATTCTTTTAAATAAAGCACATGAAAAAACATCTGGTTATAGCAATGTGGTTTGCAATAAGTTTGCACGAGCTCTGCAATTCGGCACTCTAAAGTCATGTCACGTTTATTTAGAGCACTTTATACGATAGATTGCTTAAAATCATGCAGCTTTACCATAAACATGAAAAAGAGTGTCAGTGTCTCATTTCATCTGAAGTACAACTTCATTATCTACCTAAAGCAGCTCTCCAGTGTGTTTTCATCCGTGGGTCAAGTCTGATCTCCACGGATTGTGATTAAGCGGAAAAGATTTCCACGTGAAAGAAGAGAGAGCCTCTGTGTACTCCTATTTATCACGTAATCGCCATGAAAATAGTTATTGGCTTGTTAGCTATTGATATTTTAATGCTGTCAATGCATCAATACAGGTTTACCAAAAAAAAAATGTTCTCGATGCACTATTTTTGGATATGCATCATATGCACATCTTTGGACATTGCATCTTAAAGATAGTGAAGACTTGTGTCTTCTGTTCAGACACAAATTGCCACTCCCCAGGTTCTAACCCATTCGAATTGCAAAGTACGATGCCACAAAAAAACAAAAAAACTAAAAAAACTAAAATAAAATAATAATAAAATGAGGCTCCATTTGACACTGTGTATAGATGCTAGACTTTTTGCTGAAACGTTTTCAAGCTCAACAAAAATAAGTTGGGATGTGTTTTTCATTATCAATTATTGTTGTTATGTCCATGTACTCGTGGCCATCTCTTATCTCTGTGCCGATAATCACCAAGTAAAGGTCATTTTTGTTTCCTCCAGGACACTTTATTACACCACACCCTGATTTCCCAGGGTTAGAGTCCCTTCTGTGGGCTTGCAGTCAACCTCAAGCCCCTGTGCCTGGATCTCACAAAAGCGCCCTTTGTTAGTGTGAATGTCCAGCAGTTTGCAGACAGGAAAATGTCTGAGCAATACTGCTTTCCACTGGCAGGGCCTCACACCGCCACTGGCAGGAGGCCCCACGGTGAAGTTGCTGCGGCTGTTGGTCTGGTCTTTCAGAGGAACGGCGAGGAGCCAGCCGCTGGCACTGACGCCAAGTGGGTCAGCCATGATCCCAGCCAGAGGGAGGCAGAGAGCACGGGAGAATGGAAGGAGGATTAGAGGCAAAATAAGGTGACTTCTAAAGATCTCAAAATTGTTCATTAAAACAGATTTGCTGGAACTTACAAAGAAAATCTGGGTCTGTTTGTGCAGGTGATAGATTTATTCACCTCTATGAGCATATGGACCGGCATACTAAGGAAAGCTAATGCCTCCAAAACAGAATCAGAAACAGGTTTCCCCGAACATTCCCCCCATCTGCCATTGGTCGGTCAAAGAGATAGTCCCGCTCCAATCTCACACCATTGGTTGAGCAATGAAGTGTTGAGCTGGTTGTGATACTCAAAAATGGCAATGATTTGATATTGTCACAGAGTTTACACTTTTCAGGTAGATCAACTAACTAATGTATTGTTAAATCAACAAAACAAAAATAGTAAAGGAATATTCCTAGTTTAGTACATGAATCAGCTCAACCAGCAGCATTTGAGGCATTATGTGTTTGTTTTTTACACTAAAATCATGTTAACTCTTATGTCTTGTGCCTATACTTTTGAAAATAGTGAGTATTTTAATGTTTACGGATTGTCACAGTTCCCTTTTAAAAATAAGAAATGTCTTCGCAACCAACTGAAATAAGTATGTTTAAATAGATGTACTAAAATTACTAAAACTTCAAATAAAATGAAAATGAAAACTGACAATAAAAATAAAAGATATATTAATTTGATACTTTAATAGTACATAAATACTAAAATAACATTAGTCATTGTGTGATTCAGGTTAAAGGCCTCACGTGTGTACCTGTTTGCTTCTGTATATTGTTATAGCCAAGCTCACGTGAGCCTCTCCCAGTCTAAAGGCGGCTGATTGTGTCCACAGGTCAAACGCAGACAAACATCCTATTTCCTCTCCCTTGCTCACCTGTTACGCCTGAATGACACACAAAAACTGCACAATCATGCAAATACATAAACAATAGCCATCAAGGGGAGCCGAATAATCCACTAATCATTTATAACTGCCATATTTAAGACATCAAAAATCAAGCAAAATAATGACTGATACACACACAAAAAACTACTAGCGCAATTTGTCAGCACAAACGCTTGAAAACAAACATCATAAAGATTTACAAGCACCAGATTTACAGTTGTAATCCATTATGTTCTCCTCGCACTTTTCTCAGAATTAACTATAATATAACTATGGTATGTACACACACACACACCATATAACATCCTACAAAAACACACACAATATCTGAATGGAAGGGAAACCGCTTGATTCAGCTACTAGTCGCTTTTTTAAAAAATGTTATTAATAATTAAGAATAAAACAACCACTAGCATAATCAAGCAGTTTTATCTCCAGTCAAATCTTCAGAATTAGACTTTTCTCAAAAACGCGACCTAGTTTCATAACGGAAATGGCTCAAAGGAACAAAATTTCAGAATTTCAGCATGAAACATGAAAGCAAAAACACAAGCAAAAGCATTCCTCATTTAAAAGTTGCTTTGGGTAAGAGCATCAACTAAATTAATCAAACGTTAAGTACTTCAATTAAAATGTGCAATTAAATGATTAATAATTTAATTATGCAAAAAGAGCAAAAGAATGTTAAATGCATGTGAATATCTTAACTAATTGACATTTCAAAGTAGTACAAACTTGGGGATCCAAGACTACTGAGCTTGATTAAAATGTTGTTTATCCAAGTTTTTCCAAAACCAAAAAAATACTCCAAATAAAAAAAATAATGTCAGTCTCCTGCTAAAGAGCTCTAAAATACTTATTTTATTCTTTACATGCTAGGAAATACACATACAGGGAGCAGAATCACAAAAATAAGACAGTGAACCAATACACTGAATCTGAACATTTACATTTACTCATATGGCTTATACTTTCAGACCTTAAAGGGATAGTTCACCCAAAAATGAAAATTCTGTAAATCATTCAAATCACCCTCAAGTTGTTCCAAACCTGTATGACTTTCTTTCCTCTGCTGAACACAAAAGATGACATTTTGAAGAATGTCGGGAACCCCATCGACTTTTTGTTGTAGTATTTAGAGGAAAGAATTCAGAGGAAAGAAATTCATACAGGTTTGGAACAAATTGAGGGCGAGTAAATGATGACCGAATATTCATTTTTGGGTGAACTATCCCTTTAACAACTTCCAGTTGGAAGAGGACTAACTGGACAACAAAAATGTTACCCCACATTTTTGAGCAAATGTAATTGAATCGTCTAAAATGTCAACCCACAGGATGCTCTATGTTTGGCCATTAATTGGTGCAGTCGCAACGGTACTTTTCCGAATACAGCAGAACCTTAAGTGTTGTATTCACATAATTGATCATTTAATCGGAAAAGGTAATGAACAACATTTCATGAAGACATGCACATTTAGGGGCAGAGAATGTGTTAAATACTAAATAAAAAAGTTGTGTGAACTGGTTTTATAGGAGTGTGATTAGTTCTTATTGCCCCGGTTTATTTATTTATTTATTTTCTATATCTACTACAGTTTTCTTTTAGCTCTTAATTCAATTGTTAGGTGAAAAAAATCTTTTGTGCTTTTTATTACCAAATATTTAGGAATATTTGCCAAATCTTTAGAATTTCTCTAGCCTAGAAATCCAGACTCACCCTAGCGGCAGCAAAATATATTTTGCAGCCAGGGTAGTCTAGCAACTCTCCGTTGACTTTCGAGCTGGAAAAACCTAAATTAGGTCAGGCCAATCACATCGTGTATAGAGTAGGCGGGGCGGGCTTAACATAACGACGACAGAGTTGCGACGGTTCCCCGCTACTTGAAAACAAAGAATGGCGGCTGCTGCTGGAAAACTCTTTTGAATCGGCTTTGGCCGCGACTCTGGAGGACTTGGAGTTAAGTTTTTCTTTGAGAAAAGAGCAAAGAACGGCACTTAAGTCATTCTTAAAAAAGGAAGATGTGTTCGTAGTTTTGCCGGCCAGATATGCCAAAAGTTGAATCTATCAACTAACGTTAGCTTCGCTGTTGGGAAAACGCTCTGGTTGGTTGAAGCGCTGTCCTATTGCGTGCAGAGGGAATTTGAAAGACAGCCGTTTATCCCGCCCCTCGGATTGAGCCGTGTCTATGGTGAGTTGCCAGACCTAACATCTTGATGTAGGTCTGGCTTGCCAGGCTAGAATTTCTCATCAGTTTCCCGATAAAAATGAAGGCAACTGCAAAGCCTTTGTTTTTTCCACACAGTGGTCAGAACCTTTCAGAGAACCATTAGCATACCGTATATACCCAACCCAGGCTAAACTTACATGATGTGTAAATATCCTGCAGGTCTTTAGTGGCCAGAATATAAAATTAGCATACAGCTGACAGGCTTGCCACAGACATGAAGGGCTGTCGTCAGCAAAGCTATGCCATCCTCAGAGCTATAATACAGTGTTTTGGCTTCAAAAACGACACGCTGCAGGCGATTTCTGCCGAGTCATACGGCCTCTCCAATTCCTCACTTTTCCCTAGTGCACAATCACCCCTTTTCCTCTTAGTGAGAGAAAAACACAGAAATAAGTGTGACGTGAGGTGGGCTGAAGCCTAGACACTGAGATCACGGGAAACTGTGTGTGTGTGGGATCTCAAGGGAAGGTTTTTTTCTCAGTTCCGAATCCCAAATCAGGACTGTAGCCTGCAGCCACATCGATCCACATGAAAATACAGAAGCAGTGCTTAGCGCAATACACATCACTTACAAATGCAAGCATGGCATCTTCATGCAAATTACACTGTAGGTCTGAAAAACAAAACAAAAAAGCTGTGCGAAAATTGAATAATAATGTGAAAAGCATTCCCACTGCAGCAGCACCGGGATGTAAATGGACCTTTACAATGTTTCCTTGTAAAGCATGTTGCTGAATTAAGTTTGTTAACCACAATGATTTCAGTTCTTTCATGAGGTTTGTAATGTAGGCAAGTTTGATCTTTTTGACTGGTACACTCCAAAAAACTACATTTCTGCTGTATGTTTGATTTAACTTATTAAAATGGATGAATGCAATAATTCTTGTACATTTCGTCACAGTTTTAAGTTAATTGTGTGCAATCAATAAAAATTTGTACAAAGGATACAAATGGATACTCGTTTGCATAACCAACTATATATTTTTTTTAAATGTAACATCATCCATATGTACTGAAGTTTACACATTTTTTTTTTTACATAAGTGCATAATATAATTTTTTTCTTTTATTTATTTCTTTATTTTTATGCCAGAGGAATGTTTGGTACTACTGATAAAGTTTGAGGTCACACTGATACAAATTATTTAGTGGTGAAGTAAATACTACAGAATATATATATTTTTTTTTTTTATTTACATGAAAAAGTTAGTTCAGGCAATAATTTAAAAAAAACTAAGCAAAATCTATATTTGTACTCAATTCAAGTATGTAGAAGTGAAAGCGTAAATATCAACGTTATAAAATTAAGTAAAATGACTCAACTTTTCTGATACTGGTGTTCCCATCATGCACTGGGCAAAGGTTGATTTTTCACTGTTTTCCAGCTGTATTTACACTGTTGTATCATTTATACTTTAAAAGTGTGGTTTAATTCAATGGTATATTGTTTGAGAGAAATGTATTGCGAGGGAATCTTAAACTAAATATATATATTAATCAACATTTTACTAGCCAGGTTAAAATCACTTATTTTCTTTGTTACTTTCACTTAACTTAGTTAAATAGAGTTTACTTAATTCCATATGTGAAATTTACTTTAAAAATATGCATGCATTTTGCATCAATAATATGCATTTTATTGTTTTTTTTTCAGTGCAGTACGATTTCTTTTTCAAGTAATTCATATTTTTATACAGCAAGAATGCATTACATTGGTCAAATTGGTTACATACATTACATTGGTTAAAAAGACTTTAACATTGTTACAAAAGATTTATATTTCAAATAAATGCTGTTCTTTTTAGCTTTCTATTAAATGTTTATTAAAGTATCCTTAAAAAGATCAGGGTTTCCACAAAAATATTAAGCGACTGTTTGCAACATATACATTAGTGCTGTCAATTGATAAAAAAAAAAATGAACTAGATTAATCACACATTAAAAATAAAACTCTTTTGCTCTTCACTTCAGTTAAAGAATGGTTGCCATTCTCGTTCAAAGCCGAACTGTATATCTAACCGAATAATACATCCTCCTTTCAAATCAACGCTATGCTCCATCTCCAGTTCAGCCATTTGTAGTTTCATCTCTGGGGCTTGCAGGGTATTAAGCTATTAAGTGAGTCAGACCCTTAGCAATATTGGAGTGCAGTCAACATGAAAATCACAACACCGTCATAAGCACACAGCCCGTCATATCATAATAACAAAATAAAGGTAGCACAAAATGACTAAGAAGCCATTCACACAGGACACATGAACTCTTTCTAACATACCATGGACGTGATGCAATGGCCAAAAACAACAAATGTCTTTGCATTATCTTCATTTGGGGACTGTCAAACTGTTTTTAAAAGAATATTTCACCATTTCCACCTTACCTTCTTTAGGTTGGAAAAGTTGCAGAAGGGCTCTTGTAGATTGTCATTGAGCGTTTTAATTCCAAACAAAGTAACTCCAATCCAATGGCAATGGCAATCCAACCCTGCAAAGGCAAAAATAAATTGTTAAGCACTCAGCTTACATCAGGTGTATCCACTACCTTATTCTGACATTTAGAAATAAATGACTATATCAACAGCAAAAAGAACAAAAGAAACTGTTTGAATGCATGTAACTTTAACCACAGCACACTCTCTGCAAGATTTTGGGTGTGTGTGAATGTTAGCTTTAAGAATATTTAAATGCGTCCAATCACAATTTGCTGACTATTATTCTGCAGCGAAATGTCAACAAACCACCAGGTCACGGGTTATATATGCGGTGTGCTGCTGTGTAAGTGAACAGACCTTATGTCTAGTTCTAAGAAAAGTTCTGCGTCCACCCGCTAGCTTCTCCACACTTCCCAGAGGTTCTGATTAGAGATGAAATCACAACTAAAACATCTGGGTCATTCTGAGTCTTCACACATACACACACACAAATCATGGGGCTCCCGTTGCACTGAGAAATTACTGTCCCTCCATGCAAACATCTTGCTCTTACTCCTTTTGCCTCTAAACATAAATTGAGTCCAACCCAAAGGGGAATTCTTAGCGCTGAAGAACAAGAGCTGACAACTGGCGGGTAAAACAGAAGGATCAGGTTCACTCCCAAGTACATGTATTCCTTTTTCAGTTTTTATCCGAATACTACAACAAAATCCATTTGTCCTGGGGAGACGGTAACAAGGACAGACAAAAGCTGAGAGTAAATTTAACTGGTTGTCACAATCAGCACTTTTGAGGGATGAAATAATCACTAAATTTGCCAGATTACCAAATTAGTGGCATCAGAGTTTTGTTTGAAGCACTTACTAACAAGTTAACTTAGAGCTGCACGATTTGGGGCAAAAATCGAATTGTGATTTTTCTGATAAAAAATTATTGCGGTTTAAAATGAGATAATAAAAAAAAGCTCCAGGTTTGCTGTGCTTGTTTGTAGGGCTGCACAATTTGGACAAAAAATGTGTGCTTATCTCTCAATAACTGAGACTATCACGACTATATATAATAATAATAAAAAGAAAAAAAAAGAGAAAGTTTATTATTGTCATATTTCACTACAAAATAACAAATATAATAATAATAATAATAATACTTTACAGTACTACTGTAAAATAAAATATTTATGGCTATCTTAATTTCTTACAAATTTCAAACATTAAACCATCTAACTTTTATTTTGGTGGAAAACAGCAGGGAGCCATTAAAGGTGTCCTATTATGCTTTTTCACTTTTTAAACTTTAGCTAGTCTGTAATGTTGCTGTTTGAGCATAAAAAAGATCTGCAAGGTTACAAAGATCAAAGTCCACTCCAAAGGGAGATATTTTATTTAACAGAATCCACTTTCCAGGAATTACAACAAACGACTTGTTTGGGCTACAATGCGATTTTTCCGGATCTTATGAAGTCAAAATGGTACTCATTTAAATAATCCCCACCCACAGAATAAGCAAAAAGGGGGACGAGGCCTGGTTGAGCTGCATTAGAGAAGTCACTGTGTTGTGGCCATGTCAAAGAGACACTGCTTTTTCCACAACATTTCCAAAACTCATTTGTTTGACCTTCCTAAGGCTGACAAACTTAGAGTGGTTAGAACTTATTTAAAACACCGTTTCTGAACATTATAACCCCACCGTTTATCTGTGTGCTGCACATTTCATGGAGAACAGCTTGTTTTCTGTTGCTTTTGTAAGCTCTCGTTTTTGTAAGACGGCTCACCGCTCCTTAGGAAAATTAACCATGGTTATTTTTACCGACTGAGGTTTGTATTACCTTAGTTTTCCGACAAATATCATGATTAAATGGTGGATAACATCGTATATCGTAAATAGAAGTATCTATAATGTATAAGAAAATTACAAAAAACATACCACTCTACGTCCTGTGAAATCAGTGCTTGCAAAGTCTGTGCATGAAATCCGTTCTGGACGATCCTCTTGTTCGTTAACATTGTCAGGGTCTGAATCGGGCTTGAATTGGTCTGAAATTGACGCCATCCTCAATATTTACACTTGCAGTTATGGAGGGGCAGGACATTTCCCCAAAACATGAGAAAAATTATGTAGGGCGGGATTTCATCCTTCTGGAATTTATTGGATAGCAGTAAGCTGGGTGTTGCTAACTATGGAGGCAGATCTAAATGCCAGTTAGCAGTCAGTTCAGTTGTGGCGAATATTTAGTCCCAAACTCCGCCGAGAAAACATCATCATGAAGATAACATCATTTTGAGGTGGAGGGGAGGTTAACGTTTTTAATTAAAGATTTCGAGTTTATCAAAAACAGGCGCCGACAAATGGCAACTGACGCAGACAGAGGTAACACACTGATCCGACAAACATCTCCAATGCCGTTGGCCGGAATCAATGCAGTGTGAATTAGTCTTTAAAGTTTCTCTTTTGTTGACAATAGCAGGTTTATAAGCGCTTTGCATTACAATTATAGAAAGATAGTTGGAACATGTTGCGTTCCAAAGCGACCCAAACTCAGAGCAGATGCAGAGACGAGTTTGCTTGAAGCAGCATGTGCTGCAAATAGAGTTGCTCTGAGACACTAAAAACATCAGATAATAACTGTGCTATTATTTAAGGTTTTTTTTTTTTCCATGCCCATCAATTTTTGTGGTACAATCTATTTTAGAAGCCATCCCATGTAAAAAAGAACCGTTTGTTTGATCTTTAAAGTAGGCATTTCTTGACCAGAAAAAATAAATAAATCTATGTAGACCAGGCCTTTTGCCATTTAGTCATAATTAGTGTCATAATTAGACTATCCAGCAACCACTCGCAACACCTCAGAAACCACCTAGCAACACTGTAACAAGATGTATGGCCTAGGAAACCTCTGTTAACACATTAGCAATAGCTTAGCAACTACTGTGAAAGCGGTCAATAAAAATTGTTTAAAGCTATTCACTATAGGGCCTTAAGAAACAATGAGACAAACATTTCTGTAAAGCTGCTTTAAAAGCTATATTTTGAAAAGCTCCATTCAAATAAACTTGATTTGACTGAAAATGTAAACATCTTGTCGACTTATATCTTTTTAAGTGAATTTTGCTAATAGTAACAACACTGCTATTATATGGACCCAGGTGGTTTAACTCATGTTTACACTCACACAGCAATTAAGCTTCACATCAACAGGGAAGTAACTCGCAATTCATTTTCAGCTCATGAATCTGTGTGAAAGCTAAATGCTTACAATATTCTCATAATAAAAATGTTTGTCTTCAAATGACAAAAAGCCAAACCCTAGCTGGGAAACCAACAATGACCCAAATGGATAAAAACATGACTCATATTCCTCTGCAATATGCCATCTTTGATTTACAAGCATATAGGCTTTGTGTGTTGGATCCTTGCCAACTGGTTTACAGCATTCAACTCCATGCATCTGATCATTCAAACAACTGCTTATAGCGAACCAAAAAAGCAGTCATATATCAAATTTAGAATGGCAAAGATAGAACTGCTTTATTGAGCCATTGATATGAAGATAATTCAAATGTAACCAAGATATAAAATTAAAAAGAAAGAAATCATTGACAGACTATGACACGCAGTTTGGCCACATAAACCTGCCTTTCTTACAATCAAATGCAAGCTCGCATTCAGATCTGCCTCCATCTAATGCCGGGGACACACTAACCGACTAGCAGAAACATTCTAAGACTGAACTGAACACACTTACAGACTTTTCAACGACTGGAGCAGGTTTTAAACGCTGACTGTGAACACCGACTGAACGTAACTGTCTATGACTCCGCGCGTTTGGGCAAGATCAGACGTATCAAATTACATTCATAATCGGCCTTACAGTCTTTTAAGTGTGTCCCCGGCTTAATCAACAATTGATGAAGTGTCCCAGCCAAACTCTTTTTTTCTTTTCAATAATCCGTTTCACTCAGATGTCCGTCACAAAACGAAAGAAAGGATTTATCGCTACTTCAATTACATCGCAACTTTTAAACAAAACTGGCTTGATTGTCAACATTTAAATTGGCATGAAACAGAAGTTACGCCCTTTTCCCTTCTGTGACGTAAATGAAAACAACTTTTAGAACAAGAATAAAAATGTAGGGCGGCCGCGGGACTTGGTTTTATCCATCGGGAATTGATTGGATCATTGTCGTTTGCTATTGTTGTGATCTCATGTGAGTGGCAGGTTGTAAACATGCCAATAAACATAGAAGTAATTTTGGTTACAGATTACGAGGGGACATGAATTAAAAATAAATAATGATTTGCATGGATAAATCATTTATATTAAATATTCCATAAAAAATAAGAATTGTGATTGCATGGTGCCTTTAAGCATAACATGCTTCTGATCTTACACACAACACAGCCTTCTGAAAGCAGAGTCCGATGTGAAACGCAGAGCGAGCAGATGGAGGCATGCATACATGCGGGTTTGGTGGAGTGGGTGGATGTTTAGAGCTCTGGGCATCCAAAAGGACTCGTCACTCCAACCCACTCTCCCACAATGCAGTCACATGTCCCTCTGGACATAAGGTTGGTGCCCAGCATCGGGTCATACCGTCCCCCTGAGACAGCCAAACTGAACCGATATCGACTCCAGTTTTATCCCTTAAAACACAGAGAGAGAAATGTAGGATAATTGTGGAAAAGCCTGCCCTGGACCACCCAATAAAATTACAGTGTGAGTGGAAATTTTACTTTTCTGAATAGATCGGAAATTAAACTCATCATCTGCCAGGGAATGGGAAGCAGTACGGAAAACAAGCCTCCTGCGTTACTATCACATGTCATCAAAACACAAAAAGCTGAATGGAAACTATCATTCCCTTCGCTCTATGACTGACACAAGTTGATAGGACATGGGCACTAGACATTTGAAGATCTGTAAATGGAAAGTTAATTTTTCTTTGAGGGTTTGGCATCTATGTGGGCTGAAGCAAATGTAATTTGGTTGGCACTGCAGGAAAGACAATCTCAGAGAGTCTTATGAAATGGCGGGCATGCAAGAGAACAAGAGCTCAGAAGGCCTCTTGACCCAAAATCATTCTCAAAAAGAAAAGCAAACATCTGAGAGCTGCCGACCTCACAAGCATATGGTTTTAAAAATGTCCATAATACAACACAATTGACAATGTTAACAAGTGGCCAAAGTACACAAACAAATCCGACTATAAATAAACTGAAGGCACAAAGAGAAAAAAGCTTCAAGGTAAGTTTAGGAACAAAGACTAAAGACATTATGAAGATAAAGACAGAAAAGAGAGGGAAAAACCATAAGATATGTAATGTTATTATTGCCATTGGTTGCCCCACAGTTATTGAACGGAGCTGAATAATGACACTATTGGCTTGTTAGAGCTGCTTTGAAACAATCTGTATTGTATAGAGCTATAGAAATAAAGGTGATGACTTATATGTAGTCAGTCAGCATATATTTACAAAATAAACAGAAATGCTAGGGTGAAAATCTTCAACATTGAGTTTTGATTTCTACATGATCAAATTAGGTATATTTACACTATAAACAGAAATTCAAGAGGGTACAAATTATTTATTTCCGAAAAAAGTTTTGAAAACATGATGAGTGAATGGTTTCACTGAGTGGGCCTCATGTACCACTTTAAGTGTGTAAGCAATAAAAAAAAAAAAAAACTGTAATCTATTTCCAGACATTTTGGCAACACTATACATTTTATATACATAAACTATGCCTTTAAGTCATTGTTATGAGTTGATCAACTAAATCTTGATGCTTATTGGGTCTTTTTTTTGTAAGCCAATCACCTCAACTTTTTAAACTTCAGTTAGCTTGTATCATGTGTATTGGACAATACTTTACAGCATTTATTCATCTAGTGTAATGTAAATTTCAACACATATTAATACATTTACCATTATAAGTTGTATAGGTTAACATGAATGTATTAAGAACAAATATGAATAAAAAATATTACAAATTATAAAAATATATCAATAGCTATAAAAAAATGAAAGAACAATTAAAATTAACATATAAAAAAAAATGCAGTAATAAATTGTTCATTACTAGTTTATGATACCTAATGATAAACTAATGTTAATGTTAACTAATGTTAATCAAATCTTACTGTAAAACTACATTTCTACATTCCCTATACTTATTTTATTACTGAACACATGCTGTCCAGATATAAACAGCACCATAAACATTTAACCAAATGTCTGAATCGTGTGTTTGAATAGAGCTGACAAGATCAGAAAGGTATTGTGTCACGGCTGCGTATTCTGTAAGGCCTTCCAAGTAAGGTATCTTTGTAGATCAAATAGGTTAATCAAGATCTGTTGTTGTTCTCTTGTTGGGTGGCCAGAAAATTATATTTTTAAGGAACTAATGTTTCAGGTTTGGAAAAGAGAAATTAAACCACAGCATCTCACTAGATAAACTATCTAGATGTTATCTTCGGTAAGGGTCGGCAAGATTTTTTATTAAAAATGTTTTTGAAAGAAGTCTCTCATACTCATCAAGGGTGCATTTATTTGATCAGAAATACAGAACTCTGAAACATTATTACAATTTTAAATAACAGTTTTTTTATTTATTATTTTAATGTATTTTAAACCTTAATTTATTCCTGTGATTTCAAGAAACATTTCTTATTATCATCATTGTTGAAAGCAGTTGTGCTGCGTAATATTTTTGTGGAAACCGTGATTTAAAAAAAAATCTAATCACATTATATCCCAAGAGTTAGACAACAATTTGTAGATTATTCCTTACGTGTGAACATTTAACCAATGAGATATTCCTTAGACGTCAGAAAGCATGACCCTGGCCTCAAGACCAACTGACCAGAACAACAAGGCTTTAAGAGTCCTGCCAGGGCACACTGACCACTCCGTATGGATGGCTTTGGTTTACTTCTGCTACTACAATGGTTGCATTTATGCCCAGGCTCCATATCCCAAACCACACAGTTCATCACCCATAACAATTTTCCCTGTATTATAAAGACTTACTCACAAAAGCTAAACATTAACTATGATTTGGGGGGCATTTAACAATAATGCAACAGGAAAACTTTGATCGCCATTGTGCACAGGACTACCTAATGAGATTTCAAAGTCTCGTTTCTTTGAGAAGTTCTTCATAATGAGTAACAGAAATGATTCGGATCAAAACTTCCACTTATGAAGTGCTCTCAATGTAATTTTCTTCTTTAATAAACAAACATTTTTGACTTTCATTTAGGCCAAATTATATATTAATATTTGTTTTTAAATAATTAGGTTTGATAACAAGTTACCTCTTCAGACTTGTATAAACATAATCAAGAATGGTGAATGATTTCTATCGTTCTAGACCAGCTCTAGATTTCGAGGAATTCTGTGAGGAATTCACCTCAAATACAACATTTTAAGTAGTAGGCTACACGACTTATACTATATCTTAATCTCTATCCTTATGTTATGAATAAATCATTTTGCCAGTCTGTTGTTTTGTTCTAATTTAATTTAAATGAACTAAACTGCAACTTTTAGCTAATGAACCAAATACGGCAACTGTTCACTAGCTAAGAACTGGACAACTGTCATTTCTTTTATTGAAGTAAGATGTTTACAGTCCCCCTGTGGTGAAAAACAAGGTTTTAATGTTGTTTGTATATGTCTATGTGCTGTTTTTAATATGCTTTAAGATAAACCATTTGCAAATTCACAAGTCAACACCATTGCAGTGAAACTGCAGTGAAACAAAGACAGTCTCAAAATCACGGTTTGAAATCGCTGGTGTTTCTGACGTCACAAACTACCTTGTAACCAATCACGCCAACATGTGATCGTAAACGAGTGGATCTCTGAGCTGGTGTGAGTGAGTGGAGGCAGGGCTAAAAACGTTTAAATATGTAATTTTGGTGACCAAAGTTTTAAGGGATCAAATTGTTTCACGTTTTGGATTGCTCGGGTAGGATCAGCCTTCTGTTTGTGCCGCTTCGGAGTAATTCTTCACTTCCGCTTTAATTCTCGTGCAGACTCTTTCGCTAAACTCACTCACACTGACGGCCTTAACACAACATTATTGTTAACACAATCTGTGTTAACACAATCAGTTAAAGGGATAGTTTACCCAAACAAATTTTTATTTTATCATTATTCACTTGTTCCAAACCTGTATGACTTACTTTCTTCTGTGGAATATAAAAGGGAATATTTTGAAGATTGTCGGTAACCAACAGTTTTGGTCACAATTGACTTCCATATACGGACAAAAAGAACAACAACTGCAGTTTTCTCAAAATATCCTCTTTTGTATTTCACAGAAAAAAGAAATTCGTACAGATTTGGAACGACACAAGGGTATGTAAATTATGACAATATTTTCGTTTTTAAAAATATATATAATTATTGGGTAAATGATCCGTTTAAGTCGTTATGAGTTGATCAACTCAGTCTTGCTGCTTATTGGTTTTTTGGTTTTTTGTAAGCCAATCACCTCAAAGACCACTTTGAATCCTTTAAAACCACAGTACTAATATCAGAAAATAGTGTCAAATGATACAAGAATCCAAGAGGGTACAGTATGCATGGCAAACCACTGAAAGGTCTTAATACGAATTATGCACTCAGTGACCTGCACCTCCTGTGCCCTCCTGCCTTTCCTTCTAAAATTACAGTTTATTTACTAAACATAAAACACACACCTCATTTATTTCTTGTTAATATTCTTGACCTTACACTTTGAGTGGCATACCTTTAATACATCAAAACAAAACCCAGAGACTGGTTTGGTTTTGTAAACTAACAATTGAGCCAAAGCGAACACACTTGCAGATGATAAAAGTAGGGTGCAAGGTTATAAGAGATTTGCACATTCTGCCAAAAGTAATATCAGCCAAACCTGTTAAGTCAGATGGGCATGACTTTGCTGCGGTGTCATTGCAAGTGACTTGTTCCTGAATGCCCTCATTGACACCAACTTCAAAAATGTAAAGGTTCTTACAATGGGGATATACAGTACAAACAACTCAAATAAACCACAAAGTCACTGAAAAAGTCATAGGAAGCAGGTTTTTGATTTTCTCAATAGCATAACAATAAGGCATCGCTTAAAAAAAAACACAAAACACAGTTACTAGAATGAAACTGTGCTTGGTACCACTGGCATAACAAATACATTTCTTAGACAGTTTGAAGGAGATCCGATATTAATATCATGAGTCATGACAGTAAAACATTTTGTATTCTTGGTTATTAAGGTGCAATAAGGGGAATAAAGTGCCACCACTATGAAATAACACCAAAGAAAAACACTTTCTCCACCACAGTCTTAAAGTGAATGACTGTTGAACAACATTGTGAAGGTGAAAAACAACCTGTTTTCTGGGATTCTTTTTATTGGGATCATGTGGTCGTTGCATTTATTTACAGAGTGTTATTCATAACTCACGTGTACACACAAGCTTTTTAGATAAGAAATGCCGGATGATAAACTAACACGCCATATCCAGAGCTAACCTAAAAACAAAGGCGCAATTAACAGTGCCAGGTGGGATATACATCTTATATTAAAATTCAGATGCTATATGTAATTTTTAACAATGCATTTGTGTCCATGCTCATGATAAGCACTGACATACAGTGGCACTTTTGATTTATTAAAATAAAAAGTTAAATAAGGAAGTATTAGAACATTGAACCTCTTGAACTCAAAGGGAAAATGTTATCAGTGTTGGTCAATAAATCATATTTTGTCTTTAAATGCTGAGCCATGGATGTATCCACTGATCTACAAAATCCCAGGACCAACAGTGGGAAATATGGGAAAGTAAAATCTAAATTACTCTGTGATAAGATGATAAGAATTATTTTACATTGGGGAGAAAATGCATTTCTGGGCATTTGCACTGTCACATAACATTAGGAATAACCCCCTCTCATCCTATAAACAGGGGTTATGCTTAATGCAATATCAAATTTTAATAGCAACGTACCAAATATTCTGCTACTGACCCTGTTTAATACATCACTATTTATTTATATATCGTAACAGCAATTTTTTTTTTACATTACAATTGCATACATTTTGTGCATTAGCCTGCCTAATTAATATTCAAGAACTAAGACTTAATTTCCAGACGTCACAATCAACGTGTAGCCTATGACAGACATTACAACTGAGGAAGTCGAAAACGCTTAATTCAATTTAAAAATCATTAATCAGTTCATTAGTGAGAGGAAATAAGTGAAATAGACTAAATCTAGACAGCTGGCAACCAAGACAACATTTTAGACATTTAGGCACGCGCCGTTATGACACACAGCAAGGCGCTTTTATGTTACAACAATTGCATTCGCTTATAGACATGTCATACACCAAATATAAAACGTAACGGGGGTAACCGGTAATCAGTTCCAGTATGTCACCGTCCATAAGAGATAGCCTACATCTTCAACGCCAAATAACCCTAATTCACCTTCACATAGAAACCGAAACACCTCTGGCATGCTGTCAGTGGATATCTCGATTTTACCTTTTTATTCTCGTCAAACTCAAAGCCCTAACAGAAACATGCACGCAAAATGTGCACTACGACCAGTTTAAATCAATGCAATTAATTACCGGTACTATCTTCTTTTTTTGTCGCTTCACTCCCCGGACGCATGATAGTTAAACAGTCGAACGACATGCTAGGCTGAAATAAACACCGAAATCTCCGAGATGTTAACTAATCCTGTGTGTGGCTGGTTATTCCACGCTGTGGTTACTAAAAGGATATATTCAGCCAAGCTCGCTACAGGTTGCTCTGCTAGAGCCGCGATAAAATGGTCAGCTTAAATTGGATTTAATTCCCATCCTCAGAGTCGCAATCCCAGCGAAAGCGTCCGGCTGCATGGTGCTACAATTAACAGCAGATTCACGATTAATTAAATACTCATTTAACCGTTCAGAGCGAGTTATTTGATCAATATGTTCATTGAAATACAGATTAAAATATGACCTGGAGAAGCGCGAGTTTACAGTCTGACAAATGCGCGTCATCATCAGTATAAACAGGGGTTATGCGTGCATAACTGATAAATATAGTAGCAAAGTTTAAAAATGCGAAACCACAGAGATATAGCGTCTGCAGGGACTAAATCATGCGATGCATAAGAGGTGTCCGGGCTTTAAATCGGTTGCGAACATTTGGCAGCGCAACATCGTACACTCCCCTTGTCTCACTAGGGTAGAACAAATGTGGGTCACCGGGCCTTCGGATTCTTCCCAGGCAAGCATTAAAAAACACATCACCGTATTTTCACCGCAAGAACGCTTGAAACAAATCCGACACGAATAAGACACTAGAGCTGCACTGCTCCTTCTCAAAATAATGCTATCTTTCAAACCCGCTTGTGCCCTTACCTCGGTTATTTGCCGTCCAGGAGGGGGATTTTCTTGCGCCTTGTTTTGGTTGAGACGGCAGTGTAGGATTGAACTAGAGTTAGAAAAACAGCAGGGCCTACCCTAGGCTTCCCACGCGCATGCGCAGTACCACCAGCGCTGAATCCCACACAATCTGGCAACACACAGTAAGAGCTGGCTTCGAGTTTGTATGCGAGTTTTTTAATTACTTGTCATTGTTTAGATTAGAATACAATTCATAAACAAGAAACAGAAAGGTAATTCAGGAAGGAAATTAAATATAGAAATATAGCAGATCATGGGGAGTGCCCAAATCGAATCCCAGAGAAAAGAGAAACTCTGTATTGAAATTACGAAAAATACACGAAATAAAAAATACATTGCATACATTAAATTAAAAAATATACATATATTAAAAGTAGGCACAACTGGGAACATACAACCGACATTTCATAAACAATAAACAGAAAGGTTAATTAGCGCCTAGGGAATTAAATCATAAAATATGTAGCCTAGCAGATCATAGAGAGTGCCTAAAACGCCTTAGGCTATTTATAACAGATAAATAAAGGATAAAACTGTCCACCTTTATAGAAATAATAAAAATGAAATAGTTTAAATAAATAAATAATAGAAATAGGCACAACTGGGAAAACAAAAAAATATAAACACTAAGATTTGATCATGCATTTTAGGTTTTGGCAACCTTTATTTATATATATATATATATATATATATATATATATATATATATATATATATATATATATATATATATATATATATATGCATACATACAGTATATAGTCCTATAATAGCCTGACAGCTTAGCTAATTTTAACAAAATCAAACCATAAATAAAGTTTTATATATATATATATATATATATATTGTAATTTTGTTATATCCTGCTAATAATCTGAGTTTTAAAGTGAAGAAAATAGCTCTAACACATAAGAAATCGCATAAATAGGCTTAATAAAAAGAAAAAAAAAAGAAAAAATGAATCAGTCTTTGTAAGAATCAACTATAAAATGTATACACGAAATGTAACACTAAAATGCTTGACATATTTGCCTATCAATCATCTGAAATCATTTTTAGCGATTGCTTGGTGTTTCACGAAATGCGTGCAGCGGTTTAGCCTTTCTGTTTGTTTGAAGTTTTTAGCCTACATTTCACTGCTTCCGTAGCGGTTTTAAAATTTCAGTTATTTCAAAAAGACAATACCTTGCTATCTTTTAATGATTGTGTGTTGGTGTGAATTTTATGTTATACAAACGTTCCTAATCTTTGGCCCACATGTGTCGCTCTCTCTCTCTTGGCCGTATGCCAATTAGGTCAAATACGCACGTCAACCAATCTTGAATGTGGCACAGCGCGCGCGAAAATGTTAGTGCATGACGTATTGAATGACATTTGTCTTGTCCAATAGAAAGATGATGCGAGTGCGCGACATGCTGCAGAGCTGTTAATGGAAGCCAGGTACAATTATATATTAATTATAATTGGCCTATTGCTCGTTTTAAACGAGAACCAAGGCAATTTCTATGTTGTTGTTTTAAAGATTTAAAAACCTTTACTTGATTTGCATTAAGTCCATAGTAGCCTATACTAATTTTCTTAGTGAAAACATGTAAATGCTTCAGTGACATACAAATCAGTGGGGTCGAGAGCAGCACGCACAGACGTGTGGAAATTAGTGTCTGACTGTTCATGTTTAAATCTAACTCAACATGATGTAGACCATACAATTATATTATTCATGGTAAAAGAAAAAAAAAAAGATCGGCCTATTCATTCGTATGATTTGCACATTTTGCACAATGTTTCTTTTTTTTTCTTTTTTTTCCTGCTAATTATTATTTAAATGAGTGACAGGGGGTCCGAGGAAAAGTCCAGAGAGGTAAATAAATAAATAAATAAATATTAAGATGATTAATATTAAAATAAATTAGATTAAAATAAATAGGCCTAAATAAATAAAAACGTGATTACATTTTTAAATAGTGTTTAAAAAGTGTTAGTTATTAATCTATTAAATATGTTTAATTAGATTAAAATAAATAAAAATGATTAATATAAATAATTTTAGATTTATACATTTTTTTATATTTTTGTTTTATATATTTATGTAAGCTATGTACATTGGGTGTTTATAAAAGGTGGACGCCTTTTAAATAGGGGCCCTCACTCGAGGATGATCATATTTGGGGGTCCATGGCATCTAAAAGATGAAAAAAACTTATTTAAAATGGCTATGCTAACCGTGTGTGAAGCAATAGACTGATTATTAGGCCTACAACTATTGTTGTAAATAGTAACGATAGACATCAACTTGTTTAGCCCACAACTTTTTCATGACGGAAAATGAAAATATTATATTTCTTTTAATAAAAAAACAAAAAACGATTTGACTGTTTGTCACGCACTGTTTCTATTATGAGTGGAGATCTCGTGACACCCAGTGGCACAAAGCTTCAGACATCGAGCCACTATAATGCAGTGACAAAATAACCACACGGTGGTGCTGTTATCATATTAAATTCATTCTATTGAACTTATAGTGAGGTTGGCTTGATTTTTGCGTTATAAATTTACTCTTGCCTCAAACTTGAAAACATTACCACACTATCCAGGGATCAGTTGCTGAGGTTTGGATGCAGTGCTGGTTCTGCAAACAATGGGCACCTGAAGAATTCAGATTGAATAGTTGAACTCTCACTAAGAAATTATCTGTAATTTTTAATTATGCTTTTATTATTTTTCTGTGGAAGAAGTACAATTTTGCATAGGCCTACTAAAAAATACATTAAAGAATAGGCTACTTAAGTGCGAACTGAATGTAATGTTTTTGGACATTAACATGTTGATTAAATGAACATTTATTTTTTAAATAGCCTATATTTTAAATGTTTTATATTAATGTTTTTTTTAGGTTTTTTTTTTTACCCACGTAAGTAGAAGCCTAATTTATACGAAATCTCATAATTAGCCTACTTCAATTGTCTTTGAAATAAGGTTAAAGTGTACTGCTGAATGACAAGCATATAAACTGAAATACTTTAATGTCATTTCTATTGAAAATTGTGTCATATAGCCTATATAAATATGTTTGTAATTACACATTTGTAATAATGAAGTTGCAATTTAAAACAAATAAAATGTATTAACTTCAAATGTATGATGAACAACACACTACAGTTAAAATTATAATCAAGTAGATACTTTACATGTTAGTCAAGACATCAAATCAACACAGTAAAAAAAACTTGCTACCTTAAAATTTCAAAGTACAATCAACTTGACAATGTAAGCCATTTCAACTTAAAAATATAACTGACTTTGGAACACTGGAAATTGAGTCAAATCTCATACAACTTAGTTACAGTTTTAAATTAAAACTTAGTTTTAAACTAAAATAGTTTAAAATGGCTTAACTTATTTTGACGAGTTAAAGTAATGTAAAAACATGTTGTCATGACATATTGATCATGTATTTTTTTTTACAGTGAAGTGTACTTGTTTAAAGTAAGTCAAAAATGATTGAAACAATGATTTGAACTTCACTGTACTTTGAAGTAAAACTTTTAATTGAACATTTCTACAAAGTGTATACTCTTTAAGTACACTTAAGTGGCCTTTAATTTCATAATTATTATATAATCTGCAAAAAAAAAAACGTAGGCTACCTTTTAAGATTTGAAGTACACTAAGTGCACATTCGATACAATTATAAGCACACTTCTTTTTTTATAAGGGTCCATAGGGCAGTATACAATTAGTTTCAGTTATTGTTTTAGCCATGTTTAATAATTTAATTTTGCAAATACAACCATGCACAAAATGAAATGAGTTTTACTAGAATTGTTTTCCTTTATAATCTTGATTGTACATGTATGGGTTACAGTCATTTGTCAGGTAAATACTGCAAATTAAACAACACTTAAAATGCAGGTTGGAGAAAGTGGTTCATTATAAGATTGTAAATTAAGCTAATTAATCTTCTATTATAAAAATATATCTTACTCAAGGGCATAGAAATATCAGAGGGGGCAAGTAATCTCAGTTTTTGGGTCATTGGTTACCAATAAACCAGAAGTGTTTGTAACCCAAATTAGCTCTTAGACTATAACAAATGAGATCTTCAGCAGGTTCTGTGTGTGTGTTTCATTTGTGTATTTTTCTCATAACCTCAGATTAATTGCATTCGACGTCTTTTCACAACCCCGAAGCTTCCGTTTTCACACCCAGCCCACTACAAAACACCCACTACAGGACTAATGTGTTTCGAGTTGTACCCTCAGGTCTGTCTAGAACCGGTCAAGTGATCTTCCACATCTACACACCCATGTTTTCTGTCACAAGTTTCTTAAAGGAAATGCAGTCACGATCCATGACGTAACCTACTTCATTATTTCAGGCCCCTGTTCGTCCTCACAGTATGACAACATCTTAATAAACACATTATTTATGAGAACAATAGACCATGAGCAAGATTCAGCTAAACCGATAAAGGACTGAAAAGAGACGTTTATCAAAAAGGATGCAGTTCTTGAAACATGCTGTTTGGATGGTCAAATCTAATTAAAATGGAAGTGATCGGAAGTGAAGTTTGATTAATGCTTTTTGACTAATTGTTGTAGATAGCACGATAACAAAAACACACACATTCATCAAGAGAAAGAGGGAATGAGCAGCCAGAGTCTCACTAGTGCTTTCAATAACTGAACAGAAAAAAAAGATTTTATTTCTTTGTTTTTGGTGGGAAAAACACGTACAGTCAGTTTGGTCAAAATCACACTGGCACGATGAGGAAACATTTTATAATGCTTTTAATTCAAAAGGCACAGCACAGTTACACAAACAGGACATTTGGACAGATAAAAGACTTTATTTGGATTCTGTACATTCAACATCACAATTTAACAGGAGGGTGTTTTCTGGAACGAGTTGTGTGATGTTTCAGGTTGACTGGCTTTGGATCATCACATCTGTGGTTAGGGGTCTGGTGCTACTGAAATTGTTAATGAAGAAGAGACTGTTTTTATTTTATTTTTAAATATACAGAGACATTAGTATAGCTCAAATATGTGTTTGTAGGTTTAAGTGCACTCTCTAATGCCATTAAAGGCCAATGCCCTGTTGTATATCAGTATATGAAAATGTATATTGTATTGTTGTATATTTAAATGTATAGTTTCTGAATTTGTTTTTCAGTATTGTTGTCCCGTGACTCTAGACCCATGCAGTGCACTTGTAGAAAACACATGAGATTTGAAGAAGCAGTTTTAAATGATTATCTCAGTTCATCATGAAATACCTGATTTTTCCATTCTTTATTGTTTTACACATATTCAGCAGATCTTCTTCCATTTCGTGGCTGCAGAGAAGAAAGAAGAAAAAAAAACGTTTCCATGGTAATGCAATGTCCGATTTCAAAATGATTTTCACAGGATGAATTTTGAATTTTTAAGAATGATACCTAATTTATGATGATTACTAAAATATGTGATAGGGAAAAAAGACAATAAAAAAGAGCGCCACGCATCCCGCTTGCGAGACGGTGACAGTTAAGAGGTTTAACTCAAAACTTAATCAAAGTAAATAAGATATTCCTTATTGTGTTGGACAATAATCAGCTGTCATATATACTGTAGGCCTACCCTACCCGATAAAGGAAGTATCCTCTGCTCTGGATCCGTCCAGGCCCTTGAAGATCATCCTGCACACAGAAGGAATTGTTATACTGTAGTTATGCTCAAATATCAGACCACACTTTCTGATGCTGCTACTGAACATTGTTTAACTGTTTCTAACTGAATCGAAGGTGAATTAAAGGTCTTATGAAGGCAGTGTTGGTAAGAGGGAAAAACAATTTATCTACCCAACAAAATCCATCAGGACCATTTCCTTTGTGAGAGTGAGGCAGTCATCATTTATTCTTGTTCATTTTTGTGTTTTACCCTTACAGCACAATAACACTTTTAGCGTACAATTACCTCTCAAATGGACAGAAGCAGTTAATCAAACTAAGGTTGAGCCATTTCACATCCTGTACATTTAATTAGATGGACTCAAACTCATGCATGCACATGTCAGCCTCGTGCAACCGTGTATGTGTACAAGTATGTAGAAATGCATACTTTTAAAATAATTTTTTTTTTCAAAGTTAAATATAAAAAATATTTAACCTTACACTGGGAATGTAAAATAAATTAATATAATAAATAAATATATTAAATTTAATTGTCCGAAAATCCTGAACAGAATGTATCACGTTTCCACAAAAATATTAGGCAGCTCAACTGTTTTCAACATTGATAATAATAAAAAATATTACTTGAGCAGCAAATCAGCAAATTAGACATTGAAGACTAGAGGAATGATGCTGAAAATTCAGCTTTGATTATATATTAATAAATTACTTTTTAAAATATATTCAAATAGAGAACTTTCCAGTTACTGGATGTAACCAATGTAACCTTGGATGCTGAAAATTCAGCTTTGCCATCAGAGGAATAAATTACATTTTAAAATTCAAATAGAAAACGTTCCAATTACTAGACGTAACCAACATAACCTTGGTTCCGCTTATGGGAAAAAAAGTTTTCTCGTTTTTCACTGAATACTGAAGCCTGATTGGTTCACGTCAGACAAAAGGCTTTTCAGCCCACAGAAACGGGTGGAGCCGACTGCCTATTTAAGTCGCGCTGAAAGCCATTTTTGTCCGAATTTTTCAACTGTGCGTGGCAGCGTTGACTAGTGCATAGGTGCCGTAGCATGGCAAGATACGCAATGGAACCAGGGAACCAAGGTTACATTAGTAACCGGAACACTCCGTTAGACCAAGCCCAAGAAGAGGCCATTTCCCTGGTGGTGTGGGCCCTCACCCTGATAGGGCACTGCAAGTCCAATGACTTGTAAGCTGGTGCTATTGTGTCCACTATCCAGTGGGATAGTCTTTGCTTTGTAAGTAGGCAGCCCCGTTGAGTGGCCTCTGAAGCACACAAACAGCTGCTCTGACTGCCTGAACTGGCAGGAACACTCAATGTACACCCTAAAGGCCTGAACCGGGCAAAGTGGGTGTGGCGTCTATTCGCCCTCAGCAGAGGGGAGAGCAGAGAGTGAAATGATTTGTGCTCTAAAGGGCGTAAAAAGCTTCTTAGGCACATAGCCTCGTCTGGGCCTCAGGACAACTTTACTGTCGTTGGGCCCAAACTTGAGGCAGGAAGCATCTACTGAAAGAGCCTGCTGATCACCAATTCACTTGACCGATGCCAGAGCCAGCAGAAGGGTGGTCTTTAGCAAGAGAGGTCGAAAGTCGGCTGTCCTGAGCGGCTCAAACGGAGGGCCACAAAGTACCCTCAGGACAATAGACAGGTTCCAGGAAGCAAGCGTGTTGGGGTGAGGCGGGTTTAGCTTCCTGGTCCCCCTGAGAAATCTGACCACCAGGTCGTGTTTCCCAACTGACTAGCCAGCTATATGTGATGCGATCTGGGAAAACCCGTCGGATGTCGCGCTGGTACGTTTTCAGTAAAATCTAAAAATAGATTGAATGTCAGTTTTTTTGGTCAAAATTGGGTTTTCATTAAATTATTATTCTATAACATCTTGTCTATCATCTCTGAATATATCTTGGCAAAATTCACTAGTTTAGTGCAGAAAAATAGCAATTTATAGTGGCAAGCTGAAAAGGGTCCCATAGCTCTCCTTCTCTTAACACTACAAAGACAGTTCACCTATCAAAATAAACCACATAACAGAATAAAGATATATCAATGTCCATTTCCCACCAGTCCTGTGTAAACTACAATGGCACGCAAGTTTTTTTAGTTTTTTATCGAATCTTATCGTGAGATGCGGAGCAGAGCACAAGAGAACAACGGAGTCTGAAGTAGCTGCTCGCTTAAAAGATCTTGCTCGCCTCTCAATCTTCCAATTTCAAAATGGTTTTCACAAGATGAATTTTGAGTTTGTAAGCTTTCGAATGATGCCTAATCCATGATGATTTCTCAAATATGTGATATGAATAATAATAAAAAAGAGCTGCAATCGTTCAGCTAGCAGGACATGTTAATTAAACCCGTTTTTTTTCTCAAAATTCTGTTCCTGAAAATCATAGCGATCAGCCGACTTAAGATAACTCAACGCTGCAATAGCTGCCGTGTATACCTTGAGTGTGGACGGGGTGCGTCCACCATCCAACAGCACCTGTAGGAATGAGAGAATAGAAGCGATCTCACAAGACAGAGGGTCTACATTCCGAGCTGAGCAACAGCCGGAAAAAAATTGACCATTTTTGGGTGCGAGGCCTGGTAGAAGGCACCATAGCCACTGAGATCTTGTTCATGACCACCGTGGAAAGATGTGAAGGCTCACAGATGGAGGCTGGTCTGGGCACACATACCACTGGTGGGGAGGACCCAGTACTGACAGCAACACAACGCCTCCAATTCCCGGAACTGAACAGGGTTTGGGAAGTGAACATATAGAAGCTTTGGGGGTGGTCCAGCCTCAGCGGGACTTAGTCTCCTCCTCCTTGTGCCCGAGGCTTCAGGAATGCTTGGGCAGATCGGGGTCCAGCACTAGCTTAGGACAGGGTCCTTGGTGCTTGGGAAATGGGTAGCGCTTAGCTGGATGGAAGCGCTGCTTCACCTCTGGTTCCACCTTTTACTGGGACTGAGCATGTGCGGAAGCCGGCTTGGTGTGCAGCAGTAGAGAAACTTGCCGGCAGGAAGTGGCGCATCGCTTTTGATGTCTTCTGTGCCGTTGTAAAACGCTCAGCAATATGGGTGACTGCGGAACCAAACAAACCCGAGGGAGAGACAGGGGAGTCCAGGAGGGCTGTCTTGTCAGCGTCCTTGCCCTCCATTAAGTTTAACCAAAGGTGGTGCTCGAGAACCACCAAATTGTCCATGACATGACCAATCGCTTGGGCCATAGATTTAGTGGCGCTCAGGGCAAGGTCGGTAATGCTGCACAGCTCCTCGAAGGCCGCCGGGTCAGGACCACTCTAGTCCATGGCACAGAGAAGCTTGACTTGGTAAACTTGGAGGACCGCCATAGTGTGAAGAATGGAACCAGCCTGGCCACTCATGGCATACACGAGTGCAGATGTCGCTCTGCACGGCTTAGTTGGGTGGGCAGCTTTAGTCTTCCAGCCGCGGGCCGCAGGTGGGCAGAGATGTGCAGCGACGGCCTCTTCCAGCGGGGGAAGCTTAGTATAACCTTTTTCCATGGTGAGGGCAGCTGAAGAAGAATAATGGACGCGTGCTGAATAGGGGGCACGCCTTGATTTCGTTAGTTCTTCATGGACTTCCAGGAAGAACGGGGCTGGTCTCTGGCGGGGGCCTACTTGTAGCGCACGGCTGCAGGAACCACTCATCGAGCCGGCTGGAGGTGGGCTCCTCAGGAGCCGACCAATCGAAGCCCAACTCGTTAATGGCCTTGGTAAGGACTCAGATGAGCTCTGAGTCCTGCTGAGTTCGTCTTTTTAGTTGGCGGATGAGGTGGAGTCATCGCTGGAGTTCGCCCAGTCCTCCTCTTCAGATGCAGCCGGAGACATCGAATCATCACAATCGCCCTCGGAGCCGCCAAATGAAACCAACTGAAACCGTCTCACACCAGATGAGGGGCGCTGGTCATCGCGGGTGAAGAGCACAAGAGAAGGGAGGGAGAGGTATGTGGGCACTGGGCCGACGTGAGCTCGCTAAAGCCCCGTGGCTTCTTTCGCCTCGGCTCGAGAGGGGAAGAGAAAGGGAGAGCGTGCAAGGCAGGATCGCTCTCTTTAAAGAAAGCGATGCATGAGCGCAACAGTGCGAGATTCATGCTCCCGCAGTGCGAGCAGCTGGTCTCAGTGAGAGCAGCCTTGGCTTGGGCTTCTCCCAGGCATTCGATGCACTCGGTGTGCTCGTCCAAGGGAAGCAGGGGAGCCCTGCATGAGCCACATTCATGGTGTGACATTTTGCAACAAATGCCTCTGTAATTTGCTCTTTTAGAAGGAAAATTGCTCTTTGAGATTATCGCCGGATCAGCTGCAGCTGCGAAGTGCTGTTAATCCGATGCTGGGGCTTAATTCAACAGTGAATAGAAAGGCTTTTTATCTTCTCTGTGGAGTCAACGAGGAGATGATCTTCGAGCTTGAAGGAGAAAAATTCTGAAATTCTGAAATGGCTTTCAGCGCTTAAATAGGCTGTCGGCCCTGCCTGTTTCGGCGGGCGAAAAGCCATTTGTTTGTACAGGTGCACAGACATGAACCAATCAGGCCTCAGTATTCGGGTTTCCCCATAAGCGAGTGAACCATATTGAAAGAGACAATTATTTAAAAATAGTAATAACAAAAAAAAACATATTTCACAATATTACTGTTTTACTGTATTTTTGATCAAATAAATTAAGCCTTGATGTTCTTCCAAAAACATTTAAAAATCGTATTATCCTTAAACCTTGAAACATAAGTGTAATTCTTATAGTATATGACATAAATTAATATATTAAAACTGATCATATATTTACAAGTTCCACATATATCTATTCTATTCTATAGAATATTATATAAGATAACATATATATTCTATTCTATTCTATATATATATATATATATATATATATATATAAAGTACATTTACTGCGTTAGATTAAACTAGGAAGGGTCATAGCACTTGCATATTGTTGTCCTATTGTTAATTTAACTGCTTCTATTGTTCTAATTTGTAAGTCGCTTTGGATAAAAGCGTCTGCTAAATGAATTAATGTAAATGTAATGTAAATGTATATGTATATGGATTGAATAAGGTAGTTTGACTTTTATGTCAACATCAATGTTTCCATCATCAACCAAAGAGAGAGGTTGTCACATTTGTTGTGTATACACACACTGTCTGTTTTAATAATAATTAACACTTAACACTTTAATAATTAACACTTAACACTTAATTAAATCAACAATCACTGATGGTCAAAAGAGAAGCCCTAGAGCTAAGTCGTGATGAGATATTATCAAACAGCATATGGCCTTTCGTCAAGCAGCACCGAGGATTAAGAGGAGCAGACACTTCAGTCAGTCTCCATGAACATCCCTCTAAAGAAACTATTCATGGATTTATCACAGAATTTAATATTTAATGGTCATGGGCCCTATTTAGTATCAAGACAAGGAAAAAAAACTCAAGAGCATAATTCCTCAGTAATAATAATAATAATAATAAAATAAACTTTTGCACTATTCAAATAGATAATTGGGGGACAAAAAAAATTTTTTTTTAATATATTTTTCTAAATTTCGTAAACTTTAAACTGACTTTTGAATATATATATTTGGTGTCTTGGAACTTACCCAAAACTAAATATTGATGGGAAAAAAGCCTTGCATGTTGTCATTTTAGTGATCATACTCACAGTGCTAATGTAGTCTGAATGAAGGTAAGCATGCAGGATACATACACTTAATTTCATTCTCCTGCTTCTTCTTCTGGCAAGCTGGGGTATGAGCTCCAGAAGAGGGTGCAACACAGAAGACTGACACATACACATATATAGAGAGATATCATGAAGATGAATATAGAGAGATATGAAAACCATGAACATCTGCTCCTGGGATTGGCCAAGGGTCGCAGAGAGGACTCTTGTGCGTTCTCTCGCGCACTTATCTGTCCTCAGTGCGGCTCAGTGTTCATTTGGCACACATGGTGCACTGATGTTCAGTAAAATCACAGGCATGCAGGCCATGCCAGAGCACATGTGGGGTAATGTGAAGTTATGATGTCAACATCAGGTGGTAGTGTTTTTGTGTCTGTTTGTGAGTGTTACATAACAATTATGTTATGAATATGTACACCTGATTCGATATTTGAAACACATCACAAAACAATGCTTTTGTAATGTGGTGGACATGCAAGGAATGGACAGTAGGAAGAAACTAAATAGTTCCTCTGATGGCATCAACACAAAATTGCATGTAAATTAAATTTGGAAAATGTTAAGATAAAATTAGGTTCTCTTCTGGTTTGAGTCTGAGCCAAAATTCAGATATTAATTCACCAAAAAAGTCAATCTAGTGCAAATTATAATATAGGAGATAATTAATGTTCTTTTCCTATGTGTGGATGCTATCAAGGAGGAATCATGATGTCAGAGGTTGAATGCATGCAATGGGAACTAAAGAGTAGATAGATTTATATGTAGTAAGAGTAAATTATCTGAATAATATAGGTGACACTGTAGACTTAGTGGAAGCATTATGAAGATAATACATAGGTAAAATAATAAAATCAAGATTTTATTTTCACACATTTATTTATTTGGTGTGTAGCCGTGTAATAAGTTCTGATCATCCAGTCAAGGTTTTTTGCAAGTAAGACTTTGGTTATTTTATTTTATTTTAGTTCATTTCTCGCATTGACTGTTCATTATTCTTTATGGGAATGTAGCTAAGATTAAGCTTTTGCACATACTTGGCCCAAAAGGGAACTGTGCAGTGGCCTAAAATGTATTTAATTTACGTGAGCTTTATTTAATTCCCGAGTATTAGATCACAGATTGCAATTTGCAGTCGAGTGTTACTGAGGACAGTGCAGCGTAGCAACAGTGGCTGAGTGCTGAAAGCAACAGACACTAAACAACTCTTGAGGAAACCTACCGTCCCATCTGTAAATCTTGCACCACTCGGTTTAGTGTACTGAAATAAGAACTATAGATACATGTACAGACACACAAATACAAAACCATATACAAAAACACATAACATACACAAACATATACACAGAAAGGCAAACACAAAGACACCAAAATCAAAACAAACAAAAACATGAAAAACATTCATAAAATAAAAAATAACACCATAATCCATAAAAAGACATCATGATGTTATGATGTCATTGAATTGTCACTGCATTGAATGTGTTTGAAAAAGCGACCTCAAATTAGACCTCAAATGTCACATGCTCACCCTTTTGCTGATCTCTCGAGCTGTGATCTCCTGCATATACAAAAAGTAAACATTAAAAAATCATGAAAATGAATCGTCCTTTTATTAATCTATAAATTACAGGCTTTACAAATAACTGAATTTTTTTTTGTGTGTGTATTCAAATACATTCAAATTGGTACAGTGCTTACATGCTTACTGGTAGCTGAAACTAGGCCTATTTAATAAACAAACATGCAAAGGTTGGCAGCGATGTGTAGAATATCTTCATAGTTCTACGCATGCTGATTCCGTGTGGGCATGAATAAAATTCACCTTTGATTTTTGCAGTGATCCCAGCATTAGGAAACACAGGTCCTCCAGGACATCAGATGTCTGGCAAAGGTTAAAAGAAAAGAAAACAAAATGGATTATGGACAGTTTAAATGTCTGAGCCTGAGCCAAATGAGTCAAGTAACTAAATGATGTGCTGGAAGTGTCCATTTTCAAGTGAATTTCTACAGGAAATGTTAAGAGCACAATTAATTGGGGGTTCATAGCGCAGTAAACCGACTGTTATTTATACAACGTTTTTTATATGTATCTATAATTTTACACACCATAATTCACTTACGGTTTGCTTCAAAAACACACACATAAGTAGCTGTATTGCAAATGGCAACAACAACTATTTTAACGATCTGAAACACAAGTATCAAACGCGAAACGCAAGTAACTTTGTGGGCGGATCTCTAAAATGGGTTGGTCTGAAGTAGCTACATTACTCATAGGTGTGGTTTGGGCATAACGTGAAATGAACCAATCAGAGCATCATCTCACATTCCCTTTAAAAGCAGGCGCACTTGTTTCATGGCGGATTGCTATTAGCGCACGCCAGGAGCGGTTCACAGCCGAGAACAACGTTCTCGTCAGGGCCGTAAAAGACAGAGAAGTGACCATTGTATGGGGATGGAGAAACTCACCCAAATTAGCTTCGGTTAAACAGGCGTATAATAATTTGGGTAAATGTGTAAGCTAGATTTATGCCTATTTTTCACATCTTCATGGACACCACAATGATTTCCTTCGTGTGGTAATATCTTTCCTTGTAATTATATGGTTTGCAAAAATGGGAACAGCTGCCTGCATCTGTGTAGATGAGAGAGGCAAGTGTATGCGCGTTGTGCACACGCTACATTATGGCCAAGCATGCGCCCTTAAAATAGCATCTGAATAACGCGCGACTGACTTTAGACTAGGTTTTTCCTGGTCTGTGGCGGAAATGTTTTCTGAAACTGCAAAATAGCGCCAGGGAACGATTGCGCCGGAACAAGCCTCCTCTTTTCGCTGAACCGCCCCCGGGAGCACAAGTTAATTCACTAATTTACCGACGTGCGTCTGTGGAGGAAATGATACATGCGTCGGTGTGCAAAGTCATTTGCGCTGGGTGCAAGATAGGGCCCCATTACTCACTCTAAAGGATGGGTCTGCGTAGAGGTAGAATGAGCAAAGATCAGATATCTAAGAAAAAGACAAAAATGCAGTTGCAATTTGGCAGCTTGTATAAACGAGATTCAAAGAACTAATAAAAAGTTCCAACTGAAAATTAATCATGTCTCTTTTTTTGATGTTTTGTTTATCATTTCTCCAAATGCCCCAAAACACATATTATTCTGTGCTTTCATATCCCAGCCTCTAGATCCCCAGCTTTACCCATGTAATTGCTCATGTACACACAGTTAGAACATGTAAACAAAGCAGAGGTGAAATCATCACTTAAGTTAACATGTACTGAAACTGAACAAATATGGGATAAGTCATTTGTGATGAACTTTTGTCTCTGAGGAAATTTCTATATAACTGGATGCATTATAAGTGATTTGTTGGAAAAGTAAAAAAGGAAAGGACTCATAAGTATTGACACTTAGTAAATCATACACACCTGGGTTAGTAACTGCTCATGCTCTATTGAAGATGGATTCAAGAGCACTGGAGCACCTGCAATTTAGGCAGAAATCATTATTACATATATTCCACTACTATTTAGTGTTACAAGCAAAGTGAATTTTAATCATATGTAAACGATGTATGAATTTTGATTGGAATATGACAGAGAAATAATTGTTATATTGACACATTGAGTTCTACACAGCATACTGTGGTTTTGTCCACTTTTAGTGATTACAGAGTTTCAATTGGTCACGACTCACAATTATTTGGTAAATCTCAAATCTTATTATGATATCTACCTGTCTATATTCTAAAGCAATCTTCATTGTCAAGAGGTTTCTTGCAGTTGCATCACAAAATTGCCAATGAAATCAATCTGTAATCCTTGTGAGGTTTGGTTCGGAAATTAATACTCATGCTTGTCGATTTTCTTGTTTTGGTGATTTTGCCGTCTTCCCTCAATGGAATAAGCTCTAATTTGGTTGAGTTTGTTAAGTTAGTGGAGTCTAATTGAGTTTGTTTATTGATCTACTGTGTGGGTCTTTCAATCTGGACTTTCTTTATAAACCATTGCTGTCAAAAAGTGTTTTCCATGCTTGATTTTGTGGTCTTATTTGTGGTCTGATTTAAGTCTTAGAATAGGTTAATCATTAGGCTGTAATTACATATTCCTAGTCAAACAAATAAATAAAAAATAGTAGTAGTTTAGGGAAGAAACCATACAGTACCAAAAAGAAAATACTTGTGCAGTTAAAATAAATAAATTTGTTATTGTAAACTTTCATCCATCTCTTATGACATTTAACAATCAGTTGTGAATGAGTCACATTAGTCTAATCTGACAACATCTCTCGTGGCATTTCTTATACTGCCATTATATTATTCAAATGCTTGTGACATCACTGCTGTCAAAATTGTCAAGCTCTCTGCTGGACAATAACACTTTTTTTTCTCAGTGACATCATAATTAGCAGTTACATGACTGAATCCAATTTGACGGTAAATAGCTCTTGGTATAAAGAGTGAATGCTTTGGAGATGATCAAGAAAATTATTTATCCTTGCTGTGTTATGATTATAATTAACTAAATGAATCTGGTACATAACACTGTTTACTCCAGCATCATTTTCCAGGTTTATTGAAAAACATACAACATTTGTACTGTGCTAATAATTGGTCTCGAACTAACAACGCTGTAATAAAAAAAAGGTTGCTGCCTTAAATTTGTATGTACAATCAACTTGGATGTTTAAGTCATTTCAACTTAAAACTTAAAATATGAGTTGAATCTTGTATACCTTAAAAGGTAAAAAGTAGAAAATTGCTTAACCTATTTCGATGTGTTAAAGCAATGTAAAAACATGTTTTCATAACTTATTGATCATATATTTTTTTACAGTGAATGCACTTTAACAGAATTCACTGCCCTGCCTAACAGTACAAGCCCTTTAGTTAATGCGTCACAGTGACGCATTCCTGCTCAATATCTACTGAAAAACTAATGCAGCACATTGTGAACCGTAAGCAAGAGAACTAAGTTTGACTAAGCCTTCCGTATAGATCAAAATCATATACAAGAATGAAATCAGTCAATCCAAAGGCAAGGTAAAGACAGAAGTTTTAGTTGAGGACAGCAAAGCACTTGTTTTTTAATACCTTAATATTTATTTTTAAAGCACTGTTTGAGATATTAAATAAATACTGAGAGTATTCTGACTCTCTTGTTTTGATCCTTCAGTAATATAACAACACTGTACCTCTATGACTGTACAGCTGGAAAACCTCCCCTTGATTTGGTAAATATATATACAAAAGATTATGATGCTAAAAAAGATATAAAGATATAAAAGCATGATGATGATAAAAAAAGCATTTTAGCAGATAAACTTATAGACTACATTTTTAAATAAAATAAGTTAATTCATATTATATTATTTTAATTAACATCATTATGTTGCTGCTTGGAACAGGCATTAATTCAGATGGTTTAGTTTTGGGGGAGAGAATTGCACAACTGAATAATCTTTCTCATTGGAGAGATAAAGTACTAGGCCACCAAACTTCTTCAACTAAGTTATTCTAACATCACTAAATAAGTAAAAGGAGAGATGTATGTGGAAGACTTACTTGTGGTGATGGGTATGAAGGAGATGAAGAGGACCGCGAACATCAGGGTGGAGTTGTGTGCTGGGCTCATCGCGCTCTGAGCTGCTTCGCGTTCACACTGACTGCTGTTCCTCATGCTCTCGTCTCGTGCGCGTCAGTCAGTCAGTTTGCGACGGTTCTTGTGGTGCTTTCTCCGTCTGACTTGCCAGCCAAACATTATGAACTCTCGGAGTTACACCCTCTTCGTAAATCGACTTGCAAAGTACGTCACGATGAATGAGCCCCGGCACGTGATTAATTTACACAAACGATGATGTGATATGAGTGGTCAACGCTATGAGTAATCAAAGTAAAACTATTTAATCTTCAACTGCACATTTTAGTGTAGCCTACCGTATATACATACGGTTATTTGTGTTAACGTAAAATGCATTTGGCTTTTACATACATGTATAAATATATATATTTTAAATATTGCCTGTTCTATGACAAAACGTTTGCTAAGATACAAACGTCCTGGTGTAAAAGTTAACAAATGTAAATCTATTATATGGATCACACAGAAGACAAAACAAAGGAACGTTGAATAAAATAATGGTACCATTACTATTAAAGATTCATTATATATGAATACGGTCATTCCTCTGGTTGACAACAGTGATTCGTAGACAAACACGTCATAAGTCTCTTTAATGTTTGCGGGCAAACAAAATAAAAAATAAAAAGTAAACAAAGTAACACGGCAGGTATCTCTATATCAGTTGCCTTTCTCCAGTGTCTCTCTATGTGAGAAATAAGAGTTTGTTTCAGCACCACATGATGTGGACAGCTCCCGGCTACAGTTCCCCTCGAGTCCAATTACCAAAGAAATCTTCTCTAAATGCAGAAATTAGGAAATGAGTGCCATAAGATTTAAACATGTCCTAAACATGAAAGAAATCCTGTAAATTCTGTAAATGATTCAGACTATGATGTTCATTTATGCTTAGTTATCTAGAACAAACTAATGAAACTTCCTGGAAAGAATTGGACTCACTTGCCATTAATCTACTTTCAATCCATTTTGCTCTGCATTTGAGATATCTTTGGAATATCTAATGATTACTAAACCACAACAGTTAAACATTAGATTTAGAGCACATTATGGCATACAGTTTTCAGAAAAAGAAATTTCTTATGATTGTTTTTTACTATTGGGAATGCATTTCCTTTGGGAATCAATTATCAATCCATACTTACTCCTTGGTGTTCAAACAGGCATTCTTATGAATCAGTTAGTACATTAAAATAGCTCACTAGTGTAGGCTACCTGAGAGAGAACAAACAATACAAGACAATGTATACAAATTCTGCTCTTTGGATCTTTTTTTGTAAACGTCTCCCTGTTATGTTGCAAAACATTTTAATCATGTTATATTACAAAACACATATAAATGCATTTAAACAATGTTCTTGTTTTAGCAAACTGCAGCCTACCTGATATTACTGTTAGTCAAGAAGTATTTATACAAAGCACTACTGTTTACTTTTTCCCAAAATGTATCATCTATGGATGCAGTACTTAATAAATATACATTTGATAAATTTGCACAGATGCTTTTGTACAAGAATCAAGAGTTTTGTGCAATTAGTATCACTGTATGAGATTGACAGAAATTACCTACAAATAATTAAATTTGAGTCCTATATTAATGCTGTTTGTGGGAGACAAGCATGCATGTAATATTGTTCATGTTATATTAAACTTAAGCCTTTAATGCAGTGAGTGAATTGAACACCCAATGCTATTCAGTGAATTGAGTAGATTGTGGCAGGATATGAGGATGAAATAAACCTTTATGTTTAGTCAACATGATGTCCTTTTCACAATTTTTTTCACAACTTTCCCTTTTTTACAAACATCAAGAGTTACCTTCACGCAAGTGTTCCCTTCGTATCATGTGATTTTGACTGCACTGAAGTAACAAGGGAGTGCTTATGTCACATTATTAAAATAAATAGAAGGTTTGCAATTACTTTTATCAAATTTGCAAATAACTGGGAAGATGAAGACGTTGGAGTGTCATAGAAAAACAAAAAGATTCAGCCTTTTGTAATCAGCTTTGTCCAATTTTTGAGGGTGTGGCTATAGCTCCTTTGAGTGGGATGTAGATACAGATAATAAGATTGCATCAATGTCTGTTTAATATCTCCTCATTATGAAAATGTCAAGAAGTGGTGTCATGGGCTCTAGAGTAAGATTCTCAGCATTGGGATATGGCCTCAAATTTCCGGGCATTTTCGAATGTATGTGTCTGTATGTGTGTAATTGAACAATGGGATTGTTCATATTCATTTGTTTGAGTCAAAACATGCTTAGACAATGTGTCCACCTGTCTAGGTAAAATGAAGCCTGTGGTTGAGCATGCATAGGGGGAGGTGTGCTGAGTTTGAGTGCCTACCGCCGCACATCATGACGCACAGGGGAGAGTGAGATTTGATTCACAGCTAAGCATAGCGCCACTGGGAAATATCGGCTAAATATCAAAGTGAATAAATAATCAGTGAATATCCTTTACAAGAGGGTTATTGCTGGAGTTTTGGAGTATTGGGACTGGATGACTGAGTAGCTTCAGCAGGACTGAAATAAATACAATGAAAGCTTTCACACAGGTTAAAGAGATAATTTATTCGGCAAGAGGGACAGAAAAGGAATAAGGTAGGAATGAAATTAAGAGGATTAATAAAAAAAAACATAGAGAAAAACACGCTGCAGAGTTAAAAAGGATAGGTGAGATGGAAACACATATAATGCACATTATCAGAATTACTATTTAGAAGTATATAAGCATGAGCAACAGTTGCTCTCCAAAGTGAGGACTGTCACCACATATATACATATATTATATGATTGCCCTTAGTTACACCACATTTTTCACACTAACATATATATACCATAATCTGATCATCTGTTTCTAAATGTTGGTACTTTTTCCCCAAAAAATATTCAAACTGATGCTTTTCTCCAAACCTCTTAAAATAAGGAAACCAAGCAATTTAACACCAATTTAACAAAGGCACCAACAATATTAGTTTATTAAACGCCTAATTTTTGATTTTGTTTTTTTGTCACTTTTTCTGTTTAATAACAAAAACAGCTTTATTTTATAAATGGTTTATTTTTTTATGGTTTTGTTGAAAAAATGACTTTTTGTCCCATTATCAAACACTTTTGGTTTCAGAATAAATTATTCATGCATGACAGCCAGCAAAACAAATGCACTTTTGAAGGTTACATTCACAAAAAAATAAAAAATAAACTAATTTACTTGACCTTAAGATCCAAATGTATATTATTATAGGACCAAAAAAGAAAAGAAAAAAGAAATGGATGGAGGATGAGAGGATGGGGATTGATCCCAAACCTTTAGGGTACCACAAGTCTGTAAGTTTTATGAAGCCATTTATTGACACTATTGTGGCTTTAGTTTAATGGACAGGGGGATTTACAGTACTGGCTTATACCAAATTACTTATTGGGCAGTTGGGTAACTTGGGGTCTCTGTGACCCAGGAGCATCATGGGAATTTTTTATTTATTCAGATTCATGCTGACCTATAGGTGATTTACGCATGACTCACACAACAAGTTTATTAGCGATAATCTCTGCTGTCCTAACATCCACTCATTCCCCCACCCATTCTTATATAAACCACCTACACCCTCCCAAATCCATTTCCCCAACAGTTTTTAGTTTGCACATAAAGTTATGTCTGTTGGATCATTGGGGACACATAATGTCAAACATGTAGCATCAGAGTAATTTGCCATCTAGAGAGTAGATGTTGTTCCTGACTCTTAATATACAGTACATAAAGAGCTCTTATGTGCAGTTATTATATAACACATGTTCGGATTCTTTATCATCACTCTCTAAATTAACTCTCTAAAACAAACTGGCTCTGGTTGTTGTTTTTCAAACAGTTTAAAATGTTTCTCAAATGCTCTTTATACTGAAAAATGTCCTTCAAAATGAGTCAGATGACCTAAACGACAAACATTTCCAGTTTTTATAACCTGAATGTTTTGGAAGTAATTTACGCTATACAATCCATGGTGAACACTCATACCCATAAACATCCATTTATAAATGTCAACAGTCACTTACTTTAATGTGAAAATGGTGGTGTTTTTTTTTACTCCTCTGCCTTGTTTACAGTGAAAAGAGGCTGGGAAATTAACCTTATCAATATGGCAAGATACTGACATTAGGTCATTGACTTCACAGCAATCTTGGAAAATCAATGGGTAGCGAGCAGCTGCACACAATATAGCCGCATCAGATAAGCCACTATGTAATTAATGCTTCCGCTGAATATGGCCGCGGGCATTAGAGAGGGAACTCCAGGCTGAGGGAATAAACACTGATATTTCAGAGCACTAATTATAGAGGGCATGTTGTCTTTCAGAGGGATGAAGAGTTTATCAGGGTCTATAGTGAGCCCTAAAGAAAAGACATGCGATAGACACAGAATCAAAGCAACAAACCATTCCGGTTCTGGACATATATAGGGCCTTTCACAGTACCCACACTTGTGCACTTTGCACTTGACTGCTTGTCTACTTACATTATGTATTTCTTCTATTTGTATTCTTGTACGTCTAAGTGTTCAAGTGGGTGTGAAGACTACAACTGTGTGTATAACTTTTTGATTACCCAATGGGACACACTTACAACATATAGGTGGAGCGGAGGCGGAACCGGGGGGCAGGATGGAGGGCCAGGTCCTTTGAGTCGAGGAAGGAGTGAAGATGGAGTTAGTGCAGGAGGCTAGGGCAGAGCAGGCCGGGCCGGAGGCCAGGGCAGAGCTAACAGGGCTGAAGACAATTTCTGCAGAGCTTACGGCAACCACGGCAGAGCAGATGACCACCACAGTAGAGCAGATGGAACTGAAGATCCCCACAGCAGAGCAGAAGACCACCACAGCAGAGCTGACAGGACTGAAGATCCCCATGGCGGAGCAAAAGACCACCAAAACATAGCAGAGAGCACTATAGATCCCAACGGTGGAGCAGATGACATCCACTGCAGCGTAGACGGGACTGAGGATCCCCATGATGGTGCGGAAGACCACCTTAGTGAAGTTGAAGGCCACCACGTTGGAGCAGGCAGAACTGATGACAACAACGGCGGAGTTGAAGACCCCAGGGCAGATCTGGTGGAACTGGATACCACCATGGCTTATCAGGCAAAACTGTTACAAAGAGCATAGAGAGGTTAGGGGCCGTGTCAAAATAGCTAGAAGGTTCCGTTACAGTCTCCGTAGCCATAACAGGGCTGGCAAGGCAGGCAGTGTCTTTCATCATGGCGTACTCGGCCGAGACACTAGAACTCAAAACAGCCTCTCTGGCCGGGAAGAAACAGGCAAGTAATTCAATAATGGCCTCCGAGGCCGCATCAAGGCAGACAGGAAGTTCAGGGACTACCTCCGTGGTCACAGCTCAGGGACAACCTCCAATGATGTATCGGGCCAAACAGGCAACTAGGAGACGACCTCCATGGTCATGTCAGGACAAGCAGAGAGTTCACTGACGACCTCCGTGGTCGCATCAGGGCAGACGGGAAACTCGGGGACGACCTCTGTCCTATCACAGCAGACAGAGAGTTCAACTAGGAAAAACTAGATCAGGTGCTGCCGCCTCAGGAGAAACTGAAGCGTATGCTGCCCAGACACACAAAATGGCTATCGCCGTAACAGGGAGAACCACGTTCTATTAATCATCGAAACAACACCCCATTCCAGCTAGTTTGTAGATGATTTAAATCAAGACATATATCGTTTGTGTCACGGATACACCAGGTTCCATCATCACTCCCTCACAATGATCACCCAAGTACTAATCACCTGCACCTGTCACTCATCAGCCCATCAGCCATGGTCATGGACTACTTAAGCACACACCTCAGTCAAATACATTGTCTGTTCTCCCAAGCTGATACAAGACTAATGCTCTATTTGTCTGTGTATGACTTATCTAAGATTCCAGTTCCTACTCCAGCACTCCACGATTTCCACTCCATTTCCTTCGTCTCCAACGTCTCCCTCCTTCGACTCCGTGAACTTCCCCTAGTCTCCGTGGATTCTCCCCTGTCAGCGGCAACTGAGGTGTGTGCATACAGTACCATCCATTACCTTTGTTCATTCCTCACTCAGCTATATTCAAGAAAAGACTGTTACTTTCATCCTCCATACCATCATAGCTCATTGCTCTGTTTCATCCTGATACCTGACTGTTTTCACTCTCTGTTGCATCAATAAACTTGTTTAACTGTTCTCCCATTGTACTCTCTGAGTCTGCATATAATTACAGAAGAACAGACCATAACAACTCACAAGTAGCATGAGCAGCTTGACTCCCGATACAGCTCCAATGGGCGAAAACAATATGGCAGTATATGAACAATATGAACCAGATGTGGATTACATGCAAGTTGAGACCACCCGTCTAACCCCGGCTGAGCGGCAACGTCGGCTGACCCAAGGGCTCTGCCTGTATTGTGGTGCTAAGGGGCATGTTATCAATCACTGCCCCATTCGTCATCCGCGCCCAGTGGTGAGTTTTGTAAACAATATTAATTACAAGTTATCACCACTTACCTCCATTGTATGTCTTACAGCCTCTGACATCTCCATTTCAATCAATGCCCTCATCGACAGTGGATCAGCCGGCAATATCATTTCCGGGAAGCTCTGCGATCACCTCAAGCTCAAGAAGAAATGCACCGAGGTCTGCTACAAGATCCAGTCAATAACAGGAAAACTGCTCAGCCGGGGCAGAGTTCGCCATTGTGGTGGACCAGTACAACTACAAGTAGGTCTCCTTCATGTCGAGAACATCGAACTCCTGGTTCTGGAGAATTCCACCGCCGACAATGTCCTTGGACACCCCTGGCTCATCCAACATGAACCGGTTTTGTCTTGGGCCACAGGCGAAGTCCTGAAGTGGCATGAGAAATGTTTCTCTTCATGCTTCCCTGAACTACCCATCTCAGCATGCCAGCTAGTCAAACACGTACCAGTCCTGTCCACCTCGATTGAAAGTCTCCCTAGAGAAACAATCTGTGGATAATCCTGCCGATTATGCCCCCTTCAGTGACGTATTTTGCCCATGCCGAGCCTCCCAACTACCACCTCCCAGACCATGGGACTGCGCCATTGAACTCACACCGGGTGATCCAGTTCCCAGTGGCAAGATATATCCTCTCTCCATCGTTGAACAGAAGGCCATGGAGAAGTATATACAGTAGGCACTTCAACAGGGTTACATCCGTTCTCTAAAAAAGATCCTGGGCCCTATCTTGCACCCAGCGCAATTGACTTTGTACACCGACGCATGTATCATTCCTATTTTGCACCCGCGCAAAGCGCGCTTTTCCCTCCACAGAAGCACGTCGCTAAACTAGGGAATGAACTTGCGCTCCCTGGGCGGTTCAGCGCAAAAAAGGAGGCGTGTTCCGGCGCAAACGTTCCTTCATGCTATTTTGATGGTTTAGAAAACAATTGCGCCACTAACCAGGAAAAAATTGTTTAAAGGCAGTGGCGCGTTGCGCATGTTATTCATATGCTATTTTAAGGGCGCATGCTTGGCCATAATCAATGTAGCGTGTGCACAACGCGCATACACTTTGATTCTCTCATCTACACAGAAGCAGCAGTTTTCATTTTTGCAAATCATACATTATTACGATAGATTGATTTGATTTGATTTGAATATTTTATTTCGAGCTAAAGAAAAGAAAAACAGAAATATATATATATACATAATAAAAGAGAAAAAAAAAGACAAAATAATTTACATTACAGCTCGAAAAGGAGTGGGAAGAAGACAAGCTTATTGACTCCCACCCCTGTTCATAAACCCAAATAACAATAGACAACAACACTGCATATTTCTTACCATTTTACAAAACAACTATCAACCGTGTTGGTTACATATTAACAAATGCGACACTGCATTATACCAGGTCAATATTTACAGTATCTCACACACTACAACCAGTGTATTATTTCTGTCTCCCATACAGAATTCATTACCATGTTGGCATTACCGTTATTCATCATCACCATTACAACCAGCATTACTCTGTATCAAAGTGTTTAAATGATACATAAAATACTCTACTTTTATTCATAAAAGGTACAGTAATCTCAGACCGATTGATGCTCATGATAACAAGAATAGTCTTAATGATATGTGTTAATAGGGATTCGTGGCTTTTCCTTATTTTCTGTGACTGGACCTGCTGCCAGAGGGGAGCAGCCCCCGAGCAACCAGTCCATCATTTGTTAAGTGTCCTATACTATGCATTAAAAGAGACAAATTTTAGGAGTCTGCTGCCAGAAGAGGGTTTCCTCGAGCTGCCGGCCCCCACATGTCTGCCCTATACTACTAGTTATGTTGAATGCGGAGTACATAGATATGTGCATGTTTTACTTCTAAGAATTAAATTCCTTTATATTACCATCAGCATCAATAGCAATACCTCTGTCTGAATCGATTGAGTTTGATTCTAAGAATAATCCACAGATTGTTAGGTATTAATCCTAGACTTTTACATTTGAAGTTTAAAGTTAAAATAGTGATGATAACAACACAACAGCAATAGCAATAACAGTGGCAGTAACAACTGCAATAGTATAATAGTAACAACCACAATATACTTCATTATTAATTAGATCTGACCTTTAAAGTACACAGCACTTTGTAACACCCATTAGCAATCAAGTACCCATTTCCTCCTTCTGGTACTTTGACCATACCATTTTTTTATATCTTGATTTGAAATGATGAATATTTGGACATTGTTTATATTCTGCCCCCAATTTGTTCCAGAGTTTAACTCCACATACAGGCACACACATACTTTTCCTAGTGGAAGACACTGCTTGAACCTTAAAGTTATCCAGATAGATAGATAGATAGACAATTTATTATAAAAGCATACATCTAGCTTACACATTTACCCAAATTATCATACGCCTGTTTATCCGAAGTTAATTTGGGTGGGTTTCTCCATTTCAATGTAACTTCTCTCTTTTACGGCCGTGACGAGAGCGTTGCTCTCCTTGGCTGTGAACCGCTCCTGGTGCGCAATAGCAATCCGCTATGGAAAAAGCGCGTCTGCTCTTAAAGGGAATGTGAGATGACGCTCTGATTGGTTTATTTCACGTTACGCCCAAACCACACCTATGAATAATGAAGCTACTTCAGACCAACCCCTTTTAGATTTGCGCCTGGCGCAAGAGTCATTTATCCCGCCGGGAAAATAGCAACAGCACCCAAGACCCGCCCACAAAGTTACTTGCGCTTTGCACTTGACACTTGCGTTTCAGATCGTTAAAATAGGGCCCCCTGAGTTATTTGAAAAAAGAACAAGTTCATATTGCATTTCTGCAGGAGACGCACTTGACGGCAAATGAACACACCAAGTTAAAACGTGACTGGGTGGGTCAAGTGTTTTACTCGTCCTTTACTAGTAAAAGCAGGGGTGTGGCCATTCTCATTCACAAACATCCGTGAGTGTTCAGGCTGATACCGCAGGTCGATATGTGCTGCTTAATGGGGAGTTGAGTGGAGAAACTTTTACTTTAATGAACGTATATGTACCCCTCATTCAATCTAATAATTTGATTTACCCCTGGGGTATGAAAAAGAGCTAAACCTGAAAAAGAGCTAAGTAGATCAAAGAAAGCTTGAAGTTAAGCTCCTGTAATAAGTATCCACTGGAGGCAAGTTGAGAGATGAGAACCCAAGTGCAGTTTAATATAAACAAAACAAAAACCAAAGCATGAACTTACAACACAGCAGATTACAGGAAACAATACTTGACCAAGACACATGGCAAACATGAGGGCTTAAATACACAAGACTAATGACTAGACAAGGGACACCTGTGAACAATGAACCAATGACAACATGACCCATCAGATAAGGGAACACATGGCAGGATCACAAGACTTACAAGGGTCACATGACAGACAAGGAAACATGACATAGAAACATGACAAGAACAAACCCAATATCGTGACAGAATCTCCCTTCTAAGGGTGACGCCCTTACAACAGAACATAATACCAGGAGGGTGGTGGAGTGGAGGAGGTCATGGGGAGGGATGGTGGGCCAGGCCCGTGCAGGGGGACAGGACATGGGACGTGGCCTGGCGTGGGTGGACCTGGGCCGTGGCATGGCGTGGGCGGACCCGGCAGTGCAGGAGGCCAGGGCGGAGCAGGCTGTGCTGGAGGCCAGGGTTTGTTTGTATACTTTACAGCAGAGGTCTTCAATCCTGCTCCTGGAGGGCCACTGTCCTGCAGAGTTTAGTTCCAACCTGCTTCAGCACACCTGCCTTTGAATATTCAAGCAATTCTGAAGAGCTTGATGAGCTGATTCAGGTGTGTTTGATTAGGGTTGGAACTAAACTTTTCCGGACAGTGGCCCTCCAGGAGCAGGATTGAAGACCTCTGCTTTACAGGTTAAAGACTTAAAGACTTCTTTGACGATTGTGAGGTATTCTGTAATGTACCCTTTTTTTTCTTTCTTTCCAGAGTTTGATGTGCATATGAACAGACTTCCAAGTCAAGGATAACAAATAAGGGATTCAGATGGAGGTTTCATGTTTTGCTTGCATGTTTGACTTGTGATGTGCTCCTCCCTTTGTTCTTTTCTATTTATGTGTTTTGAAAAATCCCTGTAATGCCTAAAATTGCAATAATAAAAAACAAACAAAAAAACAAGGATGGTGGCTTGAGGCCCTGCATTGATTACCTGGCATTAAACCAGATCACAGTGAAATTCCAGGATCCACTTCCCCTCATCCCAGCAGCCCTGGAACATCTTAGAGGTGCTAACATCTGTACCAAGCTGGAGTAGGAGTGGTGCTTTCTCAGCAGTTGGGGATGCCTCCTAAACTCTAGCTATGTGCCTTTTTTTTTTTAAACTCACTGTGGCGAAAAGAAACGACATTGGAAACCGAGAACTGCTGGCCATCAAAATGGCACTAGAAGAATGGCATCATTGGCTAGAGGGAGCTCATCAACCTTTCATTGTTTATAATGACCATAAGAATTTTGAGAGAAATCCTTGAGAGGCAAAACGCCTGAATCCTCGCCAAGCTGAATGGGCACTATTCTTCACCAGATTTAACTTTACCATCTCATACAGACCCTGCTCCAAGAACATCAAGGCAGCACTCTGTCCCATCAGTTCACTCCCGATGAGTCCAAGGAATCACCAGAGCCCATTGTTCCCTCTAGCCTGATCATCAGCCCCATCCAGGGGTCTCTTGAGGATCAGCTAGCCGAGACCAAAGCCAATGCTCCGCCGGGGTGCCCCCCAAACCATATTCCCAGAACTCGCTGTACTCCATTGATCCTCTCAGTTCACTCCTCCATGGGCACTAGCCACCCAGGGACCTCTCAAACTCTCTCATTGCTGAAAGATCGCTTCTGGTGGCCAGGAATGGCAGGTGACGTAAGAAGGTTCATCCAAGGATGCCAGGAATGCGGCATCTTCCAGCAGGTAAACTCCTTCCTCTGCCCGTACCTCAATACTCACACCTAGGAGTGGATTTTATAATGATCATTCAATAGTTTTTTTTTTTCAAGGCATGCCAGTTTATATTTTTGAAGAAACTTCCCACGGCCATGGAAACTGCTGAAATTATGTTTAACCACGTGTTTCACAACTTTGGCCTACCTGAAGATATTGTATCAGACCGAGGCCCTCAGTTCATCTCCTGTGTCTGGAAATCCTTCTCCCTCCTAGGTGTAACTGTCAGCCTCTCCTCTGGATACCAGACCAACGGGCAGAAGGAAAAGAAGATACAAGAGATTGGTAGCTTCCTGAGAACCTTCTGTTACGGCCACCAGAACGCCTGGAACCGGTTCAGAAATCCATCAGACAACCCACCAACGGCCTTATACCTTTTCAATGCATATTCGGCTTCCAGCCCCCTCTGTTCTCATGGTCTAGGGAACCCTCGGACGTCCCTGAAGTCGATTACTGGTTCTGGGAGAGTGAGAGAGTCTGGGACTCAGCTCATCACCATCTCCAACGGGCAGTCTGACGCCAGAAGAGCCATGCCGATGTCCGGTCGACCGGAGCTCCCATCTACCAGCCTGTGCAGAATGTATGGCTCTCCACTAGAGACATCAGTTTTCGACTGCCGTGTAGGAAGCCGAGTCCCAGGTACACTGGTCCCTTCACCATCAACCCGGTCACCTACGAACTTAAGTTACCTTCACACTACAGGATTCACCCCACATTTCATGTATCACTTGCCACATCAAAGCCACATCACTCACCTGTGTCTCCCTCTCCGTGGAGAATCCCCCCCTTCCTATGATCATCGAGGAAGGCACCATCTACGTGGTGCGAGAAATACTGGACTCCCGATGTTGTGGCGGCCAACTGGAGTGCCTAGTCGATTGGGAGGGCTATGGACCAGAAGAACATTCCTGGGTACATAGAGAAAACATTCTAGTTCCCACTCTACTCACGTCTTTCCATACCTCACATCCAGATCGTCCAGCCCCCCCATGGAAGAGGTCGGCCGCCTTGTCGTTGGGGTCCTCGGCCCTCAGGGCCATACTGCCTGTTTTGACTCTCTGTTGCATCAATAAACTCGTGTTTAACTATTCTCCCGTTGTCCTCTCTGAGTCTGCATATCATTACAGCCTGAAGCAGAGAATTTGCTTATTTTATCAAAAGTATTTTTTCATAGTTGAAATTTCTGCCATACTGCAGTGCTTGTTGTTCCATGTATAATTATTATTATAAGGCATACAGACTTCCTCTCTAATCATCCTGTGGCCACTAATGCACACACTAATTACACTAGTGTCCATTTTTGCTGTGTGCAATTTTGATCTAGTTTTAGTCTCTACGAATTGCTTTTCATCTTCCTCATTCATTTTCTGTTTACCACTCACCTCAGTTTTCATTTTTACCAGACATGAACATTTTGTGGGTTTTACATGTTAGCTTTGCTTATGATAATGCATTAGAGGAGTAAAAGTTACAAAGTCGGGGAAATAACCCCGTCATTAAAGTTATTATCCAGCCAGTACAAGTGGTTATGATTCTCACAGTGTCTTTTTCAACATTTCATCAGTCAAGCTGAGCCCAGGGGCTTTCTTTGAAATTGCATAACTTACTCAATGTGACAAGTGTCACAGTGTTAGCCATTAAAACGAATGTTGTCACTTATTTCCCAAGTGGCTACTTCACATCTTTCACCATAAGGTTTTTGTAGGAAAAAACCCACATCTGTTTTCTTAATGACTGTGAAGATAAAGTGTTCTCAGTTTAGTCTGAAATATATATATATATATTCATAAGCTGCTGTGTACTGTAGGTCTCATCCAGATATGTTACACTTTCTTTTGAGGAAGCCACATAAATGAAAATAGCTGCAAGCCACAACAGTGGTACACAAAAGTCTAATATCCTGTCAGTGACCAAACTTCCTTCCAAAAGAAATCTGAAATAGCTTTTAAAATGGCACTACTTGGTAGAAGACCTGGCAAAAATTAGATAAGATTTTGATATAGGTGAGTGTCCATCTCAAACTGAACTAGCAAAAGGTTGTTTGTGTTATTAGTTAAAGGTGCAGTATTTGTATTCACCAAAACAAACATGCCCCTACCCAAAAGGATCACACCCCCTATGTTGATGCCTCCACCCCCACATTCACATATATGCTATGCAATACAGGCATTATGGCAGAATCTGTTGCGCTTGCCGCCCGAGGGTATGATGTCATCAATTAGTGAAAGCAATTTGTGTTACTATGATAATTCTGGTCAAATGTCTAATTGTTATTTAGCTCCTCTACTTCTTCGATGGCAAAGTCATCCCTTCTTTCCAAAAAAAAAAAAAAAAAAAAACAGTTTTCATTAAGAGCTCCAAGTAACTAAAATATTATAAATGTGACAAGCACCTATTATGCCCCTTTTTACAAGATGTAAAATAAGTGTTTGATGTCCCCAGAGTGTGTATGTGAAGTTTTAGCACAAAATTCCCCACAGATATTTTTTATAGAATGTTAAAATTGCCACTTTTTGAGGATGAGCAAAAACACGCCGTTTTTGTGTGTGTTGCTTTAAATGCAAATGAGCTGTTGCCCCGGCCCCCTTTCAAGAAGAGGGCGGGGCTTCAGGAGCTCATGCAACAAACAAACAGGACAATCTCATGCACTGAAAAGTCAGCGGTGTTCAGTTCGAACCGGAGTCGGACAATAATGCCTACGGAGCCAGAGAATTAGAACAGGTATAGTTTAGTTTAATTCCGGTTATAACTTATGTTGTCACCTTGCTTTTACAGTTCGCAAATATATACAGACTTTATGTCTTTTCGGGGGTGCTTAATAAACTGGTAAACTTTATATACGTAAAACAACTCTGATGAACTGTAATAAAGTGCGCACTCTCTCTTTCATTACTGCCGTGACCAGTAACGTTAGGCCTATCACTCCGGAGACTGTAAAGTGGATTATAAACATTTTGTACTGATCCATCCTTTAGTGGGATAACTTTTTACAAAATCTGTTTTGTATTTGTATTGACCCTCATTCACAAAGCAGTCTGGTGTAAAATGATTTGCGCAAACATAAATGTTTGTAAGGGGACGCATTCCCTACAAAAATAATATTAATCCACTGCTCTGGCGTTGAAACAATGGCGGACTGTGTACAGCTCACTCAGGACGGGTCTAAAAACGGCAGTGTCCATCAGCAGTCGTGGGAGGGGCCTGTACAAAGTTACATCACTTTGCCCAGAATCTGTGAATGGCTTATTCTGAGACAGTGCTTATGATTTATAGGAATTTTTAAAACAGAACTTAGTGGATATTTATCATTATAGGGTGGTTGTGTACACACACTGCCAACACAAATTTATGCTCAAACACCATGTAAAAGTGAATTTTTCATAATAGTCGCCCTTTAAAGGGTCGTAGCGATCACTAAAAGTTGTGATGGTCTTTTCTCCCCTATTGTGATGCATATCAAGGTGAAACGGCTTCTTGAACAATAAAAAAAGGTTCAGTAGGACAGGACTTTTTTTCCATCAGAAATTGACTGGATGATTGGATTATTGTGGTTTGCCATTACTGTGATCTCATGTGACCAGTAAACACGTCATCAGAGAAGACAAGATATGTCACTGCAAGAGGGAGGGTAAGTTATTTTGATTAAGGATTACAAGGGCACATGAATAAAAAAAATATTGATGTGCATACCATGCTTGAATTCACTGAGTTCTTTAGAACGACCCATTTTTTCCACAAAACTTTGTAAATGCAGACTGCATGGCGCTGGATTTTATACACCTGTGGCAATGGGTCTGATTGAAAAACCTGAATTCAATAATTAAGAAGTGTGTCCCAATACTTTTGTCCATATAGTGAACACTGATGAGCCAAACCATTATGACCAGTCATGGGTGAAGCGAATATCGTAGATAATCTCCTAACAAGGCCACATATTAATGTCTAGGTAGATTAGATGGCAAGCATTCAATCAGTTCTCGTAAACAATGTGTTGGATGCAGGAGAAATGGGAAGGAATAAAGATCTGAGTGACTTTGACAAGGGCCAAATTGTTATGGGAATGCGACTGGGTCAGAGTATCTCTGAATTGGCAAGGCCATTTCTGGTCAGCAGTGTTGAGATTTCCTCCTTTAAAAAAAATATAAGCCCTATATTGGGATTCATGACAGATTACAGATAAAAATATAAATCATTGATGTGTTCATGATAATATAATGTAATGCTGTCAATCTCAGCATGCCTTACATTCATGGACTCATCTCATGACAATTTGTCAAAAAATCGGATTTATCCAGTGTCAATATTTAGTTGCCTCTGTCATCAATGGTACAAATGTCAGCATGCATTATGAAGACACTTTCAATCCTCCATGATGCACATATTCCAGTGTGAAAAGCCATTTGGGAAGATGATGTCGTATGGTCTGCCACCTTTGCATTTTTGGCATGTAGACTCCTCACCAGAACAGTTTTTTTGAGTGTTAATTTGAATGTTTTTTATTTTACTTATTCATAATATCCCAACTACCAAAAGCAAGTCAAGGTATACAGGCCACTGAAGTGATGGATTAGCAATGTGTTTACTTGCCCAAGGGCAGGTGATGCTATGTATCGATTGCAGTAAAGAGTGTTTGCGCTTGGATTTTTTACGTTACTTTTTCAACTTCATTGACATGGTGTTGGTGTGTGAATATGACTTTTAATATCCAGCTTATGTTCTCGTAAACAGCCCAAGGGAGAGCAGTATTAAGCTGCAAAAATGTCTGTCATTTTTAAAGACAGTTATTTCATAGTTCGGGAGCTTATAAGCAGGTATGCCTCCGAAGTTACCCACAGTCTTAATGTACATGCATATGGTAAAATAACTCAATAAATTCACTCAACAACCATTTTCTGTCTTTTAACCTGTGGAGAACGGCGATACGGTACACTGAAGAAAAACACAATATAAAAAAACAAAACCATGGCGAAAAAAACGTTGAAACCATGAAAACTGATTTATGTCTTCAAATGTGAAATCTGATGTTCATTTTAGGACATGAAAATTTGAAATTTGATAGATCATGAACAACAATCTTATTTAGCATAATTATAAAAACTTTTATAACAATAAAAGCACCTACATCTTGAGCATCACTTTAAAATCTTCTGTGCTCAGTCAGTTTTCCTGTGTAAGAAATTAAGCGACATTATTAAATAGAACATTGTATTCATTTAAAAGCTATATTTTATCCATAGAAGTAAGAGGTTCCAGTTAATAAATATTAACAATGTGGTCATTCTTCATACATGAAAAAAAGAAAGAATGCTGTCTGAACACATATGCAAACAACAAACTATAAAATATACATTTGCCTGTACAACAATTGTTGTCATCTGAACATCACAAGGACTCAAGGGAACACCCTAAAATGTAAAGATTCAGGCTGTACAACTACAAATTTGTTGAGCCTTCTTTTCATCAATTGTGCTTGTAACATTTGCTCATTTGTTCATAAGAAGAGATGGTCAGCTTTGTAATACAAGCCTTTTCAATGGTTATAACATTATCTAACTGACCCAGCCTCATTACATCCTTATGTTGGTTAAATGACTCTTCATTTTCCTACGCAAATAACCTGGATATTGTATTCAACTATTGTAGCCATCTGCATAATAAGATAAATGTTTTCATAGGCTGTGACAAAACAGCTAAAAACAGCTATTAACTTATGATCTGTCTACAAATGTGGACATAGTACAAAGCATGAAAATAAGCTAAGTAAAATGAAAATGGAAGGAAGACATTAAGTTAATAATGTGGCCAAAAAAAGAAGAAGCATGCTACATGAACACCATATGTAAACGTTAAAATATTTTATATTTTATTGTATATTATAAAATATTAAAAGTGGCATAATAGTAAAAACACCAGGACCTCGTTTCACAGACAGGGCTTAGATTAAGTTGCTTTTATAAATGTGCCTTAGAAAAATTAAATAAAAATAAAACATTACTGGTGTGCATCTTGAGACAAAACAATGGCACTGACACATTTTAAGATATGTTAGAGGAAGTTCAGTTTTAGTTAAGACAACTCAAACAACATGCATTTTAGTCTGTGAAACCGGGCACAAGAGTAAATGATTGAATTATAACAGTAGCTGCTAAATGGCGCCTCTTAGTGGTTGAAGAAATGTACAGCAAGAGTTCGCAAATAAGATGTTCTCAGATCATGTGGAGACCAAACGAATCATCAGAGAATAGTCAGACGCACTATATTCACTAGAATTTATTTAGTTCAAGATGAAATTAAAGGATACTTAAAGTTGTATACTTAAAGTAATCTGCTGCCATCAAGAAAGTGTTCATAACGTTGTAACGATGGGAAGTCGGCTAGCTCGCACATGGTAGCAGGCTACTATATTGATAAGATACTGATGGTTAAATCCTCCATATCTGTAAAGATCGTGTAAACATAATAACTTGGTAGATAATAGACACAAAAAACACCACACATTTTTAAGTCTCTTGCCCTTTTCTGAAACAAATAGGAATATTCTCTCTCTCTCTCTCTCTCTCTCTCTCTCTCTCTCTCTCTCTCTCTCGTTTGGTTCTTCCAAATAAATCGTAATCGGTTACTAACGTAACCTCGGTTCTCTCTAGAAGAGGGAACGAGTATTGCGTAAGTTAGCTTACGCTACGGGTAAAGTCATCTTTTCTCGAGATATGAAGCCAAAAAATTGATACCCTGGTTTTCGTCGACTGAAGCGAAATGAGCTCGTGGCGCGAGCACGGCGGGTTACGCAATACTCGTTCCCTCTTCTAGAGAGAACCGAGGTTACGTTAGTAACCGATTACGTTCTCTTACGAGAGGTTCTCTCGTATTGCGTAAGTTAGCTTACGCTACGGGAACCCCTTGTCAACGCCATTGCCCAGCATCCACTACATGAGTCCCAGGGGAAACCCGGGGAACACTGATAAGTGGGAAACAGGTGGCCGACAGTTTATTAGTGGGCCAGCACATGTTCATAAGCACACATTAGGGGGTGTAGAGCGGCTCGGCCGGTACTGACATAAAGTGCAGCTCAACCAGGAGAGCTAAATCGAGTAAGTAGCCCGCGCACAAAAGTGTGGGCAGGGCATACACACGACTTAGACTGATAGAAGTTTAGCCTGCAGGGCGGGGACTTCCAGGTTATAAAACCTAACAAATGTAGAGGGGGAGGCCCAGCCTGCCGCTGTACAAATGTCATGAATGGAAATCCCGCTGGACCAAGCCCACGATGAGGCCATGCCTCTGGTGGAATGAGTCCGGATGCCCAAGGGGCACTGCAGGTTTCTGGACGCATAAGCTGCCGCAATAGCGTCCACTATCCATCTGGACAGACTGTGTTTCGAGGCGGCGAGACCCTTGGTGCGCCCTCCAAACGAAATGAAAAGCTGCTCCGAGCGCCTGAAGCGGCGGAACGCGTGACGTAATTCCTCAGAGCCCTGACAGGGCAGAGGAGGTTACTATCAACCTCGCTGCCGGATGCCGGTAGGGCTGAGAGGGAAATGACCTGCGCTCTGAAAGGAGTGCCCATCACCTTGGGGACGTAACCATGTCTCGGTTTGAGAATGACTATTGAGTCATTAGGACCGAACTCAAGACGGCGAGCGAACTGCAGCGAATAGCCCCATTTCACAATGTTCAGCACCCATTCTGACACGCCCGGGATAGCTTCCCACGCTTCCGCATGCATAGCTAGGGGTCGAATGGCCTCTGGGTCCCGGCCGCTGCACTGCGCGGGATAGGGGACTCGTAACAGAGGAATTTGCGCGGTGCACGCGCTGTCGATGCTGGGGAACGGGAGCTCGCTGATAGCGATAACTGGCTGGACAGCACTCAATGACTCGGTCACTTGGGACGGAGAACATTTTGCAGTGAGAAACCCGTGACGCGAGAGCGGCGTGGGCGTTAATGTGTTTATCAGTAAGCGTGAGCGCTCGTAGGCGGGCACGGGGCTTACATTCGTAACACGGCCAGTGGTGGGGAGCTTTATGTGATCTAACCCCCGAGGCAGTTGTGAGACAAAGCGGGCAAAGTGTAGGTGTGGGCACTGAATCGTGGGCACATTTCCTACATTTGACACTCGAGTGGCGCGTGCCCGCTTTATGAGAGTGTGCTCTGTGGGGTACACAGGGGAGATCGTGCTTGTGTGTAGGGGTGAACACTGGGGTGTGGGCACATTTACTACACTCATAACACTGTCGGCGTGAGCCGGATAACCAGACTTTATACTCTTTTTGAGATTTCTCTGGGTCGCCGTGAGAACGCCGTTTGTGTGCAGGCGAGCGAGTTGTGTAACTGACTCGTTGGCTGCGGTGAACACTACTGCAGTAGCCTTTTCTAAGGGGACTGGCAGAGGAAAAGTTGCGTGTTTCGACGGCGGTCCGACCGCGGCGGGACCCAACCGTCTTTTCCTCCCTGCGCATGCTAGGAGGACTTCGCAGGCTCGGGCTTCAGCGAGATCTTAGGCCGGGGTCCCTGAGGGGGAGACGGTCTGTGCTGGCTGGATGAGCGCGACCTAGGGCGGCCGCCCTGTCGTTGCTGCGAAGGCGCAGGTCGAGACGAGCGCTGTGTAGAGCTGCGTGCAGGAGGCTGTGCTTGAGAGCGGCGAGGCAGGAAGAGGTTTATGGCCTGCGACGCTTTCTGTACCTCCGAAAAACGATCCACGATGCCGCTTACAGCAGGGCCGAAGAGGCCGGTGGGGGAGAGCGGGGCGTTGAGGAAGACGGACCGCTCAGACTCACCCATGTCGGCGAGCGTTAGCCACAGATGGCGCTCGGTGACTGTAAGCGAGGCCATGGATCTCCCGATGGCTTGGGCCGCGGTCTTGGTAGCGCGAAGGGAGAGGTCCGTCGCGCTGCGCAAGTCCGTGAAGGCGGTGTGACTCGGGCCTTTCTCGTCCATTTCGCGGAGGAGATCGGCCTGGAGGATCTGGAGAACCGCCATTGTGTGCAGGGCGGAAGCAGCCTGTCCAGCGGCAGAGAAGGCGCGGTTGACGAGTGCTGACGTAGTCCTGCAGGCTTTAGACGGGAGGGCAGACTTTGAGCGCCATCTCGCGGATGGCGAGATGTGCGCTGCGACCGCCTGTTCCACTGGGGGAATCTGGGTATACCCTTCTCCGTGGCTCCGTCCACGTGAGAGAGAGTCGAGGAGACTGAGGAGCGGAGTCTCGCGGAGAAAGGAGCATTCCAGGATTTGGAAAGCTCAGCGTGGAGCTCGGGCAGGAAGGGTGCTGACCTAGAGGCAGGCGCTTGGCGGCGGCTAGGTAGAAAACACCCGTCGAGCCTGTTAGGCGCGGGCGCCTTCGGTGGTGACCATTCGAGGCCTAAGTGCTCGACAGCCTTAGTGAGGAGGCGGAGAAGCTCGTCGTCCACACTGGCGCGAGCCCGGCCAGATTCCTGGGTCGAAGAGGAGGTGGAGCGGTGAGATCCGGACCACTCTTCGCTGTCCGAAGCCAGGATAGAGCAGCTGTCAATGATGGCGTCCTCATACGCTTCATCCCCTGAGGCGACGGCAGTGCGGGCAGGAGCCGGCAGCTGCGCGTCGGGAAGCGGGGGCGGAGAGGGAGAGAGCGAGGCTCGCGGGAGAGGCTCCGGTGAAAACCTGGCTGGCCCATCAGACTCCGGTGGTCTCTGTGAGCGGCGTTTCTTCTTATGCGGCCCAGGGACAGGCGGAGTGGCAGCATCAGCGTCGAACAAGGCGAGTCGAGCCCGCAGGGTCGACATCGGCAGTTCATCGCAAAGCTCGCAGCCGCCCGAAGACATGGCGGTGGCTGCATGGTCACGTCCCAGGCAGAGAGCGCAGATGAGGTGGCGGTCCCTGTCGCTGAGATGGGCTCGGCACGAGCCGCATGAAATACGGGGCATTTTGAAACAAACGCCTCGGCTCTTTTAGCAGAAGTGTGTCGCGGCGGCGAACACACAGCAGAAGCGCTAGTAAAAAGGATACTTGTCGCCGGATAGCGAAGCAGGCACGGAAGGCTGAAGGCGGCGAAGACGGCCGGCTTCCTCAGACGCTTTCCTCGGCTTGCAGGCGCTGGTTTCGACGGCGGCGGCTTCTCTCAGAGTGCAGCGATGCGGAGAGCTTCGCTGAAGAGACGAAAATCGGGGTATCAGCCTCCGAGCCTTCCTTTTATACGCTAAGCCACTCCCATTCTGGCGGGCTGTGACGCGTGAGGGCGCGTGCGCCTCATTGGGCGTGACGTCACGCCAGGCTCACTGGTAGGCTGCTGCAGTTGCCGCGGAGCAGCCAATGAGCGCGCTAGATAGCCTGCTCTAGGTCTGCTAGCTGCTGCACTGCGTTGACAATGAATAAAAATTAAGGATAATTTTTTGGCTTCATATCTCGAGAAAAGATGACTTTACCCGTAGCGTAAGCTAACTTACGCAATCAGGAGAACCTCTCGTAAGAGAACCATAGCTACATACTCACTTAAAGGGTTAGTTCACCCAAAAATGAAAATTCTGTCATCAATTTCTTACCCTCATGTCATTTCAAACCTGTAAGACTTTCGTTCATCTTCGGAACACAAATGAAGATCTCAGAATGAAATTGAGATATTTCTGTCCCTTCATTGCTATGCAACTGAAACTTTGACGCTTGAAAATGTTCATAAAGAGATCGCAAAACTAATCCATATGAATGAATTGAGCTGTTTTGTCCAAATTCTCTGAAGAGACCTGATCACTTTAATGTACAGATTAAATTTTGGCTTTTATTCACATTTATCAACTTACACATCAGTTGTGGTAAATGCTTGACGTGTGAGCACCAATGAGGTTTATTCTCGTGTTACGCAGCACGTTTGAGCTTCCACAAGAACCAATGAGGTAGGGGTGTGCGATATCACAATTTTTCAAATGTCTCCACGATCTGCTTTTGAAGAAATGTCCTAGTGTCGTGCTACAGTGCATTCTATCAGTTGTAGTTCTGGCGCCTCCGTCCCAACATACTGCACAATGCAACGTACATTCACATCACGGTCGAGTTACACTCACGGGATACTGCAATTCACAAAAGTTCATTATTTGCATGTGTTTTAAAGCCTTGCCGGTTACAATTTTCATTTGCGTGTTGATGCTCTGTTCTAACATGGGCTTTTCTGAGCGCACATGCACTTAAAGGCCTCTCAAACAGCGCCTAGTTACTGGACTAAGTTATCTTTCGAGTCTTATTGGGTTAATACTGTCAAATACACACAAGGTTTACATAAACACAGTTGGTTGTCTAAAGTGAATGCAAATATTTGAGAGAAAATGGGGTGTGTGTCATATGTGTGTATGCGTGCCGGTCTTAAGTGACAGTAGCCTAATGGTAAACATGCTGCCACTTGTCCTTAAAGGGATAGTTCACCCAAAAAATTTAAGTTTAAACTTAAGCATAATATAGCAGCACTTTAACATGCTATATAGTATGTGACAGACATTCCAAGTCATGCAGTACCCAATATGACCACAAGAGTGCAATAAAGCATAATTCATTACAGCTTGATAGGGAAAGGAAGTTGCTTAGAAACACGAGCTGGTCTTCAGAAGCAGAATTTTCTCCAAAATTATGCTTATGTCATTATATGCCTTTTCAAACCCATATTCTGTATTTTTCTGTGTAACGCATCTATTTTAGAAGAAAAATATAACCCCCCCCCCAGAACATGGACTATTTTCCATGGGGAAAAATAACAGCATACAGGTTTTGGATGTCATGAGGGTGATAAAATTATGACAGAATTTTCATTTTTGGGAGAACTTTTCCTTAAAATATTCAGATCTCCATTGGAAATGAATAGCACTATTCCCAATATGTACATTTGTCTTTATAAATAAGTTAATTGAGCATATGCTTTTTGTAATTTATTAAAAAAAATATATATATATAGCGCTGAAACGGAGATGAAGGGGAACCCGTTTTTATTTATTTATTTATTTATTGGCTTATTTTAACTGGCCCATCCAGTTTTCTGGAGGCCCACCTACAATCAAAATCCTGGCGCCGCTAGTGGTTTCAGCCTGACGCAGTAATCATTTTCACGTCCTTTGCCACGTTTAAATAGCAAATACATTGTGCTGGTCTGAAACCGATGTGTGTTCATGCGCATTGTTGGTGCGTTGCTATTTTGAGGCAACTGAAATAGACTGCGCCATCGACCAACTGAAACCTGGTCTAAAGTCAATGGCTCAATATATATTTTTTATTTTATTTAAAGGGCACATTAGTAATATGCGCCTATAGGCGGATGCACAATGCACATACACTCAGCTTATTACACACACAGGGCAGCACACAAACATGCCAAATATTAAAAGTAAAAGGATTACAATGTAATTTTACAAGATTATTCACAAGATTATTATTGTGTACATCAAGATATGATGGAATCAGGCTTGTCCCGTAGATGGTCTGTTTGCGCGCTTTAAGCGCAGATCCGTTTCCTCTCTGGAGAAGCGCTCAGTCTTTCCGCTTGCAAATTCTGCCAATGTAAATAGCAATCCACCTTGGTGCGAGCGCAACTGGCTTTTTAAAGGGAATGGGAGATGAGACTCTGATTGGTTTATTGCACATTACGCCCAAAACACACCCATTACTATACCCTACAAAAGAATAGGGACAACCAACCATTTTTCCTGTTGTTAAACTAGCAAAAGTGGATTCGGACACGCCCTAACTGCACTTGCGCTGTTCGCTTTAGACCTTGTGCTTATATCTTTAAAATAGGCCCTAGATCTTGTATGTGGGGAACTGGGCATCGGGAAGGATTGGACTTTCCTTAAAGGGGACCCATTATGCAAATTACACATGGTGTTTGAACATAAATGTGTGTCAGCAGTGCGTGTACACAACCACCCTAAAATGGTAAAAATCCACCCACTCCTTTTTTTTTTTTTGCCATATATCATAAGCAGCAGTGTCTCAGAACAAGCCATTATTTTGCAGATTGTAGCTTTTTAGACGTCACAAATGCTTAGGCTCCACCCATGCTTGCTGACAGACTTTGAGCCCTGAGTGAGCTGTACACAGTCCGCTATTTTTATCTCCTCACCAGAGCTTTTAACAACAACATTCAAGTAAGAAATGTATTTTTATTAAAGCTGCTAAAGTTAATTCAGTCAAGAGCAGTGAGTGATTTTCTGTTTTTCTTTTGTTGTTTGATTCATATTAAAAGCATAGCAGTAGGTACTGTATTTTATGCTGCTTTCACTTTAATACACAGATCTAAAATACAAATGCAATTTCTTTACTTACTGTTTACGGACACAACCGACTGTGTTTGTGAACTTTTGACATAACCTTGTGTGTATTTGACAGTTTAAGTGCAATAAGACATGAAAGAGAACTTCGTTTAATACTCACGGGACGCGCCGTCTTACATTCAGCTGTGCTCATACTTCAGATGTGTGTGCTCAGAAAATGATTTATCAGAAGTTTAGAATGATATGGCTTTAAAACAAGCAGAGTATCTGGAAAGCAGTGTGAGGAGCAGCAAAAAAGGAAGATATTTAGAAGAATATCAGTAACCAGACAGTTTCTGGTCTCATTGACTTCCATAGTATATTTTTTTTCCTACTATGGAAGTCAATGAGACCAGAAACTGTCTGGTTACTGATATTCTTCTAAATATCTTCCTTTCTGTTCAGCAGAAGAAAGAAATTCATACAGGTTTGAAACAACATGAGGGTGAGTATATGATGACAGAATTTTCCTTTTAAAGTGGAGTATCCCTTTAAGGATACAAAAAGCAAACACATATTACATGGTATAATAAATTATCTGTGGGATATTTTGAGCTGAAACTTTACAGACACATTCTGGGGACACTTAAGACTTATATTACATCTTGTAAAATGGGCAGAATACGTCCCCTTTAATGGAAAGATCCAGTGTGTGCTAGAGAGTACAAACATTCTATACATTTATTCCAATTAATTCCATCAATTAAGCATCTGTTTTTGAGATTTCAATGAAAATAACCATATGCTGGGTGTAACCAAATCTTGCCGTACTCATCATTGAATGTTGCGCTTCAGAGGGATGGAGAAGGCAGATGAATGATTTCTCCAGGGTGGGATGTCCAGCAAGGGGGTGTGGGGCAGAGCGACAGCTGCAGGGAGAGAGTAAATGTGCTTCCCCACCAGTCCATGGCCATCCCTCCAGATGGTCCCATCTTCATGAGCCTCAGAGGTTTACTAATATGTAAAGAGGGGGTTGAATTTGAGGGAAAAATCTGAAGAGATACTGCTGAAAGTAAATTCAGGTGTAACAAAATAGTATAGAGTATAAGAAAATACAAATGATATTTGAGCAAACCAATTTATTACATCCACTACTGTTCAAAAGTTTGTGGTCAGTAAGATTTTTTAAATATTTTTGTCTCCTAATAAGCAGTTTTTGGTGTAATGCATTAATTACAGTAATTTAATCACTTTTGCCTTGAAAAGTAAGGGATTACTCAAACATTTTCTGCAATTTAATTATAGTTAGCTACTTCTGATATAATTATATTGATTACTGTATAGGCTATAGAACAATTCTACATAAAACAATGTGGATATAAAATCAAAATGTAACATTTAATGATAAAAATTCATGTTTTTAATGTAACCTTCTCCCTTTAAATAATTTAGTCAGTTCAAGAATAATTGATGCAATTTTATGCAATTTATTTGAAAGAATTAAAAGAGCAGGTTCATGTATCCTTATATTGTTCAATTGGTCGAGGTTGAAATGGGATTTAGAAAGTAATTAGTAATAAGTAATGCATTACTTTTTAGAGTAGTTTACCCAACAATGCTAATAAGTCTCGTATGCTCACCAAGGCTGCATTTATTTGATAAAAAATACAAATAAAAATCAGTAATAAAGTTAAATCAGTAATATTGTGATTCATTATTACAATTTTAAAAGTACCATTACTATTTGTGTTTCATAACATGGAGCTTTTGTTGCTTTAAAATACACCTTTCGTATGGCAGCTCACTATAACGGAGCAGCAGGGCTTGAACTGCATTTGTGAGCATTCCAGGTCATGAACCGCCTAGAAACATCAATTTCCCAGGATTGACCAGGCTGGGCGATCAGCAGCTGGTGAACAGGGCAGTGTCTTTGTTGTGCATCTCATAGAGATTCACATTACACCCATCTGCAATCAGCCACACCTCAATCACAGAAAGCGCCCTGGGCTGCAAACTACTAAATGGTCTGGTGAGTTGTAATTGTACAATCATGCTGCGAATCCCCCCAGCCTTCCTTAAAAGCATGCAGGGCAGTTTATTAAATCCTGCAGAAACTCTCTGCTATAGTGCAAGTCAAGTCACCTTCATTTATATAGCGCTTTTAACAATATAGATTTCAAAGCAGCATTACATTGATAATAGGAAATTTAAGTCACATAGATTGTTTTTCCTATACAGCAGCTCTAGAATAAAGTTATTGTCCAGCTAAAGTTTGTTTTGAATGATTCACTTCCATTGCAAAGATCATTGGTTATTAACTTAGGGGCCGCTTACGACAACGTTCTAGAAGAAAACGCTTAATTCTCTCCAGCCCGCTCATTCGCACAAGAACAGTGCCTGGTGGCTCGAGAACGCAAACCTTGAAATAGGTTCCAAGGTGTCCAAGGTGCAAGCATTGACATTTTTTTAAAAACATTATCATCTCCGTGTAAACTTGAAAAACGCAAATCTGTGAAAACGCTGACGCTGATTACTTGTCTGGCTTTAAAATTCATAATTTGTCTCTTCCGTGTATACATGTGAACCGGAATCATGTTGACAACATTTTATCTGTATGGTAAAGGGAAGGGAAGGAAGCCTTCACAGGGGAGAGCCTATAGTTGACACTTCAGGACTGCGTTGTTGTCGTGTCCAGGCGCAGGTCCTTCATCAGATCTGGATACGGCTTGGATACGGCAGACTGCGGTAAACCTCGGGATAAACAGAGAGACTAATATTAGTGTAGACGCCGTGCAATTAGATTACATCACAGTTATAGCAGAGATATAATACAGAAGTGTAATCCTAATTCATCATTAATTTATAGTAATATGACAGAAGTGAATTTTGAGAAATTGTTAAAATATATTAAATAACATTAATATAATATTTCACAGGATGTTTTTGGCACCTGTATGTTTTACACAATTATATACAGTATATAATTAACTAATAATGTTATATCAACATAAACACATAAACAATATATATGAAGAGTTCAGATGCAAAAGCCTCTAAGTGCCATCTAAAATTTTCTTCTAGAATGATCATTTTTATCAAGCTCATATATTTAAGTTCAGTAATTTCACTTAAATGACAATTAATAGGTAATCGTCATTGCCATTTAAGTGAAATTAGTGAACTTAAATATACAAGCTTGATAAAAATTATCATTCCAGAAGAAAATTTCAGATGGCATTTAGAGGCTTTTGCATCTGAACTCTTCATATAGACAACTCACCAGGCTTACACAAATGATACAAAAATAATGCAGTAAATACACACAGAAGTTACACAGAAGTGTCAAAACATCCCATTGTACATAAAACAATATATATTCTTAAAATTAAGGTGAAAAAAATCCAAAATTCTCTGCATGATGAATGACAATTGGATATATTCTTTACTATATAAATATTTAATGTATAATGTATTGTATTGCATTTTCACTATAAATTATACAAGTAGGCTACTTTAAGTAGTTTAATACTTTAACTTTTTAAAGATAAATGAAGGTCATTCACAATTAAGAAATTATTTTTTGCATTATTTGTATTTATTTTTTACAGCTTAGTATATAGTTTGATAACCGTGAAGGGATAATAAATAGGGAGAGAGTTGTTTTTAAGACATGTGAGAAATGAGTCCAAATCCTCAGCTCAGCCTGAGAACTGACAGAATGCAGATCACCAATCCAAACACACACACACACACACACACACACACACACACACACACACACACGAGTGTCCTCCTCATTGGTGAGTGAATGATAACTCAGTCCAGCAGAGGTGGAAAGGTCTCTCTCTGTCTCCCACAACCCCTCTTATCCGTGACCTCTCACACAAGCTATTGCACAAGACTAAAACGTTCATGGAGAAATACAACACATGGAACGGTATGTTAAGTATGTGTCCAACACTCTTTGAGAACACAAGGTGTGGTTTAAACACATGAAATGCCATGTTCAAGGAGACTGGGTTGTTCAGTTTGGACTCTAGTTATTTTGGACATTGGCAAAAAAAACACACACACAAAAAAAAAACACACTGTATATCCGATTACCAGCAGGTCACAACAACTCAATGTTTGCAAAGACAAAAGGACATTTAAGAGATTGGATGTTTTTAAATCACGTTATGACAATCACTGCTTTAATTCATGGGTTTTCAAACATAATATTTGTAAAATAGTATTATACCTATATAAATGAACTGCAGACGTGTTTCATTAATATGTACAAAATTCAAATATTGAGCTACAGTAGTAAAATCTGTGGTCTTGCCTTACTCTGATTTACAATGGTAAACATACAATATCAATTCATATTTTGAGTGATATGGGTCAGGTTTGTTTCATGCAACTTTTATAATTTATGATTAACGATTACACAGAAGGAAATATTTCTTTTTTTAAATATGCACTGATGAATAAGTGCAATAAACATTAAATAAAAGTAGTAATATGGGTCAAGTTTAATTTCACTTTGGAATTAATAGTGGCTTGTCTCGTGGTTATGAAATATCAGACTCAGATGGATGGCTAGTGGAAATATCAATAAACTTTACTGCAGCAGATTGTAAAAACAAAGCAATTCAGAATATAGCAGTTGGTGAAGATAATTATGGTAGTAGATCTGACTGTATTGCAGGTGATGGTAAAGATCGTGGAAGATGAGAGAGTTGTCCAGTATAGCACACACCTCTTCTTGATGACGGTAAGTAGACTGGTAATCTATTGCCTCACACAAATGAACAAACTCCACTAAGGAGGAGAGGAGAAACACAGGAGCTTTGGGAATGCAGGTAAGTGAGGGTAGGCGAGGTGTTAGCTTATATGTGTGTCTTGATGTGTTGATGACCAATGGTAGGTGTGGTTGATGACTGAATGAGGGCAGGTGAGAACCAGAAGGGATGCTGGGAAGTGTAGTCCAGAGTGTGAGTGAGGGAGTGTAGCAGGGAAGGAGGACAAGGAGGCGCTTGTGATAGTGGTAAGCACAATTTCAACACAGCGTTCCTGATGCTAGTAATGCACTAATCTTGTTTTTTTCTTCGTCTCTGCTGTGCGCAAACACCTGTCCACAGTGCTGTGAAATGACGGCTTTGGTTCTGTAGTGAGATCCTGCTCTTTGATCTCTCAGACAGGTGTTCTGCCGCACAGATGTGCCTGCTGAAATAGTTTTACTGACAGAAGCACGGCTGGTTTCACATAAACATGCCTCAATTCTTTGAGACAAATAATATTTATTCTATGTCTGCCGAGTTCTGTTAATAATTTCAATAAAATGAACAATGAGGCAACAGTGCTGTCTGAACAGTTAATACATAATTTGCCTCAAGATTACAGGCTATTACTAAACTCATAATTTAATAAACCTGAATCAACAAATCCCATCTGGTGTTTGTGAGTTATTAGCTATTTCCCAGGCCTCACGCTGTTGTAAAAGTTTTGGTTTTGTGTTTAGTCAAAGATTTGACCAATAAACCTTACAAAAGTGTCATGCCACCTATAGAGTCCAAGCCATAAATCATTCAATGTATGATGTTAAACTGTCACTGCTAATACATTGTGATTTATTACAACAACTTCTTGACCTCTCGACCTCAGTTCTTCTGGGATTTGACAAACGCGGACTTTTGAGACCCAACGTGAGACCCGGTGTGACTCTGCTTGATGCTGATGGGGAAACACTTAACTGTTGGATAAACCTCAGGGGGGATCTGGTCCATTTAAAGGCAGGTAGGTCTTTTCTTTCTCTCTATATTAAATTCCACTAAAGGAGGTAAACACAGCTGCTCAGCGGTCTGAGCTGTCAAGTGGACGGCGACAAAAGATACACATCCTCTTTAAATGTGGATCCATGTAACTCCTCAATTGATGATTTAAAGTAGTGCCCTAAACAGCTGACTTTTGGTAATGGAGCCGCTCCCAAGAAATCATAAATTTAGTCCCATCCCTCCTCCTCTCAGTCAGAACTCTGAACCATTCCACTGTAAATATGAGTTTGAACGTCTATACCCGATATACAGTATTTTCATGTTTTATTCTATGACATAAAATACATCAGTTATACTCTCTTGTGATTTTTACGTTTTTTTTAGTTGTCTTGAAAATGGCAAGCTGATAAGTGGCTAAATGGGACTTCAAAGGTTTTCAGGGCTAAATTCCACATGATAATGCTAAAATATCAGCAACAAATCTTTACTCTACATCTTTACTCTGACTTTTACTTTACCATCTCCATATGCATTGTTTTTCATTCCCTTTTATACTTCATGTGCTGTTCAAGAGAAACCAGGTCCACAAGCCATGATGCTTGATCTGATCTGGGATTTATAAATCAAATAAACATGATAGCCTCTAACTGACTGATTCACTTCATCAACTCATTATCAAAGACCATTAACCTGATAAAATCTCTCCTTGAACTTTTCATGAAGGCCCTCCTTTAATGTTTGTATTTTAAGAAAAAGCTGAAGACATTCACTGTCTCCTCGGTGTCCTTCTTTTAATATGTGGAAAACCCCTGGCTCCCACGTGTCTTCTTCATGGATTTATCCTGTCCTGAATGCACAAAGGCTGGGATGCGTTGAAGCTCTGGGTGCCTGCATGTCTGGGAGACATTATCCTTCTGGCCATAAAGAACACAGAAAATAAGAAAAACTATTTAAAGTGTCACATTACTTACACACCAAACTGTGAATGATATGAAAGTGCCTCAAGCATCTGCTTTGTACAATGCATGTGAGAGAGACCTTCTTCTTACAGCATCCAGTGATTCACCCTGTAGTGTCTTGTGACCCTGAGAAACAACAGCTCCCTTCCAGCTGAAAATACCCACAACTTCACCCCTTAATTTAATATGGTGAAGGAAGAGGCAGAGCAGCAGGAAGGAAAGCCATGGCAAACAAGGTAATCTTGTAGTTAAAAAACAGCCAGGGAAAGAAGAGAGGCATAATTTAATTACAAATGACAAAAAAGAGCTTGTTTCTGACCTTTGCTAGAATATGCTCCTAAAGAATGTAACCAAATATTCAGAATATAAATGTTAAAAAATCGATCATCGAAAAGCCATACTGATTGACCCTAATCTGAATATTTATTTCCCATTGAGCATGTCTTCCTCATTGGCTATGACAGTAACCGTCCTGTATGCTACTTCTTAAAAAGATTAAGCATCGTGATGTAAACAATGACTGGAAATGGAATGGAAACGTTTAATGAAATTTATAAGTAGGCCTACTTTTTTTGTACTGTTTTTTTTTCTGATATAGATATAGGCTACATCACAAAGATAGCCTTTCATTTTTTAATATTTTTTTATTTTTTTTATCATCTGATATTATATATTATAATACATTATAATATAATAATACTGCTATATAACAGTAACTTTTAAAAGATTCAAATAAAAAAGTGTGCTTTTTTTAAAAATGTTTGATTTCATTATTTTTGTCATAGAGACCATTAAGATATCATTCATTATAGTTTTACATTTTCAATTGTTTCCTATTAATATATAAACCATATACGAAAACTATAAACGTTTACACACTCCAACCAAACTCATCTGACTCGTAGTACCTGACATCACCCATAGCCTACATCTCCCGTTAGACATCAGTACATTTACCTTGTGTGATCATGCGCACTCGCTCGCTCTGGTCGAGTGGAAATAAATGATGACGTCAACTGACTATAGGGTCTGTGCAATGCTGAGATCAAGCGCATTCATATGTCCAGTCTACCCAAACAGAACAGTGGAGTTTGAATGAATAATGAGACCACATACGAGGTAAGAACAGACTTTCAGCGGACTTTGTTGATGAATGTGTAAATTGCGCATATGCGCGTGCTTATGGATTATGTTGTGACACGAGATGCGTATTATCACCGCTGTCCGATCAGTGTACGGAAGGGTAATGGTGACTGATGGTTGTATGTTCGGTAAACTGTTTATTCAAATGACCCAGTGTCCTACAAGACAGGGATGGAGCTGTAATAGGAATCAATGGCTGATCGCACAGACCGGCAGATCTTTAAAACTAATGCGAAACAAAGAGTTGCACACACTTTTGCATGTGCTTTTACTTGATTTTTTTTTTTCGTTGCTTAGCTTCGAGGATTAAAACGAACGATTTGCATATTATTTGCTTGTGATGTTCTTTCCTCTTAAATAATGAAGCCGGTTGTGTTTTGTGTCATGTCACTTGTGCTTGATAGTACAGAGCACACTGTGCGCGCGTTCATGTAACCGGCTTCCCAACCATGTTTCACCATCAGTGCTTCTTCAGAGCCATTAATTGTCTAGCTATAGACAAAAAAAAACATTTAAGGCATAAAGCTTTTTGCAATTCTTTATTTATATTCTACATAATTATTTATGGCAGATTTTAATGAATAACGGTAGAGTATTTTAATGTAATTTATTTTAAGTAATTTTAAGTCATCATGAGGCCCCCTACTGGGCCCTGGACCACTGAGTTATAATTACGAACTTGAAGTGAATTCTTTGTGTTTAGCTTTTTTGTGTGTGAATATTTTCTATATAAAAATGAAAATCCTCATCCTCATGGCATGCAGATATGCTTTTTTTTTTCTTCAGCTATACAATGTGCTTAGATCATATGGGACTCATCATAGAGTCATCATTGTGATCACTTTTTGAAGCATCAACTTATGGGTTCCTATACCCTTGCATATTATATTATGGACATAGATAGATTTTTATTTATTTTTTGTCTAAAAATATTTGTGTTCATCTGAAGTAAGTTATACTACATCTGGGACGGCATGAGGGTGAGTAAATGATGAGAGAATTTTCATTTTTGGGTGGACTATCCTTCCAATCCCACCTGATAATGCTGATGATGGATATTGAGGAAATGAGACTGCAGTCTATTGTTTGGTCCCTGTCTTTCACTAATCATGCATTCATCACTAATCATGCATTCAAGTGCAAACTAGACCTAAAAGCCTTTTTTTATTTGTCCATCAGCTGACAACCATGTACTGAGTACACATACTCAGTTCTCTTGAGTTCGAAAGCCCATGTCACTCCACATTTTCATCAGTCTCAGCCGGTTCTCTATTACTAGGGCAATATACCCTGTGTGCACTGCGGGGGCATCATGAGTGATGGATTTCCACACTTGACTCGACTTGTTTTCCTCTCAGACTGAGCATATTGTGCCCTCATATGGGGTAGAGGTCCTGCTTTGACTCTTAATATAAGGTGTTGTGAAAAATTTCAACAACAGTTGTGCATGATTTCCCTAACAAACAAAGCCTTGTTTGCGTTTTATGATATTGTAACTGAGATCGTTGTATTAGTCATGTTAGGTATCCCTTTAAGACTGAGGTGAACCTGAACTTTTGCTATTAATATTTTTTCCTGATTTTATTCAGATATCATAACCATGACAATAAATTCAGCCTCACGAGAAACATCTTGTGATTTGGGGATCACCCAACTCTGGGGTCTTAGCAACTGCACACTATGACAAGTTACATGCCACCCCTGTTAGGATCAAACTGCTTAGACTTAAGTATAAATGGATAGTTCACCCCAAAATGAAAATTCTGTCATCATGACCTTATTTCTAGTGTGGAAGATATATATAAAAAAAAAAATATATATATATATATATATATATATATATATATATATATAAATTTTTTTTTTTTTCATATAATAAAAGGCAACGGTTACCGAAACTTTTTGGTAACCAACATATTTTCAAAATTTTCCACAGACAAAAGAAAGTCATATAAGGTTTGGAATGAGATGAGGGTGAGTAAATGATGATAGAATATTTTTGGGTGAACTAAATAAACAACTTAAAATGAAGTCTCAGATTGTAGCTTGTTAGGTTTTGTAAGTTGAACTTAAACATGTATTTGTTTGTTATGTTTAATTTTTAAAGAGCTTTGTGAATGATTTAAGAATAGGAGTTACATTGACTGGGATGGAATGAACACAATTCCGGGTAAATAGAGTCTAGCGATAAAGTTCCCATTATTAAGTCTATTGAGCTCTCAGTGAGCATTCAGTAATTGTCTTTAGTGCATAAAACCAGACTGTTTTAAGAGAATAAGTGCCTTCCAGTGCTTCATTTCATTTGTATTTTATCACTGACAGAGTACATTTGTCTTGGCTGTACGGCCCTTGAGTCCAGTCAGGTTTACAGGACTGTCGCTCATGTGATGTGTAAACTTAGTAACCACACGAGTGAAAGGTTGGACTTTCTCTTTGTGCTGTATTGTGAATGAAGCATTTCTTTATGTGGTTCGAGATCAGGCTGGGAAATGGCACAGACATTGAGGGATAATAAACAAGACGTGTGTTAAGCCGTGCTCTGTCCTTCTGTTTATGGTATTCATGGGTGGGTGTGTGTGGCATGTGTTCCCTTTTGTCTGACTGTGCCATCAACAAACCGCCTCTTTTGCAGAGCCACGTGCCTGGGTGCAGGTGAAGGGTGTGTGTTGTGTGTGTGTGTGTGTGTGTGGTGTTTGGCGCAGGGTTACTCCAGCCAGCCAATCAGATGATTGCGGCTGCTGTTTCCTCCACAGCTCATGTTTGTTAATGAGTAGAAAGCTGAGACACAGCTGGGAGTCGTAATTGTTTCCGCTGGTAAAAGGGTGGTCCCGGGACAGCTGGGGGTTACCCCACACCAGCACTGCACATCACACTAGACTGTGTTACTCTGATGCACAATGCAGATCAGTGTTGCCATATATAAACACTACCGCTCAAAAGTTTGGAATTGGTAAGATTTCAGATGTTTTTGAAAAAAGTCACTTTTGCTCAACCAAGGCTGCATTTATTGGGTCAAAGGTCATAAAAGATCTTACAATTTAAAATAACTGTTTTCTCTTTTCATTTCATATTGATATTTTAAAATGTGATTAATTCCTGTGATGGCAAAGGAATAATATGCTGAATTGGAACTAAATAAATGTTATTATCAGTGTTGAAAACAGTTGTGCTTCATCATTTAAACCAGGATACTTATTTTTCAGGATTCTTTGGTAAAAATAAACTTTAAAAGAACAGCATTTATCTAAAAATAGAAATCTTGTGAAACATTATACATTTCTGTTCTGTTCTGTCAATTTAATGCATCCTTGCTGAATTAAAGTATTTACAAAAAAAAAAAAAAAAAGGTAGTGTACAACACCTATGAATTAATGCAGTGAAGTTTGTTGAGTTGTTTTATAATAATGTCCATATAAAAAATCCATTTATAAATATTCTAACTGCTGCAATCTTGTTGCAAACTGCATCTGATGCAGGTCTAAACATAGTCTGCACTGCAGTCTACATTTCTGGCTTCCCTCCCAGTGTTTCGTCCTCAAAGTTGGGTCATAAACTTTGAAGTATTTTCTGTCGTTTTTGTCATGCATCAAAATCAGTTTGCTTCAAACTCTCAGCACTTTCTAGTCCCCTTCCCATCCTTCTGTTCTCCATATTTTGGCATATAAACATGGTAACAGTCCAAGAACTAGAACTTAAATGCAAGGTTGCTGCACTTCAGAAGATACTTTTCACCAAAAGATTTGTAAAATACTAAAAACATTTAGCTACCATCATGCCAGATATTTATGTGACAAATAAAACCTTCAAATTTGTCTCTTTATATAAATTCACAGCTGAGGTGCTCAAGCTCAGTGCTAAACCTCAGCATTCGGAAATGTATTGCACACAACTTGGATCTCTGTTGTCTTTTGCAGAATTGGATGAACACTTGGTTAATGGGGCTCGAGAGAGATCGCAGCATGGCAATGCTCTACGAGCCTTTCGGCTCCGGCCAGACCTTGTGAGATTGGACCCCACTCAGCTTGGCCGTAACAATGGGCCTGTGTGACCGTTTGAATGTCCTATTCTCCGAGTGGTGTGGTTCACTTGGATCAGACAATGGCTTCACTTTGCATCGTTTATTTCCAGAGGCCCTGCATGTGACTAGGCCACTCCTGGTAACTCCGTTCTGAACCAATTGTGCTGCATCTACACACCTTCAGCAATTTTGGATCTGAGATTTGTTTGTTCTGTTGTCAGCCACGCTAAAATGGAAATGACTTGAGTTCGCTTGTAATAGGAGCTGTTATTGTCTTTTTGCCACTCAAGTCAGGTATAATCCAGTTTGTATCATCAAGCTGTCCTTTATCTTGATTCAAAGAAGATTATGTGAATAGTAGGGTGTCTGTAATTACTTTTGATCTCTTCCATGCTTCACTTTCATTCCCCTCGTTTTTCTTTTGTGCTTCTCACTCTTTCTGCCCTAAACCCTACTTTGCACAGATTAGGACTTTACATGCTGTTCTTGGTTGGTTAGTGTAGGGTTAAACCTACCTGATAGATCTCTTACTCTTCTCCATGATCCATATAAAGCCGCTTTCCAGGCAACCAAACAAATTTCACTAAAACCTTAAGCACAATCACTTGCCGTATTCAGGCCTGGTGAGTTTAAGGGAAAGTTCACTGAAAATTAAAACTCATGTTGTTCCAAAACTGTATGGCTTTCTTCTGCAGAACACAGAAAAAATAAGATATTTTGTAGAATGTTTCTGTTTTTGTCCATACAGTGAAAGTCAATAGGGTCCAAAACAACACTAAACCCTGTTGACTTTCACTGTATAGGCAAAATCTTATTTTGCGTTCCTAAAAATTCAAGGTGACGTGAGTAAATGGTGATAGAATTAACATTTTTGAGTAAACAATCGCTTTAAGAGATTGACTTTCTGGAAGCTTTTAACATACTTGCACTCTAGCTGAGAGATGTTGCTGAGGTAAAATCAGTGGCCTTTCTTCAGGGCCTCGGAGCCATGAGGTCTTTCTCCTCTTGAAGGGCCCCTTGACCTTCTTTATTCCCCTTGGGTTAAGGAACAGGTCATCCTCAGGGTGCCTTTGAATAGTTGTAGTTTTCTTAATTCATTGAGGGTTGCTGGTGCATTCCACAACTTTGCTCCCAGGATATTGAGAATCTGGACGGTTGGTTGGTGTTTTATTAACTCTTGCTGAGACAAGAAAGCGTGTCCTAAGTTCACTGACATTCTCCAAAAGAGCTCTTTTTAAGTTAAAGGAATATTCCGGCATCAACAAGTCAATCTCAATCACCAGCATTTGTGGCATAATATTGATAACCACAAAAATGATTTCACCTGGTCCCTCCTTTTCTTTAAAAAAGCAAAAATTGTCAGATGTTTAAATCCACTCCTCTTGAATTTATTGTTGATGTTATTATATAAAGTTGGCAGCTCACAGGACTTGTCATTGAGTTCTATGAATTCTGGTGTTGTTACACATACTGGGTGTAGACAGGTGGTCAACGTTGAAATGCCCTTTTCATATCCTTTCAATAACTCAGCAATTCTCTGAATTCTGTGGCTTCCTGGTAAAGTAAATATTTTAGTAACATTACACCAAGTGCCTCACACCCTTTAAGAAATGTGCACTTTTTTTAATTGCTGCCATATACATTTAGCCTCACATGGAAAATCGCACGTGTAAGGATCAAGATTTTGTGTAAATAAGAGCCGTGTTTTTTGTTCTTCGGTGAGCTCGGCATTTATATAAATGCAGTTGTCTACAACAAGTTTCCTCGTTTGATAGTTTCCCGCTGTTTGACCTCCCTAAAGCAGTTTGATTTGTTGCAGAGATGTCCAGCAGTGTCTATGTTTGGGCCTGTGGTTTAAGTGGCGGTGTGTGCTCTTTCTACAGCGTTGATGTTGCTGTTGCTGTCTTCAATGCACTGTAATCTGAGAGTCACAATCTAACTGTGGGAAGGCATATAGACATGGTGCTTCCTCGCCCCCACACTGCTGGCTGGAACAATAAAACAAGGCCAACAGCCAAAACAAACCTTAGCATCATCCTCCCTCACGACTCTTTAGGGAGGTGAAGTGTGGCTGAGGGCGCTCTGGCCCCCCTTATAATCATTTGAGATGTGAAGAGACTGAGAATGGGGGCAGAGGATAGAAACATGTTTATTACACAGGTATGATTAACGCAGACAGCCTGCTGGCGACACCTGAGTTGTAAAGTTACTTGGTTAGCATTCCTTCCACAAAGAGCTCCTTTAGTGAACTTATTGTGTAAGTTAAGTGCACTGCCTTTCTTAAAGGGATAGTGAGTTGAAAACTGAACATTCTGTCATTATTTACACATTTGTGATTCAACATATTTAACACCACATTCCACGTCTTCTGAAGTCATACGTTAGCTTTGTATGAAGAACAGACCAAAATGTAACTTTTGTTAGGTAGAGTAGTGCAACAAAATGTAACTTGTCATTTGTTACAGTAGGTCTTGGAGTTGGAACACGTTCCTGAAATGATTCCTTTCTGATTCTATATTTCAGTTATAAAGCTAATTTTACTTATGGCGCTTTTCCACTGCATGGTACGGTACGGCTCGGTTCGGTACGGCACGCTTTGGCGCGTTTCCACTGCATGGTACGGTACGGTACGGCTCGCTTCGGCTCGCTTTAAATGGTACCACCTCTGTTGAGGTTCCAAGCGTACCGTACCGATAAAATGTGATGTGAAAACACTGCAGATCACTGATTGGTCAGACAGAATCATCCCTACCAGCGTCATTGTATTTACAACACGAGACACTAAACCCGCTAGATTTAAATAGCCAGTAGATAACAGCCAACGCTGTAGCGCCTGTTTTAAAAGTATTTGCTTCAAAAAAAGAGTATAAACTTTAAAAAAAGAAATGGCTGAATCGTGGTCAGTGGACGAGGTGCAGACGTTCCTCTTGTTGATTGCCGAGGAGCGGATGGGGAAACACGGAATGAAAAATTCGCATTTAATATGATGATGTCATGGCAGTAGAGACGGCAACTATAACGATCAGTCCCACCCACTTTGAAGCGGTACTAACTGCAGTGGAAAAGCAACCGAGCTAAAACGAACCGAACCGTGCCGTACCGAGTCGAGTTGTACCACGCAGTGGAAAAGCGAAGCGAGCCGAACCGTTCCGCGCCGAGTCGAACCGTACCGAGCCGAACCGAGCCGTACCATGCAGTGGAAAAGCGCCATTACAAAAGAAACGTTCTCTCGGCTATTGCGGTAAATTATCCAGAGAGCCTTCCAACTTGGCACATAATGAAAATATAATTTTTTTAAATTTAACAACAAACCCCAAACTATACAGTTCAATTGCTATTCATTTAACAGATGAGTTTGTAACTACAATGGTTGTGCTGTTTATGTTTTTGCATGCAGCCCATGAGGACAAATCAATAGAATTATGTGTTTTCTTGCCAATATTTTGTGGTGCATGGCCTTTTTTTTTTATGTCATTACTTTCAATTCAGACTGCAAACTAGGGTAAAATGTGATTTTGCCATGGGGCTGTAGTTTTGATGTGTAATTCATGAATGAATAATTTTGGAGGCAAATTTTTTCAAAAATCGAATGAATTCACAAGAGTATATGACTTAAATATCAGTCTGTTCCAAACACAACGCTGTTATTTCTCCAGAAGATGTGTAATAGCACACAAGTCATATATGGAGTATGGACCACTTTCAGGTGTTACTTGTCATTTTGGAGCTTGACAACCTCAATTCTCATTGATTATAGTTAACTTTTTTTGTTTTGTTTTGAATTAACAAAGAAAGGGTGGCATATCCCTGACAGTTGTGTTTGTAAAGTAATCTTAAAGGGTTAGTTCACCCAAAAATGAAAATTCTGTCAGTAATTACTCACCCTCATGTTGTTCCAACCGCGTAAAACCTTCGTTCATCTTCGGAACACAAATTAAGATATTTTTGATGAAATCTGAGAGCTGATCACTCCTCCATAGGCTGCTAGGTGGCCCAAACTTGCTGGCCCAGAAAAGTTATTAAAGAGATCGTTAATATAGTCCAAGTGACTACAGTGGTTCAATCTTAAGTATATCAAGCGACGAGAATACTTTTTGTGTGCAAAAACAAACAAAAATATAGACTTTATTCCACTATTCATTTCCTTCTCTCTGGGCCTCGTAGTGTTTTTGCGCTGCGCGTCTGTGTTATACGTCATCACGCATCACACACGAGACCAGCGTCGGCCAATAGTGAGCCTACGTGGTGACGTGTAACACAGATGCGCTGCGCAAAAACACTACGCGAACCAACTAGAGGTCCAGAGAGAAGGAAATGAATAGTGGAATAAAGTCGTTATTTTTGTTTGTTTTTGCGCACAAAAAGTATTCTTGTCGCTTGATATACTTAAGATTGAACCACTGTAGTCACTTGGACTATATTAACGATCTCTTTAATAACTTTTCTGGGCCAGCAAGTTTGGGCCACCTAGCAGCCTATGGAGAAGTGATCAGCTCTCAGATTTCATCAAAAATATCTTAATTTGTGTTCCGAAGATGAACGAAGGTCTTACGAGGTTGGAACAACATGAGGGTGAGTAATTATTACTGACAGAATTTTTGGGTGAACTAACCCTTTAAGCCTCGTGCACATCGGGATGATTATCACGCATGCTTATCGCCAGCATTTTTCGACGCGTCTTTGTGTTCATACCCAAGTGATTTTCAGTGAACGTGCAAATTCACTCCCTGAAAGTAGATGTCGCTTATTGAAAAACAGAAATACCTCGGTACACAAGGTGGCGCTGCCCAACTTTACGCTTCTGACACTCGCTTGTCACACAGAAGAAGAGAGACAGTATTTATGTCAATAGCCAAAACCATTCACACACTTTTTGCTAACGTATTTTTGTAGTCGCTGTGGCGTTTGTCAGAGTTCTTTGTGTTCAGACACCAAAGAGACCAGCAGCTCTACATTCATCTTGCCCTGTTGCATCTTCTTCTTCGTCTACTTACTTCCTCTTCTATCAATGTCTATCAACAAAACCGTTTTGTGCTTGAGCGCCACCAAGTACTGTAACTTCAGCAGATCCAAGCATGTGAACAAAAGCGGTAATCTCATTAGTCGGCCAGTTTTTAATGCGGCGCGTCAAACACCGGTGCACGGACCTTAATGACTGAATATTTAAGGAAAAACAGCAAGACTAGCCACACACTTCCATTCCATTCCCTGTGTCAGAACCACTGAAAGGGCTTCAATTAAGTATTTTGTTCTGTGGTGACTGAGTTCTTGTTAGATTCCATCATCGTCCTGTCTGAAAAACACATCCTCCTCATTCATCAGAGAGGCTAAATTTCTGTTTTTAACATGCTGCCGTTCATACACGTTCTTTTGTTACCTGCACAGTCATCCCTGTTTCCATGATGTGGCTTGATTTGGAGGCAAAGAACAGCTGACGCTCCAGGTGTGCTGATAGTGGGTGGGCTAAAACAATAGTATTGCTGCAGAAAAAAAGAACATCAGGAGTATTGTCTTAAAAGGCTTACGTGGGTACTAAATGAAAACCATAAAAACCATCCATAGTGGTGTGGGGTAGAAGCAAAGACAACTTTAGAGTGGTGTATCTGGGAAGCTTTCAGAAGATGTGTAGAAAGAAATGTTAAAATTTCTAATTGTATCGAGATATTTGTGGCACCATTGTGTCTTTTCCTAAATGATGCAGTGATGGGGTGAACTCGAATATTTAGAGCTCCCTAAGGGTGATAAAGGGACGTTTTAGAGTCAATATGGGCTCGTAAATTGTCATTATGTCTCCTTAACTCAAAGAATGTGTTATGGTGAAGTGAAAAAGTAGACCATAATTCCAATCTTAAAGGGCTAGTTACCCCAACAATGAGGTATGTCATAATTTACTCACACTCATGTTCCACCATAAAATGTAAGCGAATGGTGACCATGGGCTTTGAAGCTACAGAAAGGGGAAAAAATCATCTTAGAATTAGTCTGACTATTGATTAGACTCTGTGACTATGATTTTCTAAGTGTTCTGAAGTCATACAATAGAATTGAGAACAGACCAAAATTTAAGTTGTTATTCACTGGAACATCTCAAAAATCTTGTATCATTTGCTTTCATTTTTATATTTTCATTTTTCATTTGTTTTTGTGCGTTTGTCATTTTATTAGCTTTTTTAATATTTCTATTTAGCTTTATTTTATTTTTATTTCAGTTTTAGTACTTCAACTTATATGCATTTCAGTTAGTTCCCAAGGCTACATTTTCTAATCTTCGTTTAGTTTTGTAAAAAGTTTTTTTTTTTTTTTTATATAATATTTATATTGAATTTTATTATTTCATCTTTATTTCATAATGCTCCTTTCAGCCTTTTTGAATAGGAAACTCTCTCAAACTTCCATTATGGAGCCTGGATAGGGCTGTGCTTGTACAGTGACTTGCAAAAGTATATTCATATTCTTATAAGAATATCACATTACAGCATGTCATATTCTTATATTACAATAAGCATATTCATATTCAGATCCTTAATCACTTCCTTTAGGTCTGAAAATGTTTTCAAGGTACTGTTTTACAAGCCTCCTTATGGTCTTAGAAAAATTATAAGTTTACAAATGAATGATAATAACACAAATTTAACAGATTTGCAGATTCGACCATCAGGAGCAATATCTTCTCTCACATGATTACACGCTGTTTGCATAGCCATTCCAGGTTTGACATGTATGTGCATGTATTTTATAAACTGTCTTGTGGTAAGTGCCTGTTTTTGCAGTTGTGGTGTTTACCTCACCTTCACTGAATATGAATGTCTTCAGACCCAGGTGTACGCAAAAGTTCTGTGTCTTTCTCCTAACTTCTAATACAGATGCAGAACTGGGTTGCTTCTGACCCAGAATCTGTGCTGGATGGAACTCATTGCTGATGTCCCCTGGAGTGTCAGCACTGCCTGTTCTAGTTCTTCAAAATAAGGCCATTTTCTAAGGTTTCACTCCAAGCATCTGCAATGCAAGTTGTTTAGAATAAGGACTTTGAAGGGCAAGGTCTTTGGCATGCTTGTTCATTAAAAAGACGCCAACGTGTTTGCAAGTTTTCCAAGGGTCTGTTCAATGTTTTTGTCAAATCCTGCTTTTGTTTTATCCACTTCCTTCCACAATGTGTTTAAGTCCTTTTCTAATTAAATGAATGTGAGCGAAATCTTTAGATCTACTTGTGTGTTTAAGTTTAAGACTTTGGGGACCAACCTCTTTGCTTTCTGCCCAATGACAAGCAATGACCTATTTTCCTCAATCTCCAAACAGCACTGCTAAAACCATATCCTAACCAGATGCAATGCACTACATCGATAAAGAAAACAATGAATTCTATTTTTATATGCAATTAAGAACCATAAGGAGCTGAATGACATTTTGTTTATCTCTTGGCTTACTGTACTTCCACTGCGTCACACTGTGTAGCCCTGCCCACTGTGGAATCTTATTGGTCCCAAATCCTGCTCCACATAACTTTATATCAAACATTAATTATGTTCTGGTTGACTCTGATTCCGTCACATGTGATTTCACTTTAAAGGTACTGTATGTATTTTTGTTATTCATTTTTTTGACTGTACTAAAGCATAACAATTATTGCAGATATTTAGGAAACATGCTAGTTCACATACTTGTTTCTCCGAAAAACAGTGCTAAAGCCAGTTATTCTACTTTGTATTGTGTACATTCTGCCTAATATCTTATTTATGTTTCGTGGCATAAAGAAAATAATATAGGGTTGGAAAAACATTTCTGAGCCAAGGTTCTACAGAATTGTCAAGTTGGGCTGGTTCTAAATTACTTTGTGTGCTTAATGAACAAGGTGGAGATGGTTGAAACCTGTACAAGCAATACTGCCTCTAATTAAGTGAAACCATATTTAGAAAGGGCGACGCTGCAGTTATTATCAGCTTGAGCGTGTTTTCTCTACTCTATTTTGGCTGGCTTCACCATGTTAGTCTGACTAAGACTCTTCTAAAGACCTCGGCTTGTGTACTTTGCTTTGTGCAGCGGGTCTGGTCTGGCTTAGAGTGAGCAGGCATGGTTATGTGTGTTTCTTGTTTTAAGGTGCATACCTATAAGACAACAAAATGTCCTGTTTCTCACAAACAGGTCAGCTTGTTCAGGCATGTTGATATGGCAAAGGAAGATTCTCTCCTGCTGTGCTTTGCTCTGCAGCCAAGTTCAGTCCACAGGTCATGTTCAGTAGGTGGTCTTGAATGAGCTGATTTGCTTTGATGTTAATACAAAAAAGGGACATGGGTAATTTTCTACCTTGAATTAAATCTTTAAAACTGTAAATGTAAAATAATATGAATTTTTTTTTTTTGGGGTAACTTTTTTTGGGGGGGGATAATTTAATTGTGTTTTGTTTTGGATTTTTTATTTTCCTTTATTTTTTTTTATTTTTTTTACTTTATTTAATTTTAGAAATTTCATTTAATTTTAGAAATATTTATTTCATTTTAAGAAGTATTTAAAGGGGACAGATTATGCCACTTTACACAAGATGTAAAATAAGTCTCTGATGTCCCCAGAGTGTGTATGTGAAGTTTTAGCTCAAAATACCCAACAGATCATTTTTTACAGCATGTTTAAATTGTCACTTTTTGGTGCTCAGAAAAACGCGCTGTTTTAGTGTGTGCCCTTTAAATGCAAATAAGCTGCTGCTGCACGACACAGGGGGCGGAGCTTCATGAGCTCGCGCTCAGTCTCTCAGGACAATTTCATCTCACGGAATGATGATAATATCAGAAAATCTCAGTAACGGTGTTCATTTCAACCCGGAGTCGGACAATAATGCCTACAGAGTCAGAGTGCTGTATGGAGATGGAACAGGTATAGTTTAGTTTAATTACGGTTATAACGTATTTGCCATCTGCTTGTATGTATCCACTATTAATAATAAGTCTGCCTTTTCGGACCAGGTCCGAATGATGATCAAAAATATACTGATGAGTTTAATAAAGTTTATTGTACAACACACAAAAGATGAAGCGTCAGTTTTGCTCCAGAAAATCACCGTAAGAGCTGAGTAAACACAGTATAAGAAGTGCGTAAGTACATAAACGAATTTCGGTGGAGTTGAGGGAGCATTTTCTTTGAAAACAAAATAATACCACCTCGTCTTCAGCGGCTGCCTCAGATTTCGGGAGTAAATAGAGAGAGCTATGTGGATTAATACATCCAGCCACACAACACCTACTACAACGCTGGGAGACATTCTCGTCAGTGCAGCAATGGCGGAACTCGCTGTGAACTCGATCAGGGCGGGTCTATGTTAAAACGGCAGTGTCTGTCAACACTCGTGGGCGGGACCTGTGGCTTTAGTGACGTCACTAAAGCCGCATTCTGAAAACAGGTCGTTGGGAGACCGTGCTTATGATTTATGGGGATTAATAAAAAAGGAGTGAGTGGATTTTTATTACTATTGGGTGGTTGTGTACTCACACTGCCAACACACGTTTATGTCCAAACAGCATGCAAAAGGGAATTTTGCATAATAGATCCCCTTTAAAATACAGTATTTCTTAAAATAAAATAATTTAAATATAAATATGTCTTAATTAAGACATGTTTAATTTTATTTTAAGACATTTAATGTAATTGCAAAAAAAACATTTGTTGAAAATGTTTTATGGAGTATGTTTGCAGTGTTATACAAGGGTTTTTGTGCTTTTGTTGGTATAGGCTACAACACTGTAAAGCATAAGTGATTAAGTCACACTTTAGTCTAAATAACATCACATGACATTTCTTGACAGTAATCATGACTAGCTGAAGGCTGATCGTCTTACTCAGCAGATGGGTGGAGGAGCATCTGCGATGTTCACTCGTCTCACCTGGGTTTATCACCACACCTATTAATATATCATTACAAATTGTTATTGCTGCATTTACCTACTAATTTGTGTGTATTCAGAGGTGTTTTTTCTCCATGTTTTGAGTCAACCATGTGCAGCTGAGCAGGTTTTAAATGCGTAAGAGGATAACCGGATTAGGCAGCACTTTGTGAGTCAGTGGTGGCCAATATGTCTGGGTTAGTTTTCTTTCTCCCAACAGTCACATGATTCTTTTTTTTGCCGCACTATGTCTCTCAGCGCTCTTAACAACACACAATCAGAAGCATGCGGGTCTGGTTTGAGATTGGACATGCGAGTGCTAATGGACTTCCCATCACCGTTTGTCGTCATCCGTCCAAGCATACCACAATCCTGGGATGTTTCAGGCTTTATGAAAAATGCAGGACAGTGTTGGGAATACTGATGCTGATGTTTCACATGGATGGCAGAATAAGAAACCTCTGATCCCCTCATCAGCACAGCCTTTTATTGGCTCTCAGTCCTATCTGAGGATAACGTAGCATGACTGAGCCTTTAGCAGGCCGTTCCCAGCACGAGAACACCAGGGGCGCGTGAGATTGCTGCGGTAAGGTTTCACCGTCAAAAAGAACAGCACACATCTGGGATCAACAAGTTAAACCAGAGTTGTTAACCTTCAGATTCCAGTAATCTGGCGTAAGCATGATTCCAGCTTTCACAACAGCTGCAGAGCAGTGCAGCGAAGAGTTCAAAGTTCCAGAATTTGGCACCATTTGAGTATAAGTTCTTTTGATAGTTTATCATTAACCCTTTTAAAGCACTGTCCTTAACTTAGACCTAAACTGATTCTGGTCTGTTTTTTTTTAAACAGTACCCATAGGCGATTTAGAGTAATGATGATAATGCCAAGCGCTTTCCAGATAGCAGAAACAAGCTTGGGTCAACGTCATTGGCTTGGAATGCACATTGGAAAATGCCTGTCCCTTGTAAACCTAGCAGACCGGAGCTTAGTGAAGTGCTTGAACCCAAATTATGCTTTGGTTTTTACGTGTATGGTTGCTTGTGTATGCATACGGTGCGTGATGGGAATTTTGTAGTCTGCACGTGCAAAGGTCAGTTTTTCTAACTGTACATACTCGCATATGTTCTGAGTTTTGTTGCAGCAAAACTGGCCCATTTCGTTATTCGTAATATAAGAAATATTGGGTAAAACAAACAATTTAAGTTACACAAACTAATTGAATTGATACTTGTCAGTAATTAATTAAAACTGAGCAATTATCTTGCCATCTTGAATTTGAATATAGAGTCCTGCAAGGATGACGTATTTTTGTAGGCCAGTCTGAAAGTTAGCATCACAGTGTTCCCTCAAAAAAAGTTTTTTTCCAATGGCTTTTGTATAATTGCAGACTCTTACATGTTTTATTCATAATGATATGAATTTATCCATAATTTACTTCACTAATGAACACAACTTTTATGATCTTTGAAGCCTAAGATCAAATTGACAGAAGTAAAAATCTAAAGTTAGATACTATAAATGAACCACACCACGGTCCCATGACTTCAATGTCACCATCACTAAGCTTCCGACAACTGTCAGGTTTTATTTAAAGTCTACAAGTTGGATATTTTGAATATTTTGCAAGAGCGTGCAAGAGCGTAAATGCAACGTGCTGTAAAGGCAAACTAGATGACTTTATCTGTTCGGAATCATGGCGTTTAATGTCCCTAAGAACTGAGTCTCGCGCAAAAATAAAAATCATGTACACAAAAAAAATCACAAGGAGTATTAATGATGTATTTTATGTGTTTAACATGAACATTTCTTGAGCTTGTGTTCACCACAGACCTCATTTCAGACATTTAACCAAAAACAATCAACTTTAGGATGATGGAACCCAAAGTGCTAAAATGCTAACTTGTTTCCAGGTTTTAGGACCCATTTCTGCTGCACTCTGTCATTGCCTTGATATCCATCTCATTGCGTATTCTGACTAAAATTTGTGTGGTAGCTCAATTTTAAAACTATTCCCTTGTTCTGGTGAGTGAGAGTGATGCTTTTTTCTGAGTTCTTGTAGTAGGACTGGAGGACAGAAGATTACAGGACTGAGTGATTGAGAACAGTCCATGAGAGGCTGATCTGATGATGCCACAAGTAATTAGAAGCTTGTTGAGGGTGGGTAGAGCCTTTCTCCAAACATTTAATTTGTGATATGAAGGGGTCTCTCAAGGCAGGGAGAAGTGGATCTGCGGTGTCTGTGGGAATTGCACATTCGCCATGCCTCTAGAAGATGTGGTTGTCGTGTGTGAGTGTAATTGGCGGGCTGAAACAGCAGCATGCATGCACAGTTTTTCTTAGAGTTTAGATATACTAAAATGTATTCAGAATGAAATTTGCGGCATAAAATATTAAAAAAATGCCACATGTTAAACATTCACAGTACAAAAAGACATTCTGTTCTTGGAGCTTGTTATTTTAGAACAGTTTTCCAATATCAAGTCATGAGTTTTAGAACAGGTTTTGATTTTTATTGGTGGTAGTAGAGGCTGTGTCCGAAAGCTTAAAAATGCTGCCTTCGGAAGCTCCATTCCAATGTAGGAAGGCATCAAGGCACGTCCGAATCCAATGATAGCTTCACTTCCTGTCTCCTGCAATACCTTCATTAATACAATTTTTAAGCAAGCATATGTGCATAGATGTAGGCAGTCTTCGCTGCCTTTGACATCCCACAATCCTGTACTTTCCATTCTGTGAGAGTTGAGCTAAAAGAAGTTGAAATAACAAATACAAACTGAAATTAAATTAAACTTATTTCAACTAGTTGCCAAGGAAACATTTGTCTTCATTTATTTTAACTTGACATGATAAATTAGAACTGAAACTGAAATAAAATGAATAAAAAAATACACACTTAAAAAAAAACTGAATGAAAAACGACAAAAAAACATGCAACAAAATTACTGAAATGAAAATGAAAAATATAATGATAAAAAATAATTTGAAATATTAATGAAAACGAATAGAATCTTAAAGGGATACTTCACTGATTAGCATAAAGCTTTGTATCAGTAAAAAACAGGTAGTATTTTCAAATGACCGTGCTTCCCTCCCTCATGTCCCCCTGAGATGAGAGATTTCTGTACTGTGTGTCTGGAAAAAAAACTCAGATGACGCAAAAATCAAATTTTTTCCATTATCGGAGGCTTTTTTGGCCAGAGGCGAGAGACTACAGCCAGTGGTAGGAGCTAGTTCCGCATGTTTTCAACCCGCCCATAGGAGGTGGGATCTCACGATAAAACGGCGTCTTTTCAGTTTCGAGTCAACTGGTAGCCTAGTTGTATCATTTCTTCCGATACTGCCCTCTGTAACCGTTAGGCGTGGCTTGGGAGTGGCCTCGTAGGGCAGCGAAGCAAGTGCATTCTGGGAGTTGTTGTCTTTCATCCACATGAGCCAAAAATACATTTTCTAGCTTTTCTCAGTCTAGAAGGCACCAACTTCTAAAATAATTTCACATATCTACTACATAAATGACCCAATTTAAATACACATTCATCTTTCCAGCGGTGAAATATCCCTTTAATGGTGCTAAAATAACTGGTATGATAGTCTTTCGTTATCCATTTGTTTCACATTTTGTGAAAACATAGCTGTGTCTGTGAATAGTGAATAGGCCTTTATCTGCCACATGCAACCACATTTAAATAGTTTTACCACCTTATGAAGTATATTACTCCCAGAGGTCACAAGGGATTACCAGACAGGGTAAAAAAAAGTGGTTTGTGCACAGCTCCATCAGATAACTTTAATTCAGCTCACTTACAGGCGGAAACAACTCCATAAAAGTGAAACCGAACGACCCCTCTGTGTCTGCACAGCTGCGGCCCAGACATGGCATTGTGCTGCAGGCGTGCGGGGTGTTCAGGAGATGTCTATCTCTGAGAGGAGATTGAGATCTCGTTACGGCTTTGACGGCAAGTCTCCGAGCATGTTCGGCAGCAAATTTGGCAAAACATGCCACAGATTTTGGCAGCGAATTGTGCATCATAGGAACTGAGCTAAATGATCCTTTTCGCTACACTAAATAGACTGTGGTGCATGTTACTATTTGTCGTTTTTCTACCTGTCGAAAGTATCTTGTAATATTTTCTGGAGGTGTTCCACTACACAACATGTACGATAATTAAATTGGCCACAGCTCTTTAAACCTGAATTCCAATAGAAACATGACACTTTCTCCTAGATATTTGGAATTAAAGCGTTATCCTGAATCACACGCTGAATTTTTATGAGGTACAATGACTTCATCTGAACAAGACAGCAATCCAGCTGTTTGAGGTTATCATGATGATGTGTTTTCTCATCGTTGATAACAGTGTAGTCAACCATGTCGGTCACATAAAATGTATTGTGAAGTGGTTCTGCAACGAGAGCCTCATCATCATATCGGATGGAGCTTGGAGGCATGCACAGGCATCAAGTGCAAGTTGCCCTTCTCTTGGTTGGCTGATTTAAGCAGATTTCCAAAAAACAAATCCTTTTCATAGCCACAATAACAGATGATAATATTCTAAAGTAGCTTAAAATGGGCAGCTTCCTGCTTATTTCAGTGGCTTGATTTAGACCTTACAGTTTTCATCTATAAAATAATTTTCCACTATTCTTGGGATACACAATGTAACCACATTGGTTAATGGACAATATTTGATATTTTTTTGTGATCATATTTATTGTAAAAATTAATAACTTTTATTTGTTATAAAAAGTTTTTTTTTTTTAAACGAAGCAAACGGTTAAATGGAATCTTTTACAAATCGTAACAAATCCATTTTTATTTTAGTATTATGTATATTAATATTATATTTTTTTATTAATTTTAAATGAGCTTTTATTTTATATTTTCAGGTTTTCAATTTTAGTTATTTCTTAGTAATTTAATGTTTTTTTATACATTTTATTAGTTTTGTTTTTTAAAGTGTTTCTAAATGGTTTTAATTTATTTTATTTCATTTATTAAAATTAAGCTTATTTTAGTTAGTAATTTTAGTACTTCAAAATAAACTTATTTAAGGTAGTTGCTAAGACAACAATATTATTATTATTTCTAAAATGTTTTTTATATATATTATTTTATTTAAGCTTTATTTCAATTAAAAACATTTTTTATAATTTGTTTTATTTAACAATAACAACACTGGTACAATATAATGTTGTGTTGCCTAAATTCAATTGTGGCATTTACTGTAAAATTATTCATTTTCGGTTTTAGTAATTTTTTTTATATATATTTTTTTATTTACACACAATAATGGCTTATTTGTACGAAGCAGAATTTGTAATAATGGTGCATCCCTAGATATCTGTATTGCCCAATATTGTATTCTGTTTCGGTGGGTTTGTCACGTGTTTTAGTTCTGTTTCCATGGTTTTTCATTGATTGTTTGAGTCACTGCACCTGTCATTCATTTCATTGATTATTAGTTGTCATCTGTATTTAAGCCCTGTGTTTTGTTCAGTTCATATGTCCATTCATACTTCCACATAAAAAGATCTGCACCCTGGCTCAAAAGCTACCAGCCCGATAGCCCATCCTCTCCTCGTCATCGTCAAGCTTTCTTCCAGTCCCTCTCATGGCTATTCCGATGGGAATGGGGTTCGTCTGTTATTGCAGCTGCCGGCAGTACTTTTGCGAGCAAAGCAGATGCCTGTCATGTTACCGTGTAGTTGATTAAACAGGTGAACTGAGTCTAGCTATTAGCATATTCCTTACACATTGTCAGTTATTAACCAAGCCTTATGAAGTGGAATTAAACAGTAGAGTAAAAGCTTTGCCAGAGGGACCAAATACAATCATATAAAGTAGGCTGTCTGCAAGTTATATTGTTTAGCAGTGTGTGTTTGTGAATTTCTAGCTTAGAGACTCCCGAACATGTCATGCTTAACTGCCGTAAAAACAGTACTAGCACAGACGGGTAGAGCACACGATCTTAATTATTAGTTGATTGACAGCTACCACACTCGCTCCACTATTTAACAGGCTGTCGTCAGTTGATTATCAAGGGTCAGCAGAGGTTGTGGGTACTCCAGACAAGCTTTCTACAAGCTCCATGGGAGGGTGGCTTCAGTGTTTTGTTCCCTGCTCTCCACGTTTAGTATGTTTGCAGCTGCCACATGGTCTTCTCTGCCAAACATCAACAAAAGATATTACACCCCCTACCATCAGATTTTCCCCAATTTGCTATTTAAGCTATTAATCCAATTTTCTGCTTATTGAAGAAGAAAATTGTTGAAGCGTTTGGCATTAAGCTGCAAAGTAGGACAAGTCCAGTCAATAATGGATGCTAGACATGAAGTTCACAAAAATTCAAATGCAAGGGGGAGAACATTTTGGTTTGACGGAGAACTTGAAATTCAGAGCGATTGCTCTGTTAGTGCGGTTAATTTGAATAAGTGTAAACGCTGCCATCTGAACCCTGGTGTGCACCAAACAAGTGGACCAAGACTGCTGAAGAGATGGATCTCAGTCCGCTTCCAAAAGAACTCTGGTGCAGTTCGATTGAAATATGAACGCAACATGGACCAAAGACATGTTAATGAACCAAAAACGGGACATGATGTCACAATATGCCACCCTAAAAAGGAGAGAATGCTCAAGTATACCTGTTTTTTCTCATCATAGTAGCGATGTTGCCCATCACATTTCGGTACAGGCATCAGAACCGCGTCGTCTCACAGCAAATCTCCGTTGACTCCTTTACACATTTTATAAGCTCTTCACAAGTTCTCAGCCATCATGTATAGGCTATGCACATACAATGAGCACATTTAGCCCAGCACACACCCCCAGCACACAGCATTGTTTTGGATGTTCGGCAAGTTCCATCACGAAATATAAATAATAAAAGCCGACCAATCAGGTTGTGAACGTATCCCATGCCTTTAGGTTCGGTGTCAAAATGCCAATGTGAACGCTAAACGGACCAGGACTAAATGTTTTTTATTTGTGTACCTGTGTGTGTATATATGAAGAGTTCAGATGCAAAAGCCTCTAAGTGCCATCTGAAATTTTCTTCTAGAATGATCATTTTTATCAAGCTTGTATATTTAAGTTCAGTAATTTCACTTAAATGACAATTAATAGGTAATTTTCATTGCCATTTAAGTGAAATTACTGAACTTAAATATACAAGCTTGATAAAAATGATCATTCTAGAAGAAAATTTCAGATGGCACTTAGAGGCTTTTGCATCTGAACTCTTCATATATAAATATATATATGAAAATAAGTTTGTTTTAATTTGGTTTTGCTCCAGTCCAGTACGTCACAGCCACAGGAAACCAAGATGCAACTTGCTAATGCAGTGGCAGGTGGTATTAGGGGGAGGGGACATTGATATTTCCCCTGCTCCCTATTTTTGGTCCCTTTCTCTAGAAGAGATTGATTAATTGATACTTTTCCCCTACAGAATGTTTTTGTCAGTTCTCTATTTTTTCCCCTTTAGCTTGAGTCCTCTGGACACATCTGTTAACATACTCTGAACAAAAGAGTTAAGATGATGCTCAGCCTGCTAAAACCACAGATTCATTGACTCTTTCACTCTCTCTTAAACCGCTCCCCCAGACCCCCACATAGACTCTCTCACACGCTGTTACGTTCCCCTAACTGTCTAGGGGTTGGAAGGGAGGTAACAAAGAAAAAAAAAAAACATAACATAAAAAAAAAAGAGGAAGGCGAGAACACACAGAGTGAAGACGACACCAGATGATATATATAATCAAAGAAAGGATTTTATTTACAAAAAAAAGGACAGGTTACTAGGGATCAATGGCTCAGGGGAGAACAAGGTCTAAAATAACAAACAAAAGGAGTCCTAACTAACCTAAGAAAGGTTAAAAAGAAATAAACAACATAAACTTCCCTCAACTCCCTTGCTATACAAAAACAGTAATAAAAGAAAAAGGCACTCACCCCCTACAGCTTCCCTCACAACGGTATACTAAACAGGTAACAAGAACACAATACCTTCTGCTTAATTTTTAGTTGAAGTGAGATCAAGATCACTTAACACAGGTCACTGCTAAACTCAGTTAGCCACCGCTAACTCACAACTGAATGTCAGAAGTTTCACAACAGAGGTCAATCTGGAGCAGGGGAGAAGTGCGTCTCACTGCTGCAAACACTGGACTGCCCCATTATACTCTAGTCTCAGGCACACTCAGTCACAAACCAGTTACAGGTGCTGATGATTAGGCCTGAGAGCGAGTAGAGAGAGAAAGAGAGACCGCAAGCAAACAAAAACACACGCACACAACCACGTCCACCCTTTCAGAAGTAAAGTAAATCAAAGAAGTTCAGGAAAAAAATATCGTAATAATAATAATAAATAAATAAATATGTCCTTGGACGTAACACACACACACACACACACACACACACACACACACACACACACACACACACACGCACACACACTCACACTCTCTCTCACACACAGGTTGTGTTTTCATGTTTTATGGGGACTTTCCATAGACATAATGATTTTTATACTGTACAGTCGTTATATTCTATCCCTATACGCTAACCCTACCCCTAAACCTACCCATCACACAAAACTTAATGCATTTTTACATTTTCAAAAATCATCACTTGGTGATTGATTGATAAGCTTTTTTTCTCTTGGGGACCAAAACATTTCCCCACAAGGATTTCGGATGTTATCATCTTTTTGGGGATATTTTGTCTCCATAACTTAGGATTTACCTGAGACACACATACACACACACACACACACACACACACACACACACACACACACACACACACACACACACACACACACACACACACACACACACACACACACACACACACACACACACACACACACACAACAAACAAGCTAATCTAAATGGGCACATTCCATAGACATCTATTGTTTTTTATATAGAACTAGTTATAAATAGTAATACTATATATAACCTATCCCTAACCCTGACAGAAAACTTTAAGTAGGCACACACACACACCTGGGTTGTCTATTTCACAGCCCTTCTCTAAACAAACTGTAAACAGTGCTGCAGCAGAACAAGGAGAGATAGAAAGAGGGGGGAAGAAGTGAAAAGCAGTGGGTGGAGTCTAAACTCTGTGTCCTATGAGAGGCCTGGGTGTTGAAAAGAGGCATGGCTTGTTGATAGTAACATCTGTGCCTGTGTTCTCAGAGAGAGAGAGAGAGAGAGAGAGAAAGGAAAAGACAAGGGGGTGGTGGAGCATTTGTATGAGATAGGCTGTTGAACAGCGGGGTGACGCCGCATGTGTGTTTACCGGTGAGCCGAGGAGGATCGCTCTCGCTGTCTGATATGGAGGCATTCTGGGACTGATCTACAGCACGTTTATGTTCAGAATGACTCCGGTTACCAAAGTGACAACCTTGAATTTACATGCTTTTCAAGCCTTTTAGAGAAGATCCTTTGCTCTCCTGGAGCCAGTCTTGTTTCCTCTTGAGGGATGTAACATTAAACGGACCGTAAGCGAAGGCATAAAGGGGTAAGTTAACACAAGCAGAGGTCTTTCCGTCTCATGACATTCTGAATGAACGGTTGTGGTTTGATTTTTGTGATTTTTATTTCCCTGTGTTGTTCTTTAGCTGTGACGGCAGCTGAGCTGTTTTAATAGCTCGTAAAGCCTTGAAGGGCAGGTGTGCGTTTGCTCACTGAGCGGTGTGGACGTTGGACGGCTCTGCAGTGCTGATAACATGCTAGCTTGTCCACCGGCTTCGGCCCTTGAGCTCTGGCTGATGTGACAAGGCATGTGGCTGTCCTTTAATCATGCAAATTATGCATAAAAATAATAAATGAGGGTCGTAGGCATCCATTTTAATGTGACTGGACTGGGTGAGCGGAGATAAGGAGATTGGTGAGAACAGAGATCACCTTGAAAGCAAACTGCTCTCGTCGCCTTATCACAAATTGTTGAGATTTCCTCACTGCTTGTCTTGAGTGTGTCTGGCTGCGTACTCTCTCAAGGGTTGTGCTGACAGGAGAACCAGTTGGTTTTTTGCTTTAGTACAGCATAAGTGATACATTTTTACTGTATTTTTTGGTTTAAAATTCTGTTTGGAGCACTACCCCACCCTCAGAGGTATCTAGGTTAAGATTGAGGCTAAGATTATGGTTTCAATGCAGCAGCCTCTGAAGCTTCTCTCTCGTCCTATCTTTCACCTTTTTATTCTTTAATAAATTGCCATCTTTTGGCTGTAGAGATTTGAGAGGTGTCGTTCGTAATTAATGTGAACATTCGGGCTGATTTCTGCTGACCCATCAACTGTCTCATATGCTAATGGCTCGTTTAAATATTAAATGGTTTTTAATAAGAAGGTGTGGCTCACCCTAGGGATTGCTGGATCTCGTTTAATTAAGCTGACAGATTCTTATTTCACTGGCGCATATGAACATTGCTAGGTAGAAGTCATCAAATGTAAATTCATAATTTTTTGTGGTTGTCCTTGGATTAGTGCAAGAAAAAAAGGGTTTAATGCCGGCCGGTAATACATGTGCTGGTTGCCATGGCAACAGCAGGGCAAGGGAGGGATGGATAGCATCCTCAGCGCAATGTTTGTTACACGTGTCAGCTCTGTAACATAATTCTTTGTTATTACTAAATTTATGATTATTTTGTGTCTGTCTTGTGTTGTATTTATGTTGAAAGTGTATAGTGATTTAGTTTTTGGCAAATGGAAGAAGGTGGCTAGTAAGTGCATAAAACATTTTTCTCATCATATATCAGTGTGCTTAACTCATCTGTTTCAGCGAAAATTCTGTTTCGTTAAGGATGTCTCTAGTCTTGAGGGAAGTGTACTAGGATCAAATTAACATTCACAGTGGTCAATGGAGTCAGCGAGCCGCCATACATCTGAGTCAGGTGTCATTTCCTGTCATTCAGTGTCTCAGAGTTCACCGGTATCTCTCTGCTGAACTCCTTCCTTCTCTTATCCAGGACCAACGCAACTCTCATGGCCCCCAGGCCGAGGCAAGTTCAGACTTCCATCTGCAAACATATTGCCTGCTGTTATTGAGCTCATTGTGGTTTATATTGACTCACCATTTCAGGGTTTTATGCGTTTAAACCAGAACAGTGAAACATAAAATCTGAATTTCTCGAAATTGCAAGGTGGGGCATAGGCCTATCAAGGTGGGCTGTACATTTGGTACCAACAAAAGTGCTACTAAAGTACCACAGTATTTTATCTAAAATTCTGGTCTATATTGATATTTATGTATCAATAACAACACTGCTGATAACCAATAAGTGAATTAAAAATAAAACACAAAAAAAATTAATTGTGAAATATGAAAAATGTATTTGTTTTGAGATCTGCTAAAGATTGCTTTGTACAGAGATATTAAATTATTAGTGTTTTAACTTTAAGTATGTAACTTATAGGGTTAGTTCACCCAAAAATGAAAATTGTATCATCAATTAATCGCCCTCATGTCGTTCCAAACCCGTAAGGCTTTCGTTCAACTTTGGAACACAAATGAAGATATTTTAATGAAATATGAGATATTTCTGTCCCTCCATTGACAGTCTATGCAGCTACCAATTTGACGATTCAAAAAGGTCATAAAGAGATTGTAAAACGAATCCATCTGAATGGAGTGATTTAGTCCAAATTTTCTGAAGAGACAATCACTTTATATGATGAACAGATTTAATTTGGTCTAATCCTTTAAGATTAACTTTAACTGCCTTTACATGACAGTTATCTAAATGGTAAGATAGGAGAAATAAGCATACATCAAATATTGAGTCTCAGCATATTAGGGCTGCACAATTAATCGCAATGAAACGCACGCGATTTGGCAAAGGCTGTGATTCTTTTATGCGCAGCTTGTCAGTGCAGCACGGCTGATCGGTAGTAAACGCTGCTCCATCTGAACACCAGAGAGCGCTCTCTCGCAGACACGGCAAATATGCCCCGCTGCAGAAGTACGATAAACGCAAATCATTCCAGGAAATCCCTATCAGGCATCATACTATCTGTAGCTGAATAAACAGAAGATTGAAACGATTTGATTAAACATGACTAATAAACACACAACTGCCTTATTCTGTATAAGAAGCCACATCATCTCACAGAAGGATGCTCAATGAAGCGTTATGTCGCTATGAAGTGTGTTTGGAGTTTATTAGATATTGTCGTTTGTTGGACAAGAGGTTTATAAATGCTTCTCATGTTTGGAAAGATGTTAGATGCGTGTTGCTTTTTCAAATGCACGTTATAAGTGACTCAAACTCACAGTGCTTTCAGATGGAGCAGCGTTTACAGAACCGTACATCAATGACAAGCTGCGCATAAAAACTAATCACAGCCTTTGCGATTTCAAAATTGCGATAAGCCAAATCGGTTGAAATGTGATTACATGTAAATTGCGATTAATCGTGTAGCCCTACAGCATACATTTTATATCCAATATAGTTTATCCAAAACCAAAACATAAATAAAAAAAAAACATTTGGGCCAATAACAGATATTGTGCATCCCGAGGAAAAATAAATATCTAAATTAATATGACCTAGATGCCAGTACATTGAATTTAACTGGTTTTACATGGTTTAGGATTGGTTTTTGGCCAGGGTATAGATAGAGAACCCCTGATAGAATGATCACCATTCTGTTAAACCCAGTTTAGCCTGGTCTCTCAGATGGGAGTGTCGGTGTGGAGAGGAATGCTCATGCTTTTGACTGTTGTGTGTGTGTGTGTGTGTGTGTGTGTGTGTGCGTTCTTGTGTATGCCGTTTGACCAAGTGTCGAGAGGGGGGATGGTGGTCTCATTGTCTGTAGAACATGTTTGACAGGCTGTCTGCAAGGGGGAGCAGCTATTCAACCTCTTCATCTTCTCCTCCTGTTTTTCCTTCTAAATTACCCCTGACAGGAGGGAGTGTGGAATCTGAACCCCAGCTTTGGGTTCAATTCGAAGGAATCCCTGCCTGGCCAACACCATGAAGCTATCTCCGCTCTTCCATCCAGATACCGTGTTTATTAAAACATGAGGGGGAGACATAGCGGTTAGCCTGATAGCTACCACCACCCTCATGATTAATAAAGGGCTTTTCTCACAAACGTAGTTACTCATCACCTCTTTAGAAAGCTTCAGTCTATATCGCACTCTCAGGTCTGAGGGTCCTCATGCTTGGGAAGCACTCAATGCCTGTCCCCAGTGCTCCTCTCCACAATGTTGATTTAAGAAGCTATTTTAGGTGCGATCAGCATTACGAACTTATCGGTGTGTGAGATGTGTGTTGGACTGAGAAACGTTTTCCACCTCCCAAATGACACACTTGATGTGGACTGGCTTTGTGACCTTCACTTTTGCTCATTCGTGAAATACACAAGACCATAGTCTGTTCCATTTGTCATTTTATCTTTCAGAAAAGTGCTCCATTGTGACCTTTTTGCTAACTTTTGTGGACTTCACAGCGGAATATTACCCAGCAATCCCATTCATCATAGTGTAGACTTGGAGGATGGCAAGAACTGACATTGTAATTTGGGACATGTCCATTATTTCTCGATTTCTAGGCTTGGTTTGACCTCTTTTCTTTTAACTGAGAGTTTTATACAGTATTTATTGACCACAAAAGCTTTTATCAACGAGGCATCACTGCTCAATTTGCTGCTCAATAATATCAAGGCATAGTGGCCATTACTTAATGGCTGTTCACACTTACATCGATTTGCAGCAACAAATTGAGTGGAAGCTATTCTTTTTCAATGACAGTGGGTGATTTGTAGTGACATTAGCAACATCAATCATTGACAATGCATCTAAGTTGAGCGGAGGATAACTTTATGCAAATGGCCAATGAATGCAGCGACTATCGGTGGCAATGAAATCAGAAATTGAGTAGCAGCTCCTGCTATCAACCAACAGTATAGCGATCCTGTGACCTTTGCGATTTAATCAGTGTGAATACTCTTTAGTTGTAGAATTGCATTAATAATAACTAAATGCTTCAGACAAGTGAATTGGCATTCTTACAGCCATAAAACAGATTAACACATGGCCAGTACATAGTAAAAAGCTGCTATAACCCTGGATGCCCTGGTGTCAGCATTCTGAGAGAAAATCTGATTTGCTAGTCACTCCCATAACTGTCCCAGGCCAGGACACAGTGATATCTGCACCCCAGAAATGATCTTGTTGACGTTGGATACAGTGATGTACAGCATCCAGGCAACTGAATGTAAACATTGCCTACAATAATTCACATCTGTGAATTGGTGCAGACACTGTTGGACTGGAATTGCAAGTGCGTATTGTGCTTTAACTGCCACTGCGGCAGTTGTTGCAGTGTGTAGTTAATATTTACTATTTTATTTGTATTCTTATTTTATAAGAACTGTAAATTGTGGCAGACGCGTCCTCTACTGCATCCTTCGTGTATGATATAAAGTCTTCCCTTGCTAATCTGGGCATCACTCCAGCCAAGTTATCTGATAAAGTACATTTAGTTTTTGCTGAGTAGGAGGTGAGAAAATAAATGAAAAGATGGATGGAGAGAGAGAAAATAGAATGCTGAAACAGTGGGACAGAAATGCTTTTGTTTTGTACAGGCCTTCCTTATGAGGGGAAGACAATCCAGCCTGTCACAGTGGATAAATTAACACCTGATATGTCCTGACACATGGCTCTCATTCCTGTCATTCAACTTTTTCTGATGAACTGATGAACTGGCTGACTGGAAGGATGTTAATGTTGATCTCCAAACCAACAACAGACACTAAATGTCACTGTATCTCCTCCCTTTGTCTGCAGGTGTAGTGTTGCTATAGTTGGTTTAGAATGACTTGGGTGTGTGTGATAATCTCTTAAAGTTGAGTCACAATACATACAGCAGTATGTAATGAAATATGTAAACGGATACATGCAAATAAGAGGCTTGTGGCACAAAAACAGCCCTTTTCAGTAAATCTGACTGAACCCAGATGATTTAAGCTGTTTACAGCTAGATTCTATTTTGTGTAGATTAAATGTTATGTGTATGTACGTACATGCAATCTCCTTCATGTAAATTAGAGAAAATAATTCTCAATGGGCATTCCTGATAACCATTTTTGATTTATGGCAGTTCAGACTCAATGTAATAGCCAAAATATATCTCTTTTTTTCATAGAAAGTGCAAAGTAAACTTTTTGTTGCTGTTCTACTTGTGCGTGTGGCGTGAAACAGCCTTTGTTAAAACAGCATTGTCTTTTACAAGGAATATGTGACATAAAAACAACAGAAGCAGTCTAATGGGTGTTTGATTCGATAGCAGGCTTGAACCCAATTACCATTAGTGCCCTGAGGACACAGGAAGAGTGACAAGAGCGTGCATGATGAGATGGCAGTGGCGCTGTGCTGAGTTCGGCTGACAATGTGCGGAATGTGGCCTGTCAGGACAGGCCCACGGGGAAGTTAAACCCTCAGCAGGGCCAAAGGTGATCCGAGTTGGAAGATAAATGCAGTTACTGTACCGATCCGAACAGCAGTGGGCTTACAGTGGCGATCAACACTAAACTCCTTTGTATAAATCCCTTGACATCACCACTCCCCATTTTAATTGTCACAAACAAACAAAAGGTCTGAATTCTTGTGAAAAATGCTTAGTAACATCACACATACTCATACGTTTTGTCCACTGAAAATGTGCTTTTTGATGATGACAAAGAAAATTATATTTGTTAGATCAGTAATTCAAGTACTCGTGAAATGCTTAAACTTCCCTCTTTGGACAGTGTTGTCGAGAGTTGGGGAAGCTACTGTGAAACTGTAAACCCGCAAGCTATGAGCTGAGTCCATTTTCAAGAAACTGCTGAAGATGCATCTTTTTCGTCAACACTTCATCCATTGATACTAACACTTACTATGTATTTATAAAAAAAAACACACCTTGCTACGTGAACTGTGATAGACCAACTGGGACTTGTAACAGCACTAATTGTCGCCATATTGTTGGTTTGATTTCTTATATTGTTCTCCTTATTTGTAAATCGATTTGGATAAAAGCGTCTGCTAAATGATTAAATGTAAATCACAGCATGGAGTACAACAGTCGTGTTCCGAAAGTAAAAAATCTCATTCGTTTGCTCCATAGGGCAATTGATTTTGAGCGATAACTTTTAAACCTTAAAAGGCACGCTTACTGTGAGCTACGAGGTTGTTAAATCGATGGTGTATGCTTTTGTTGAAGCCATCAGCCTTGATTATTTCTACTTTTTGGTATTTTTATAATTGTGTTCAACAGCGGAAATTCTTGCAGAAACACTGCATTACCCATGAGTCTGCAGAGAAATCTCCAATTATCAGAGAATCTCAACTAGCATTCCCAGTGTCATTCACAGTGCTTAATGGGATTGTAGCATGGATAGTTCTTTCCCTCATTAAAGCCATTCAGAACACAGCTCTGTACTTTTGTCTTTTTGTCTCATTTGTAAAAAAAAGAATATTTTTTTGCTTCAAATCAAAGTAATGTCAGTCTACTAATTTAATGTGTTGGTTTAGTTCATGGCTTATAACTCGGAAACAAAAAATACTTTTTCCATTGTAAAATGGACAGGCACTTTTTTATTACTAAATAAAACTAGAAAAAAACAAATTGTCAGACAGCACTTTGCAAAATATTACACTTCAAAGAAAATTTAGGCAATGCACAGGGACCCGGGAATTGAATTGGTGAATCATTTATTTGAACCCTTTTCTTGTTAACAAACAAACCGATTCTGAGTGCTGTTTAGCCTAGCTGTGCTTAGCCTTGCTATGTGTGCATGATGAAAAACAGTGAAAAGGTAACTTGGTAAAGAAATATCTGGAGCGTAACAGCTATGCTCATTTTAAAATAGTCTAGCAATAATAACACTATACTTTTAGCTGTAGTTACTCCTCAAACCATGGTTCAGAGAGCTGTGACATGTCATAAAAGGGTTTTTTCTCTCTTCGCCGACTTCCTGTTTATCTTCTTTGGACTGACTATTTTTTTTCTGGTGGCTCATTTATTGTTGACATTCTTTCCATTTAGTTTGAGACATAACAACAGGGTTAATGTTTGAAGGACAAGGTAATCAGATTTTGATCATATTTCTTTTTGAGCTCTGTGTTTTAAGATTACTAAATGGAACAATTAGAGTCAGTCAGTAGATCATTTCTGATTCTCCTGATAGTACCTGTGTGTGAAGTCTCAAATATGTCTCAGTAAATTCTTCAGACTGCTTGTTCCTGCTCATATGTCTTCCAGCTAAGTACACCTTGCACTTCTATGGAAACAACAAGGAAGTGATTTACAGTAAACTCTTGACCCTACTGTATTTCACTCTAACGCTGCAGGCACATACTATAGGCACATAAATGCAGCCTTTATCGTGTTTTTAGTCTTTTGCATCAGCAGTAATTACTTATTGCTTAATCATTATCCGCCTGTAAAAGATTAAGCGGCGACCCCTGTGGCAGTCACATGGAGGAGTGGTGGTTTGTTTTTTATTTTATGCAAAGCAGTCAGGTCACATGATCGCCTCTGTTTTTTGTGTCAGCTGAATAGGAAGAAAGAAGAGATTATATTGTGTGTCAAGTCATAACTCCTTCGGTTTCAGTTTGCTATCTGGACTGTGAAATTTGGGCTGCTTAAATGGATGGCAAATGTTAAACAGTGATGGAATCAAATATCATATTAGGATGTATGATGACAGGTTATAGCCTCTAGGTTAGATGGTTTGTAGTTAAGGCAAATGTTTTGCAGTTTAGTTCTTTATTTACAGTAATCTAGCATAAAAAGCATATAAGCTCTCTGCTTGTTTCTGTCAGTTTTCTTAATAGTTTGTGACTTTGCACTGATAGAACTAGAAACATGGATTACCAAGAAATAATGTTGCAATAAACATTTCTTAAGTAGTATTGCATTTTTAGTATCTTAAAAAACGTTTGTCTTAGTGCTTGTCTGATGACTGTGAGAATGTCAGACTTTGTACAATTACTTTGCAATCTATTCCACTTTGGTGAAAATGAAGGTAATTTGTATGTGCATTGAATCCTCATTCATTTCATTGTCTCTTACTGTTGCAGTTCCAGCCATAACTACCTTTCTCTGGTCAGGGCCAATTGCAATGCAATTCTCCAATCACTACTTTGGAATAAACCACAGCATAGATTTCCAAAGACTGGGCAAGACAAAAAACAAAGACAGGCTGGATTGGCCATATCTGACTCGAAAATTCTAAATCCACCCAGTCTGTGTTGACCTACAACACACCACAGTACACACAGACCCTTAGGGCCGGGACACACCAAGCCGACAGTCGGCCATTAGCCAACATTGTGCAGTCGGTGAGCGTTGGTGGCTGATTGAGCATGTTGAATCGGCGTTGGACCGTCGGGAAAAGAGATCACTCTGATTGGCTGTCAGCTTTGTAAACCAGTGCATGAAAAGAAAAAGAAAAAGTGACAATGCAAGCAAATGACAAAGACGAGGGCACACAAAGAAGGCACTTATAAATTGACCTACATCTTCATCTTTTCGGGGCATTCCAATACGCAAATATTTTCATAACAACATGGTCATATGTAGCCTAAATATTATAAGACAAACTGATCAGCATGATTTAAATTCAAAATGGTAAATGAACACTGCTTTTTTATGGTTTTTATATTTGCATTCCTAGTTCAAATTCTCTTTTTTGAATGACAAACACAGACTACTGTCATCTGCTGTTGTGGACAGTTATTATCATTCACACAGGTGCAGAATGTTCATGCTTTTGGCCGCCGGCTGTAGTTTTTGCGGTGTTCAAGTGCAACTTTTTGCAGACTCCGCCTTTCATCGCCGCTAGTTCTTTGATGTCGGTTTGTTTTCTACCGGCCTTTTTAGAGTTATGGCACAGAGAGGTTTCTCATTTTACAGAGCAATAAATAAATTCTTAATCAGTATTTTTGTAGAAAGTAATATTTAATATTTATTTTAATATTTTAATTATTTTAATAGCATAATCAATTAAATAAATGTAATATTTTATGATACTTTTAAAAAATATTAAATATTTTTTATATTTATAATTTCTTTAGTAATTTCTTGATGAAATTTGAGAAGTAAACAACAACAAAAAATACACATAACCCTCATTGCTTGAAGATAGATTCTGTTTAAACAAGAAAAACAATGTTGCTGTGGTAAGAAAAAAATAAGCGTAATTAATTTAATAATAAATTAATAAAAATGAATATTAATAAAAAACCTTTTCAGAAATACATTTTTACTGGAAAAAATTACAAAATTACTTTAAGTGTGTGAACACAAACCATGTCGATAATGCGCCTCGATGGCATTCCTCTTATCAGAGACACTGATTACTCACGAGTCAAAATTGTTTTGATGCTAACCTTATGGTCGAATGCTGTTAAAAGGTTATTTTATTATCAGCTTGGAGTCAGCCAGAGGTTAGACAAGAATCTGAGCTAGCGTTGTAGCATCGAGTTTCCGGACAGCAGGTTAAAGGAGTCTCGGTGTACTCCAGGGCCACAGGTTTCTACCACAGGGCACATGTTGTGATATCACACCACAGAAGGGAAGGAATGCGGGGTCTTTCATGGAGTGAGGGATGATCTCAGAGTTCACTACCAGATCGCTCCTGTTGGTATGCAGGATGTTAGTAAGTGTAACCAGACGTTGACTGCTGGGTGAGGCGAGTAACGGATCAGCTGGATGAGCTGATGATGTTCATGGTTGGTCAGTAAGATTTTAAATGTTTTTGAAAGAAGTCTAATGCTTGCCAAGGCTGCATTTATCTGATCAAAAATACAGTAAGAACAGTAATGTTGTGAAATATAATTTCAATATTATTTTTTTATTTTAATATATTATAAAATGTCATTTATTTCTGTGATGGCAAAGCTGAATTTTCAGCAGCCATTACTCCAGTCTTCAGTGTCACATGATCCATATCCAGATTCATACTGTCACTTTTGAACAATTTAATGCATCCTTGCTCTTCAAACTGCATCTTGCATGTTTACCTCCGTTGCATTGCTAAAGTTTTCCTGAGGACAAAACATACAGTATTAACATGTAAAACCCATAGAGATTTAAGTTGTAGTTGGGATTGGAGCGACGCTAATTCCAGGGAGGGGCAGCTGGGAATTCCACTGTGGCAACGGACTGGCGGAGGGGCGTTACGTTCAGCTGTACTCCAGCTGTGTCGATTTATATTGGTGACCGACAGGCGGTGAAGGGGCATCGGTGCCAGACTCGCCCACTCAATGGAAGACTTGGCTAGGAGCATCTATATCTCCACCGAAGTTATTTGAAAACACTTTCTCTCATTCACTTTATTTTTTCTCCTAAGTTCCTCATTCCTCGTTTCTTATTTTTTCCTAGAATAATACTAAATCTTCTGTCAGGTTTTTATCTGGAATTGCTGGACCGTTTTCCCACAATACATTTCGCAGTGACCTCAGGGCAGCCATCTGTGATCAGAATCATCTTCCCTGGCCCACAGCCACAGGGCAAACTCACTTTATCTGCGCTGAAATGCCTCACAGGTGTTTGCACACACCTGCACGCCTGTACGCCTCTCGAAGGCAGAGAGTCTCGCTGGTTTAGCTGATTCAAAGTTGTGAGCGCTGTGTGTTCGTTGTTCAAACCATGTGTTGTTTATGTTTCCACAAATGCAAAGCCGTTAGGACAGCTGATGGCCCTTCTGCTGCTGGGCTTGAGTGGCAGATGTTGCTACACAGTGGATTCTGTCGTACACACATTGTTCTTATAGCAGTTGTTCATACTGCATTTTTGGAAAGTATGTCAAACATGAGAGGCTAGTCTTGGATTATTGAGTTTATTATAGAATGGCAATAGGGTCAATGACATGAAAGTCTTTTTTGGTTTAAATGTATCAATGTATTTAAAAAAAATACATACATATGTTTCTCATGCTGTACATGTATGACTTGAATACACCTCTTCTTTGATGAGCATATTTTTGGGGGGTATAAAATAGGGATGCACGATATATTGGCTACCATATCTGTATCGGCTGATATATGTTCATTTTTAATGTTATCGTTATCGGCCCAATAAGAAAATGTTGCCGATATATTAAAGCCGATAAATAGTGGATTATTTCCTTCAGCTGAGACACTTCAGATGCGCACTGTTTGCCATGATGGTTTTAAATTGCTTGAAATATGATTGGAATCACTTCCAAAAAGGAAAATACAGTAAAGTGCAACATGTGCTGTCATATAGGCTATATACAATTATACTGAGAGTATAATATAAAGAGAGGTAAGACTTTTGTTTTTGTAATCAGGCTCTCAAAAATTATATAAAAAATTGGATTTAGATTTATTGGCCAATACATCAGTAATCGGCTTTCAAATATAAATTATCGGTTATCGGTATCGGCCAAAATTTTCATATCGGTGCATCCCTAGCGTAAAATCAAAATGTCAGAATGATAGGCTACAACTGTCCTGATAATGAAAAATTAAAATTTTTTAAAAGAAAACCATAATGAATAATTTGTCATAATAGTTTATTATTATCAATAGACTATTATTATTATTATTATTATTATTATATATTTTTCAAATTCCTTGTTAATATTTGGAAAATATATTATAAATTTGACATAAAAAGGTTGTCATACAAAGTCATGTGCTCCAACAAACATGCAATAACCTGGAAAATATGTTTTCATATATAACATTTTAATATATTATAATAAATCTATTTTTAATTTTGTTTTGTTTTTACATTTTACAAAACGATACAAAGATTGCATTTCCAATATATTTTATATTATTTATTTATATTATTTTATAGATCTTCATATTATTTATTGTAAACACCCATTGACCCAATAAAGTAATTTAACTGGCAGTCTTTGTCCTCTTATTTGTCAAGTTTGGATCTTATGAAAAGCTTTTTATGAAAAGCCCGGGATTGCTTTTTCTATTGTCCTAAATTTAGATGTGGCCCTACACATGTGGATGCAAGATGTGTTAATTTGCACAGCCTCTATAATCCAATGTAGGGAGTGATGCATTGTGGTCCATAGTCACTCCTGTGATGTGGTTAGTTGGAATGAGCCAATCAGATGATTACATGCACGTTATGAGACTACTTGTGGTGTTGACTAGGCATAGCGGAATCATTCTGTGCTGACGTCTTCATTCAGAGTTTTAGATTAAGATGAACTGTTAGATCATTGGTTTGTTGCCTGGACTTTTTATCAGGGCTAATGAAAGTCTTTGTACTGAGAAAAGATCTCATGGCTTGACCGAAGTTTCTCTTTTTGTCTTCTTACAGGGCTGAGTGACCCAAGCTTTGCTCTCACCTGGGGGAGGACCAGCACTCCCTCATTCCCATCATCCCTTAATCCCCCGCTCTGAAGCAGCCATGGCGCCACGGAAACGCGGAGGCGGAGGGCATGGCGCGTCCTTCTTCTTCTGCTGCTTCCAGAGCAGTGACCACCCAGAGATCACCTACCGTCTGCGGGAGGACTTCGCCCTGCAGGCCATGGAGCCCGCGCTGCCCATCCCCAACTATGATGAGCTGGACGCCATGTTCTCAGAGCTGGTGGTAGGTGCAAACTTTTAACATTTCTGTACAGTTTTTTTCTCTTCAGATTTCTGTCAGTGAAGACCAATGAATCTGACATTTGTTAATTATAATAACAAACTTTAACAAACCTTAATAACAAAAGTTCCTTTCAGGAACAGACTTGTTTATTAATCTGCAAGAATTTATCATTTATTATATTATATTATATTATATTATATTATATTATATTATATTATATTATATTAATCACCATTTTTAGGTTTTTGAAAGACGTTACTTAAGCTCTCCAAGGCTGCATTTATCTGATCAAAAATACTGATACATTTTTTTTGTAAAATATTCAAATTAAAATAAATCGAGAACTCTGTATAAAATGGCTCCATTTGTTAACTTTCATTAACTTAATTAGTGAACTAACAATGAATAATACATCTTAAGCATTTATTAATCTTAGTTTATGTTCATTTCAGTATTTATTTACTAATACATAATTAAATTCAAAAGTTGTATCTGATAGTATTTTTATTGGACCATTCCTGAGCTAACAATAAAGTCTAAAATTTCAAAGTTCAAAAGAACAGCATTTATTTGAAATATAAATCTTTGTCTTTACTTTCACTTTTGAACAATTTAATGTATCCTTGCTGAATAAAAGATTTTTTTTTTTTAAGTATTGTAAAAATATGATATATTATATTAAATTATATTATTGTCCCATTGATAATAATAATGATAATAATATTTATTTATTTATTTACTTGTTTATTTATTTATTTATTTATTTAATTATTTAAGCTGCTATGGATATAATTTTTATATGTTGCAAGTATAGCTAATTAATGAAGAAACAAACCATTATTTTCCATATACTCAGTCCTTCTTTGTTTGCTCTCTAATTTAGGGTAACTAAAGAGCTGTAATTGATTAATCAAAAGTGTTGTCTTTAATCCATGCTTGAATAGAAATCGCAGCACTGTGGCATGCTTCTCTCTCTCTCTCTCTCTCTCTCTCTCTCTCTCTCTCTCTCTCTCTCTCTCTCTCTCTCTCTCTCGTCTCCTTCATCTCTGCCAGCTTCCACTTTGCACATCAATGGGCCCCATTGAGCGGCCTTGTGTCTTGGACTGCACTGCAGAGTAATTGCTTGTTTTTGGTCTGACCCATTCTTAACCTCTCTTTCCCTGTACTTGGGTTCGAATTGATGTACAACACAAAGCAGCAGCAGTTGCTCTTTTTTTCGCAGCCCTCACAGAAAGATTTCATGCTCTCAGCACGTGCCGTTCTGGCAAGTTATTGTTGAATTTGTAAACCGTTGTTGCGTAAGTGGCAACCTGCCTGCTTATTCACATAGTTTTGCATGAAAGTAATATTATGTTTTAGTAGAAGATACCTGGCTAATTATTTGAAGTACTATAGCTGACATTTATTCTGTTTTTTTGGAGGTTATTATGCAAATTTTGCTTCATGTCAGAGCTTGGCGAAGTCTTCTTACAAATTTATCATATTCAGCCCACTGAGGACATTAGAATTACAAAAATACACTCAGAACAAAGGGGCTTTTCAGGATAAAGTGAAAATAATGAGGTACATGGAGGGAGTTTCCATGCGATTTAGCTATGATATGTGTCTTTTTTCAGGAGATTAGATTAGGTCTGTTGTGTTAGAATTGGCCACAGATACATCATTTGAGTCTCATCCAAATATTGCATTATAATCCTTTTATGACACAGAATTAAAGGGATAGTTCACCCGAAAATGAAAATTCTGTCATCATTTACTCATTTTCAAGTTTTTCTAAATCTGCATGACTTACTTTCTTCTGAACAAAAAAGAGAATTTTAACAGAATGTAGCCTTATGGTAGCTCTTTTCCATATAATTATTATTCCATCCAAAGTTGCGAATTGTCTCAATGTACGAAAATTTTTAACATAGCATAAAAAATCTGCGAAAAAGCACCGTTTCCATCTCAAGGAATCGATATCCCAAAATGTGCATAAAAATAAGTGTATGGACTCAGCTTTTGTAATTGCATGGAAAAGAGGGACCAGCACATTTTTCCAAATTTCTACTTTTGTGTTCTTTGTATCCAAGAAAGTCCTACAGGTTTGGAGCGTAAATAATGACAGACCTTTCATTTTCAGTTGAACTATCCCTTTAACATCTGTTTAAACCATGAAGACAGATAATGCGGTTTATGGCTTCAATACACCATTATAGTGTAAATTGGATAATAAATGACCCCTTTTACTTAAACTCTCTTCATTGGTGTAATCTGAGAGTCATCCTACTGTATTCTCCATTATAGTGCAAGTTTATTTTAATCAAGAGTTGATTTGACAGCTCAATGACTTACTGTATAGTCTACACTAGAGAGTTCCTGTTCTACAGTGGACGTTTTCCTCATTTTGAGTGCTGAAAGGATTGGTATAGAGCATTGATGGATTGATGCACGCGGCCCAGGCTTTAATGTTTGTTCTGTGACTGGATGCTGGGGCTTGATGTGGCGTGTTGGGTTCAGATAAGGCAAGGTGTGGTTTTCTGCATGAATGGAACATCCTGGTTATAGTCTGGCTGCCCTTGACTGTAATGAGACACTGTATGCGTATTTTCTTCATGCTTATGTGCCGGGGATGTCTAGACTTCTGCTGACTGTGCAGCTCGTTTCCGTTAAAAGCAGGGGGATTCTCAGGAACACGAGAGATAGAAGAGACACCAGGCCGGATGAGAGGAACAGCAGCTCTTCCTCTCTCCTGCATCCCTGTGGAGCATCAGGGACATCACTGTCACCAAGAGCTGCCAGACAGGAAGCCATTACCAGTTTTGGCAGGCAGATCTCTGAGTAGCATTACATGCAGGGATTTACAGTGAGAGATGTCCGCTGAGCAGACTCTTTATTAGCTTCTGCTGCTGAAATGGACTGATCGATGGTGGATCTGTTCCTTGAACGTGGTCCACTTCAGATTGGAGAGCTCAAATTCAATCAACTTTGACTGTTGAAGCTATGTCCTTTTCCACTATAATGTGTGCAGTTGTTGATGTGTGATAGGATTTATATGATAATAAAAATCACTTTGTAAGTACAGTTCTGTTGGCAACCTTTTTTTTTAAAGAAATCAAATTAAAACGAAATGGATGCAATAATTGATCATTTATAATGTTACTAGTGATTCCCAGTTCAAATAAATACTGCTCTATTGAACTTTCTATTCATCAAAGAATCCTGAAACAATGCATCACGATTTTCTCAAAAATATTAAGCTGTTTTCAACATTGATTATAAGAAATAATTTTCTTGAGCAGTAAATCAACATATTAGAATGATTTCTGATGATCGTGTGACACTGAAGACTCGAGTAATGATGCTGAAAATTCAGCTTCAGAGGAATAAATTGCATTATAAAATATATTAAAACAGCAAACAGTCCCTAGTGGAAAAGAATGTATACCAAAATATTATTTAAAATACATTTATTTCATACTAAGTATACTACAAATCCATTAACATATTTACTGACATATCTCTGAGACATGAAAACTTTACATTTCTTAATATTAAGCCTTAAAATGTGATTAATATCATTATTAGTAAGGACAGTATGATCACTGCATAATATTAGTCTTTAAATGCAAGATATTTAAAGTGAACCTAAAGTGCTACTTGCACTAGTTCCACTTTAGCACAAACAAATATACTTAAGTAAATCTTTAGTTATGGCACTATTTCCGGAAATCTAAAGTGCGTTAAGTACAAAATTAGTTGTTCCACCCATGATCTGTTCACCCTAAGACACTCCAACATAACAGATAACAACAGATAACTTGCTTTGATGACTGAGGAGTAAGCAGCAATTGATTGATATTTACTTAGTACAGTTAATGATTAGCATTAGCACCTTACATTGGTATTTTTATTCATTTTTAACTATTACCGTATAGGTGTATATAAATGTATGTATGAGTAAATATGAAATGTATTTGTAGTATACTTAGCATAAAATAAAGTATTTCAGATACATTTTACACTAGGGGTTATTTTAAAATATATACAATATTACCGTTCTTACTGTGTTTTTGATCAAATAAATGCAACCTTGGTGAATATAACAGACTTTTTTCAAAAACATGAATGCACTAATTGTTTTACATATAACCTTTAACAATTATTTTACATTCACTATAGGAGACTATGGGAAAATCTTGCCATTTTGTGTCCCTGGAGGACAAGAGAATGGTGCTTTATGATGGAAACACCCTCATGTCATGAAAGACATGATTGTGTCATGAAAGTGTCTGATTGTACACTGATTCAGTTGCATGTTTCAGTGAATGGATTGCTGTCCTGTATACATTGTAATATGAATATTTTCGTTTGTGTGTGTGTGCAAGTGGAAAATCACAGTGGAATCGCAAGTTCGCATGGGACTCCCATGTCGAGAGCAGCTAACAAACAAACCAGGACAAACCACAACACAGTGATTGTTGTGGTGTACTGCTATTTCAAGGACAAAACAAAAAGGAAATTACAAGTGGCAGAAGTTTATATGTAGTACTTTCATTGCCAAAGCCGTTGATTGTTCAGTCGTCAGTCCTTTAGTGTTTCCAACAGGATTGAGCAGAATTCACCATGAATTTTGATGAATTTTGATGAAATCAGAGTCAATGACAGAGGAATTTACTGAATTACAATTTACATAAATTCAACAAAATCACAGACTTAAAAAATATAGTAATATTGTGAAATATTATTACAATTTAAAATAATTGTTTTCTATTAAAATATGTATTAAAATGTAATTTATTCCTGTGACGGAAAGGCTGAATTTTCAGCATCATTACTCCAGTCTTCAGTGTCACATGATCGTTCAGAAATCATTCTAAAATGATGATTTGCTGCTAAAGAATTTATTATTATTATCAGTGTTGTGCTGCTTAATATTTTTGTGGAAACGGTGATTAATTTTTTTCCACAAGAACAAAAAGAGACGTTAGTGTGTGTACTAATGACTCACAACCCTGGCATGCATGAATATATATATATAATTTGATTATAAAACAAGCATTGACATTTTCATTAGTTAAGAAAAAACTTCTATTAACTGAGATATATCCAGTGTAATCCATATGATACATATCCTTTGTGTTTTTCAAACTCAAGTCAAGCAAAGTTCAAGTCAACTTTGATTTATTATCATTCCAACCATATACAAGTATACAGTGGAAAGAAATGTCATTTTACCAGGTCTGCAGTGCAAATCACCACTTAGTCTTCTATCACAGACGTTTTCTTCTTTTTCTGTCAGTTTCCTCTGTGTCCTCTCTGCTGGAGGATGGGAAGAAAGTATTTGTGGGTAGGGAGAAAGTTGGAAAAAAAACAAAAAACATTCTGTGGTTTCCACATGCTGTTATCATTGGTTTGTGGGTGGATATTGACCCTGCCTCGAGGGATTTACAGTTTGTTTTTGCCATGTCCAGGTTCAAAAATATCTAATCTGTCTTCTCTCTTTTTGTCTTTTTCTTTCATTCAGGATGAGCTGGACCTCACAGAGAAGCACAGAGAGGCCATGTTTGCCTTACCAGCAGAAAAGAAATGGCAGATATACTGCAGCAAGAAGAAGGTTAGACCTCCAACATTAGGCCATAGTGTGTGTGCGTGTGCGCGCGTGTGTGTGTGTGTGTGTGTGTGTGTGTGTGTGTGTGTGTGTGTTTTTCCCCATCATCCTCAGTTGAAAGTTCAGTGCACCAGATTACACTGTCATCCTGTCAGAACGGTGTTTAAACATCTCATATATCAAATAGCTTGACGTAATCACCCCTCTGTCTGAAAGAGAAAGGATTCTGACTTAATGCCCCTTATCTTCACTTTCCCTGCTTTAAAAACGGCTAATCTATTAAATGTTTCCATTTATCTCTTCATTATTAATTACATGCCAGCAGAACTTAAGGATAAGTGGACATTTAGACTTCTTAAAGACAAGATGAAGAGACTTTCTCTTACATTATGTTCTTAGCAGATTCTTTCTTACCAACGCGACCTGAAACAAAGTACATGCTGCATTTCAGGATATCCAGTTTGTTACTGCGGAGAGAATTTGGCAGTGTATCAGTCAGTCTGTTTCTTTGGGCGTTACTTTCATCATCTGAGAACTAAAAAAATGGTGACTCACGAGCTGAGACGAGATATTTTTTTAAGGTAAATGAGGAGGTATTTTCTGCTTGGTAAAACTGTGCTTTTTTAAAATTTATTTTTTAAAGCCTGGTTTGGCCAGTAAAGCTACCACAATTTTTATTTTAGATAAACATGCATTTCATTTAACTTTCTTTGCTCAAATGTTATTTACATTTTTAGCCTTTTTTATTAAATGCCAAGCCTTTTTTATTAAATGCCAAGCCTTCTTTATAAAATAAAGTTAGAACAAATACTATTAGGTTTTTGATTTGCAATAATAGCTGGACATTTTATTCTGCTACGTTAATAGATAACTATGATCAACAAAATACTGGTTAACACTAGACATTGGCCCTATGCCATTGAGTCACTGTTAAGCCATGCAAGATGAGCTCACCAACTTCAAGAAAAGTCGTTAGACTTGATTAGTTTGTGATGGGAATGGAGGAATTTACTATGTCCTTGTTGTATTTTGAACATTTGCCATAGACGAGGTCATCACGTGTCTGCTGTTCCCACCGCTTGATTCTGTCAGCTAATGTTTTGTTAAAAAGCAAATCCTATTTTATGAAATCAGACTTATTCATTTATACTGGAAATCGCTGCTTGTTTGGGAATGCTCGATACGGTGAGGCCAAGTCATACCATTTATCCTCCATGACCTAATGGAGCTCAGAGAGCAGAGAAACGCCGGAGGGGTGGGTGGTGTTTAAAATGACATCAAACCCTCCATGATGCCACAAACATAAGTCCTGCCAGCCTGTTCTTCTGATGTGAATCCATGTGTTTAACTCAAGACAGCATGAGCACTGAAACCTGGCGCACATACACAGCCAAAGACAGTGGGTGGTCGGTGGTTACCTGCCAGTGATGTGACAGCAATACAGTCAGGGTGATAGAAAGCACACTGAAGTGGCGAAATCCTGCAGGTCTATAAACTGGTTGTTCTTAGTTAAATGTTCACACTGAAGCGTAAAGACCCATCGCAACTCTGTAAGCAGACTATAGCTGCATTTGAAACGGGCTATTTTGTGCTGTATTTAATAAAACTGTTTCTAACATCTGTTCTTTAATTATGCATGTGTAATGAATACACTTAGGACGCACTGTGTTCATGCTGGCATTGTAAATTTCAATGAACAGCAATGTGGCTGACGACATTGTAGGTCACATGACAAATATGACACCTCGACTTGGTTAGTACGGTGTTGGTCAGATGTGCACAAGTGGAGAATCATTTCAAGGAATTCAATTTAAGGGATAAAAATAAAAACAAAATTTTTAGGTCTAATTGTAGTCGTGAAGAAATCAATTTATTAAATGTTTGGCTACTTGCATCTTACCATGCACTTTTTCACTGTTAAAACTAAAGCATTCACACTCGTCTTCTGTGAACAGTAAGGCCCCTCGTTTGAGCTGGTTGTCAACTTGTCAGTCTCAATCATTTTGACATTACACGAGCGCTGTTTGACCACTGAGGAGACCAGCCTACTCTTAAACATTTTATTTTTTCATCCAAACAACAAATAGAGCAGTACATAATGGAGCGCCGAAGAGCAGCATCGAGAATATTAAATATTGGGTTGGACAATCTGGACATTTATTGTAATGCTGTAATTCTACTATATGCATGATTTTTGAAATTATGGCTGATAACAGATAAATAGCTTATATGTGACCCTGGATCACAAAACCAGTCTTAAGTTGCACGGGTATATTTGTGGCAATAGCCAACAAAACATTGTATGGGTCAAAATTATTGATTTTTCTTTTATGTCAAAAATCATCAGGATATTAAGTAAAGATCATGATCCATGAAGATATTTTGTAAATATCCCACCTTAAATATATAAAAAATGCTTTTTTGTGAGTGGATGCAGCACAATCGCCAATAGAAATGGACAACTTTAAAGGAGATTTTCTCAATATTTCGATTTTTCTGCACCCTCAGTTTCCAGATTTTCAAATAGTTGTATTTCAGCCAAATATTGTCATATCCTAACAAACCTAATATCAATGGAAAGATTATGTATTCAGCTTTCAGATGATGTATAAATCTCAATTTAGAAAAAATGACACAAGACTGATTTTGTGGTCCAGGGTCACATATTATTTACATTTTACATTTATTCATTTAGCTGACGCTTCTATCCAAAGCGACTTACAATTGCTATATGTCAGAGGTCGCACGCCTCTGGAGCAACTAGGGGTTAAGTGTCTTGCTCAGGGACACATTGGTGTCTCACAGTGGATTCGAACCCGGGTCTCTCACACCAAAGGCATGTGTCTTATCCATTGCGCCACTACCCCCCCATATTATAAATCTGTATTTCTTTGTTTATCGTCAGATGACCGATATGGTGCTGATATATTCTGCATCTCGTGTTTAGCTCTGAAACAATTGCAGAGGGATGAACGAATTCTATTCTCCAGATATGTGATGTGGAGTTTTTTTTTTTTTTTTTTTGCTTCAATAAACCATATGATGCATTAAAAGAAAGTGCCCCTCTGGGATTTTTCTTAGACGTCCTTATCTATGAATTGTAGTGGTTCAAAAGCTGGTATTGGTTACAGGTTGACCATCTGTCCGGCCATTACATCTATTCCTGTATAGCCACATATGCTGTGTCCCAATTACAGACCTAATTCCTCATTGTCATGGGACACTGAGCCGAAAGAGGCCATGACGTGAAGTAGGGCGCTCAAAATTGTCTTTTGACTTCTAGTTATTAAGTGACGAGAAGGATTTTTATAAATGTTTTGTAAATGACCTGCTTTCTGATCCTGTTTTTTGGAAGCGCAGCAGTTGGCCCGATTGGGATGCCGTTTCTGTGTTTTGATAAGTGTCTGTCAGCCACATTTGATTTAGCTCTACTTGCATCAGGAGGTCATGCTCCACGATCCAACACATGGAACTAATGAAAAAGATTTAAGACGGTGAGCGGATGGATGAGATTAAGGAAGAATATGTCTGTCGTGAGACTGCCCGTGGCTGTGCAGCAGCATTCATGCAGACTCAGCACAGTGCCCAGTCTGGGACTTGTAAAACAGGGACTTGGCGCTCTTCCCCAGGGCTTCGGTCTGGGATAGGAGGGTGGACGGATAAGGGAAGCCGTGGTTGGTCCAAAGCAAACAGGAAGGCCTCCATTTGCAGGTGCAGATTATGTTATCTGCAAGAGCCGGGAGCTTTTGATGGGTCTGTCAACCCTGGGAAATTCACACCAGTCATCTCTTTCATTACCTTCTCTTTCCATGTATCAATGAGGTGTAGACATCTTGATTTTGACACAAAGTAGATGTAATTTTAATGTTTTAATACATGACTCATATCTTAAATATTAATTGATGCAGTTAATTCCATAATAAACAATTAATTTATAGAAAATAATTTAGTCTTTGAATCATCTTAGTATCATTTTTTTTTCTCATCAAATAATGATATTAATATTAAAATCAATAAATATATACCAGCTTTATTACATATTAATGTTAATTTACACTAGGCTGCATTTATTTGATCAAAGATCCAGTAGTATTGTGAAACATTATTACAATTTAAAATTACTTTTCTATTTTAAGGGATAGTTCACTTTGAAATTCATTTTTGGTATGTTTTAGCTTACCTCAAGGGCATCCAAGATGTAGGTGTCTTTTTTTCCGCAGTAGTTTCAATTTTGATATTTTTAGGTCAAACCGTTCTTGTCTGTCAGTCACACAGCCATGTCCGAGTGATCTGATCTGACGTGTACGCAGACTGGTGCATAGATATATACACTAGATGTCGCCTTAAAGACATTCGTTCCAATGAACTGCCGTAGACAAGGCGACATCTAGTGTATATATCTATGCACCAGTCTGCGTACACGTCAGATCAGATCACTTGGACATGGCTGTGTATAAGTGGTAAAAACGATATAAATACTGTTCGTTTTCTCACACAAACCGCTCGTTTCGTGTCTTAGGCCATCAATGTATACTTACGATGGGGAATTGTTTAATTTGGACGACGGGGAATTGTTTTAATTTGGACTCTGTGCATGCTCTTTGAGACAGTGACCAGCGACCTGCATTATATGACTGACAGACAAGAACGGTTTGACCTAAAAATATCAAAATTGAAACTACAGATGTACACCTACATCTTGGATGCCCTTGAGGTAAGCTAAAACATACCAAAAATTAATTTCAAAGTGAACTATCCCTTTAAAATGTTATTTATTCCTGTGGTGGCAAAGCGGAATGTTATTACTCCAGTAATTCAGTGTAACAACATGATCTTTCAGAAGATTTGGTTCTCAAGAAACATTTCTTATTTTTAGCAATGTTGAAAACAGTTGTGCTGCTTAATTTTTTTAAACCACAATATATATTTTTCAGGATTCTTTGATTAATAAAAGGAAAAAAAACCCAGCAATTTTTCAAATATTTGACTTGTTTGACAGTCCATAAGCTCAGTATGAATACTGTACATATTACAGTATGTATAGGACGTTGATTGGTAGTTATCAGCCAGAGCTGCTAAACCGGTTGCAATCTGATCACAGGTTCAACACTGAGCTTAACAAGGTGAGTCAGAGGTGACTGTCTGACATCTCTCATATGATATCAAATGACGTGACGGAGCACAAACCAGAAATGTATGAATGCTATCCTCTAAAACTGACATCCCCCAAACTCGCCTGAATTGCTTTCATCGGAGTTCTAAAGTTAAACCATTATTTTATAAAGGTGTCATAATGAGGATTCATATTTTCTTTGATCTGGTTAGATAAAAGTGAACATTGAAGAAGAGGCAGTAAGTGCAGGACGGGGCTGTAAAAAAAACAACAACATTTTTGTCAACATTTTCGCATTCCAGGCCAGAGAGCATGTGCGGTTGCTCATTTCAAAACAAATAGTCTGTGTACAGTAATTCCAAGTGTCAGGTTGAGAATGAAAAATCTAATTATGACACAAAAATCTCCCGGCAACATCAGAGATCATTTACATTTAGTCTTAAAGATACACCATCATTCAAAAGTTTGGTATCAAAGTAGCAAATGTTCAAAGTAGCAAACGTATTCAATTCTGAGGGTTAAAAATGGCCGTGCAAATCTATGACTGTGCACTTCAAGGAAAACACAAAATGTATAACTAAAAATGTGAACAAAATGGCCTCTAAATCATGAAAGTAATTTTTTTTTGTCTCTTAGTGCTTTTGGAAGGGAAGGGTAACAGAAGAATAGGGCTCTTATAACCCCTGTGAAGGGTGAGGATTATTTTAACTTTGATTCCCAAACTGTTTTGCTGACATCTCCTTCTGTACGGTGTGTTGAGCACAGTGATTATTCACCTGCGCCCTGATCTAAATGTCTCAATGCACTCAGGTGTGCAAGCTCTCCTGGCTCAAGACCAAAGCTCAAGGTACAGTATCAGCTGTCCTGCTCCTGGCAAAGGATCATTAAGAATTGTCAGTGTGGATATTAATCCGAGTTGCCTCAATTGTCCCCATTGTTGAGAAATAAACATTTGTAATCAGAGCTTTCTGATCACTACAAAATAAATGGATGCCGTTGTAATCTTACTCTCTTTCTCTTTGCTGAAGCATTCAGTGTTTTTATAAAAAAAATAGTTAATGGTGGATGGACAGAAGAGGAAGAGTCTTGATCTTGTTTTGTTTTTTCTAAGTCAGGGGCTATCAAGCTTTTCGCCTGAGTTCCTTGGGCGGTGATCCAACAAATACATAGACAAGTGGGTTCAAATGAGCAGAGTTAATCTCTGACCCATCGCTGTCTGGCAGATGTGAAAGATTAGACCTGTAGGGCTGAAGTCAACATTGATAGTTTCCCTCTGAGTTGTGAATTTAGTCAACAAATCAGAATATTGCAAAAAATTATTTACCAATAAAGCAGCATTTCTATCAAAATTTCCATTTTAATTCACACACACATTTGCCTATATATGCATGTCTTATTATCATTTAATAAAATATGTCTTTATATTTTTACATACATTTTGAATTTGTTTGTGTATTTGGCCAGTGCAAATGTTCAGTGCGAAAATTTGTGCAATAAACATTTTCATTTTAATGAATCGTTGTTAATGTCAGGCCGACATTTGTGTGCTGTTTTTTTTTTCTTCAGATGTCCTAATCTCTTTTCAACGCACTGTGAAAAATCTGGCCAGCCAATTAGATTTGCGCTTTTGGTCACATGCACACACTACTGCTGCTGTTACATAAAACTACAACTTAAGTGGCGCTCACGGACAGACTTTTTTTTTAAGTGACAGTAAATAGCTTAGGAAGAATCCCGATCTGACTCTCTTGTCTCTATAATTTTGTATTTGGTGTTGTTTGAGGAACACCGTAGTGAATAAAAACAAATAATAAACTGCTTGAAAACACGTAAATACTGTTTTACTTCCTTTCCTCTCTATGAGTGTCAGAAATGGCGCTGCTTTGCGCACAGGGGCAGTTGGGGTATTTCTACTTTTTTAAAAGCGCCACCTACTGTCAGAGAGTGAAATACCGCCGGTCTGCTGAATTTTGTACACATTGATCTGAACAGACAAATTCTATGCAAAAATCAGACCGAATTTTCATGCAGAACATAATTTTTGGTGGGAACAGGACTTTGTTTTTTGCTGTTTTTATCCAGCATATTTATGTGATATCCCAAAATATATGCAGATAACAACCTGGCAATTCTCACTTGAAAGCTATGCAACAATTGAACAATTCTTGTTCAGGTAATTGTAGGTGCTTATTTTTAGCAATGCAGTTTAAATGCAATCTCACTCAGTTTGTTGATCATTTTTATCTGTTGATATTTGCAGAACTTTACGCTGATTCATCTTCCTCTTAACAGATTTCGTGAAATAGTAATTATCTGAACTGAACACACTGAAGCATCGATGGTTCTTAGAAAGAGCGCCTCTCCGAACCGACCTCAGCCAACAATATCACAGTCGTTATGACATGTCTGTCTGAGAATGAAGTGCTCATGGGAAGAGGGCAGAGGGAAGTCCTTCACAGCATGAGAATGAGTCCTGCCAAAGATCCACGTTAATGCTTTGCTCATTAAGGCCAAATGGTGAGTGGGGAGTTGAGGAGAAATATGCAGGACGGTGGAAGTTCACCGGTCTCCAGGCCGGCATTCAAGACTCCCCGTTTATCCCAACAGATGCCCGTTTGTGAGGTGCCATCATCTCCCAAAAGGCTTGGCAGAGCCGGGTGTGAAACATCCCACGCAGTTGCTGCAAGAAGCTCATTGCTATGCCAGATTTTTTTCCTTTCCAGTGTGTTCGGTGAACACGATATACAATTAAACTACTTATTAGTGGCTGTGCGGGCAGCCCGTGCTTGTTTTGAGAGGGAAGCTGTCACACTTCACAAGTTCCACTCGTTTTTGATTCATTACTCTCTGCTTTCCTGCTTTTCTTCTGAATCTTACTGCGTTTTCAGCTAATGTGGCATTGGCTCAATCTGGGAGCTGTGTTGTTTCTCTAGCGTCTGTGAATCTCTGCTGGCCTACTTAAAGCCTGTGCTATTTCTGCCAGTGCTTTGAGCGTGATGTTCTGTTTCAGATCTGCTTTTTCTGAGTCGGTATGTTTGGGAAAGTGTGTACGTGTCGGGGGGGGAGCTGAGGTTCACCTGGGAATATATGCAGTGTGAATCTTATTGCATGTTTTATCTGCTTTGGTTACATATAATAGTAAGCAATGAATATACAGATACTTTGGTTTCTTTTTCTTTGATTAATTTCTCTTTGTAGTTTAAAGCTGGTATTTAACCAAAGAAATAAAGAAATAAGAGGTATTGTCATTGAAAAAAGGGGAAAAAATAGCAACATCTAAATGCAGAAGGAACGATAGACTAAATAAAAGCCTCGCAGATAAGCCAATTCACACTTTTGTCGGATGAATATTTGGTTTCACTCAGCTGGCCGGTATCAAAATAAGATAATTTTCAAGATAAAGATCATTTTTCATTGCCGCAGAGTTAGGAACGTCTCATTCCCACTGAAGCGTCCAAATTATGTCATTCCCAATAACATTCCGAAACCACGTTTTCCTTCCCAGCTCATTCCCGATATGTTGTTTCACATTCCTCTATTCCCAGTGTCATGTTCCTGTTGTGTGCACTCTGATAGGCATCATGCAGAAGACAGTGTGGATTAATGGTGTGTGCTTGAAGTGAAAACAAGAGCCGTGTTGATGTTGTTTTTCAATAAACTCATGCTGACATGCTTAGATAAATGTTTTGAAGACATAATTTAAAGGTAAAGTTAGTTATTTCTGTGCCTTTTAATACATTTGTATTTCTCTCTCAGGAAACAGAGGAGAATAAAGGTGCTACTAGCTGGCCAGAGTACTACATTGACCAGCTCAATTCAATGGCAGCTGTAAGTATGTCATTTTTGAAGACTTTTTCTTTTCTTAAAACAATGGTTATTGGAGCTCTTAGTGGTTACCCTAAGGCTGTGTGTCCACTAAAGTGTTTTAGCCAGCTTGAAAACAATTGGGAAAAAAAAATATGCTAGCCTCGAGAAAAAAAAAAAAAACTTTGGTGGACACACAGCCTAATTATACATTAAACATGTTACATTCCAATTCGGTATTGTGGCCTTAAAACACATGACATGTTTCAATGCTTAGAGATGTACGTCTTAGCTGGCTAACATGCGCTTCTAGTGTGAGCATGGCTTCTCATTTTATTTTGCAGAGGAAGACTCTGTTGGCCTTGGAGAAGGAAGAAGAGGAGGAACGCAACAAGACCATTGAAAGCCTTAAAACGGCACTGCGAACACAACCCATGAGGTCCGCTATGTTTTTTATAATGTCAAGACATTTATATTTACCTATGGTTTTAAGGGTAACACTACGGTTTAAAAGTGTGGGGTCCGAAAGAATGAATACTTTTTATTCAGAAAGGATGCATTCAATTGGTCAAAAAGTACATTAAAGATAAAATGTTACAAAATGCTGTTTTCAATTTTGATAACAATAAGAAATGTTTCTTAAGTACAAAATCAGCATGTTAGAATGATTTCTGAAGGATCATGTGACGCTGAAGACTGGAGTAATGATGCTGAAAATTCAGATTTAGCATACATTTGAAAATATATTGAAATAGAAAATCGTTATTTTTAATTATAATAATATTTCACAATATTACTGTTTTTACTGTAATGCAAATTTGATCAAATAAATGCAGCCTTGGTGAGAATAATAGACTTCTTTCAAAAACATTACAAAAATCTTACAAACCCCACATTTTGAACAGAAGTGTAAATGTATATTTTTGTCCACTTTATATCTTAAATGGTCCATATTCAATTTCTAAATATTTATTTTAATTTTTTTTTGACATTATTGACTTTACTTGAAGCTATACACAGCTGTTTTAAGGCAATATTTTATTTAACACGTCCTTAATTTTTCCATTGGCAAGTACCTCACTCTATTAAACAAACGCTTCCCTTATGGTGTTTTGGTTCTAATTATGCAAATGAGATTACTTTCATCAAACACACATGCTCACAGACACTTGCATTTGATCAGTGGTTCCTGCTCCGCCCATTTGATCCTGAGGTCAGGTCATCAGCACTGACCTCTGCAGGGCTCGGGTCAAAACACTCCAGCCCTCTTTGTGCCTAATAACGTTCAGGCTACATATCAAGTCATTCCTTTCACTTTTTTGGCAATTGTATTTAAGTCAAGTGTTTTATAGGGGCCATAAATCAGTCTAGTTACTGATGTGATATATTTTTTCGCATTCGTCACCTCCCTGTGGAGTTGATCATTTTCACATGTACTAATAGTTTTCGAAGACATGGCCTAGCGGTTAGCACACATACTCCAGTCACATTGAGTTGTGGTGTTCATGTTGCAAATTTAATGTGGGTTTGAATCCCGCCCATGTCGTGTGGCAATCCCATTGCACCATCTTCTCCCCATCATTTCCTGTCGCCTCTTTACTTTTGCTTATAAACAACAAAAAAAACGATATATATATATATATATATATATACACAGAGTACACAGAGATGACTTTAACAATGTATATGTATATTCAATGTATTTTTTGTATTTTCTTACTCTTCTTTTGATATAATGTTTTCAGAAATTACCATCTAATTTCCTAGTATATACAGTAGTGGCCAAAAATGATGTCCAGAGGGGATTGGTTTAGAGATTTGTTTTTAATGACCCTACAAGCTTGATTTAAACCATCAACCATATGAGGAAAATAGTTATTATTTTTTAAATATTTTAATTATGAGGGAGGAACAAAACACTAAACTTAATAAGGTATTTATCTGACAAAATTATTTGGCAATAAAGGGGCAAACTACAGCTACAGGTTTTTTTTTTTTTACTGTGCAAAAAATGCATAGAAAAACTAAAAGCTCACAAGAAAAAGCATACATTGACTAGAGCACAATTATCAGGTATTAATATTTCGTTGTTTTTCCATGTGTTAATCATTTCTTTGCCTTGCCAAAAATGACGTCTGTACAGTTTAGCATGTTTCATTGTAATATCACAAATTAATATCACAAAACAATTGACTCCATTGACTATAGGGTGAAGATGTCAATTTTTCCAGACATCACTTTTGGTCACTACTTGTTATTCATAGATCTTTTATAAGTGAAAAACATTATAAATTAAAAAACATTATTAACTTTTGAAAATACTATAAATTGAAAACATAAGGTGATATCTGGGAAAATAAATACATTTTGAAAACATGTATGATATGACACCTTTAAAATAAAAGCGCTTTTTTGTCATTGCTTATAAAATTTAATATGAAGTGAGAAAGATCCTTAACGAACAGCTGAATTTATTCCTCATAGGTTTGTAACAAGGTTCATTGATCTGGACGGCCTGACGTGCATCCTGAACTTTTTGAAGAGCATGGATTACGAGACCACCGAGTCTCAGATCCACACTTCCCTCATCGGCTGCATCAAAGCCCTGATGAACAACTCCCAGGGTCGCGCACACGTGCTCTCTCACACCGAGAGCATCAACATCATCGCTCAGAGTCTGGCCACCGAGAACATCAAGACCAAAGTGGCGGTGCTGGAGATCATGGGTGCTGTGTGTTTAGTGCCGGGAGGCCACAAGAAGATTCTGGAGGCCATGTTGCACTATCAGAAGTTCTCTTGTGAGCGCACACGATTTCAGGTGGGCTACTTTGTTTACAACCTTAAAGCCAAGTATCAAGAGAGTACGTATCAGGATAAATGCTAATCCCATGATGTCTTTTTTGTCACAGACATTGCTGAATGATCTGGACAAGAGTACAGGGCGGTATAGGGACGAGGTCAGCCTGAAAACGGCCATTATGTCCTTCATCAACGCTGTGTTAAGCCAAGGAGCTGGAGAAGTAAGACATTTTGGCTGTTTCCACACACTTTTTTTAACACATCTTAATTTACTCTTTGACCAGATCTGTGCTTTCCTCTGTAAACATCTACCGAAATAACTCCTATTTGTTCTTAAAGGAATATTTCACCCAATAGTTCATCTTTAAGATAGTGTTGTGTATAAAAACCCAAGTTCATCAAGTGGTTCTTCAATTATCCTGTAGGCCAGCCTTGAGTTCCGGGTTCATTTGCGATACGAGTTCCTCATGTTGGGGATTCAGCCCATCATTGATAAACTCAGGTCACATGAAAACTCCACATTAGACAGGTAAAGTCCACATTGCTAACTTTACATTTGTTGTTGAGTCTTATCCAGCAAATTTGAGCTTTTTGACTTTGCTGCATCTCTTTTTTTTTGTGTGTGTCCTCAGGCATTTGGATTACTTTGAGATGCTGAGAAATGATGATGAGCTCACGTTATCCAGGCGCTTTGAGTCTGTGAGTAGATCAAAACATAACATAAAAAAGATATATATAAATAAAAAATAAAATAAAAAATTCTATAATATAATTATTTTTAATAATTATGTATTATTTTAATTCAAAGATATATATTTAAAATAAAATATCCCGTGACTTAACACTATTGTATGGAATTTGTCTTTTTTTTTTCCAGATGCATATAGATACAAAAAGTGCAACACAGGTTTTTGAGCTTGTACGGAAGAAGCTGGCCCACACAGATGCATATCCGCACTTTATGTCTATTCTTCATCATTGCCTGCTCATGCCTCGTGAGTGCTTACCTGTCCCTCCTAATATCATCTCTTTCCCCATTGTGACATAGTGACTGCATCTGTCTTTCATCCTATATTTTATATACAGACTTTTTCCACCAAATATTAAATTATATCATATAGGATAATGTACAGCTCGTCATTGATGCAAAAACTGTTTGGTTTTTGGTACAAAATTACAGTAATTGACCAATAAGAATCAAGTATATATTTAACCATTGTTTTAAATATTGTTCAAATGATTTTAAAGGAACACGCTGACTTTTTGGGACTTTAGCTTATTCACCGTATCCCCCAGAGTTAGATAAGTCCATACATACCCTTTTCATCTCCGTGCGTGCCGTAACTCTGTCTGACGCACTATTTTGTCACTTATTGGGAGCAGTATGCTAGCTGGAGCCGTTTACCTCCAGTCTTTGTGCTAAGCTAGGCTAGCGGTGGGTGCGTCAGACGCACGGGGATGAAAAGGGTATGTATGGACTTATCTAACTCTGGGGGATACAGTGAATAAGCTAAAGTCCCAAAAAGTCGGCGTGTTCCCTTAAGTGTTCTGCATGCAGGAATGTTTGAATATGCACTTTGTTTTAGATAAGAGAAGTGGGAACACAGTGCAGTATTGGCTGCTCCTGGACCGCATCGTCCAACAGATGGTCCTGCAGAATGACAAAGGTCACGACCCTGACGTCACGCCATTAGAAAACTTCAATGTAAAGAATGTGGTTCGGATGTGAGTTTGCTTTTTTGTTTCAGACAACTTTTTTTTTTAAGATTTTCTTTGGCATTCAAATGTTGCTGTGGTGTATTTATAGGAAGCGTGCTTTTTTTTAATACCCTCATTAAGTCTTTGCCAAATAAACCAAGATTATCTGTACTGGAATAATGAGTTTTTCCTTTAATCACATCGCTTACCCTCCTTCAGGCTTGTCAACGAAAATGAGGTGAAACAGTGGAAGGAACAGGCGGAAAAAATGCGTAAAGGTCAGCATATGTTCTACACATTGATGTTTCTTTTACAGCAGGCTGTTTTTGCATCCAGATTTATTGCTCTGTAACTATTGGTGCGTTCACATCATGTAGGAATTACCATTCTAACTAAACAATAATGGAAAATGTCTGTTAAACTTATAAATTGCAACTTGAAATTTTGTATTATATATTAATTGACATCATGAAACAATTTTTAAATAATATACTTTTTAGCATTGAATGAAATGTTTATTTATTTGTTTATATTTTAATTTCATGAAACAATTTTTATCTATACTTTTTTTACATTGAATAAAATGTTTAATAATTTTTTTTTGCTTATTTATTTATTTTGCTGATTATTTATATACATTGTTTTCTTGTTTTCATAAATTCATTTAGGAATTACCATTTTGATTTAACAACCATAGAAAATGTCTTTGTGAAACGTATAAATTACAACTTAAATTTTATTGTAATTTATATGCCTTCACCATTATGACAACATGCAAAATGTACCAGCATGTAGTTAATTAATGTAAAACTCTAACAACAACATGCATATGGGATCTATTTGGCTTTGTAAGCGTTGTCATATTAAATAATACTAACTGAAAATGAGAATGTCATCAGCTCCGAATTGATTCTCTGAGATGTCATCTCATAATTATGGTAATTCTGACACCGCCTGAATGCAGCCTATTTATAGATTCAGTTGGCTGGAAAGCAGCGTCTTCATTGTATAGACATGTGACCAAAAATGTTGACCGTTGACCTCTTTGTCCTGCAGACCACCATGAGCTTCAACAGAAGATGGAGAAGAAGGAGCGAGAGTGTGACGCGAAAACACAGGAGAAGGAGGAGATGATGCAGACGCTCAATAAGATGAAAGAGAAGTTAGAGAGAGAAATGGGCGAACATAAACTAGTCAAGCAGCAGGTGGCAGAAATGACTACCAGACTACATGACCTCAGCACGGTAGGCTGATGATGTCACAAAACAAAACAATATAAACGTCTTTTTACAGAAGCAAACATTAATTAAGACATCACTTTTTGCATATCTAGAGACAGATAGCCAGTGTTCCTGGAGGTCCTCCCATCCCTGGCCCTCCAGGTGGACCTCTGCTACCCCCTCCGCCTCCTCCACCTCCACCTGGTGGTATGATGCCTCCTCCACCACCTCCTCCACCGGGCAGCGCTATGATGCCGCCACCTCCACCACCGCCCCCTGGTGGCCCCCCGCCACCCCCTGGACGCCCTCCTTTCGGTGGAGCTCCGCCTCCGCCAGGAGGTCCCATGGGACCATCCCTGAAGAAGAAAAATATTCCTCAGCCGTCCAATCCACTCAAGTCCTTCAACTGGGCCAAGCTCTCTGAGGTGAGACTGGCATGGTTTACAGGAGCAGACTGGGTCAGAGAAGAAAATCTTGTTTCTTAAGCCTCTGCTTTTAATCAAGAAACACTTTTGAAAGTCCAGTGACACAAATTAGTGTTAAAACTGTCCTAAATTTTCAGCATTTGTCATAGATTGTAGTGGACTAGATTTAAAAATTGTATTTTAATCAGAAAAGTATATTTCATGATGTATATTTCTATATACTTTTTGGTATTTATTTATTTATTTAAATATCATGAAACTATATTTATCTATACTACTTTAGCATTAAATAAAATGCTTTAAAAAAATTATGAATCTAGTTTTATCTATACATTTTAGCATTGAAAAAGTTTATTTATTTTAAATTTCATGAATCAGTTTTTTTCTATCTATACATTTTAGCATTTAATAAAAAAATTATTTATTTATTTTCCTGATTATTAATATGCATTCTTTTTCTCGTCTTCATTTTTGATTTATTTTTGAACTTCTCAATGCATTATTTACTTCAGATTTAGAGTTTAACAATGAACAAAATATACCATGTGACTTACAACAAGTGACTTTAAAGTGGATGGTGATTGAGTTAAAATCTCTCCAACAGAACAAGCTTGAGGGGACAGTCTGGACAGACGTTGACGACAGCAAAGTTTTTAAAATCCTAGACTTGGTGGACATTGAGAAGACCTTCTCTGCCTATCAGAGGCAACAGGTCACTAAACAATGCTTCTTTCTCTGGTTTTCATTATTTTATTTTTTTTCTATCCAGGATGATCTCACAAAGCATTTACTGTTTCTCATGCATGGTATTCATACGTTTACCCATGGTAATTCTGCATCACAGAGCATGGGGTTTGAATTAGCAGACTGTAAAATGCATTGATATCACCAGCAGCTTTCTATGAAAAGCAGACATTGGCAAACCGTCCTCATTACGCCTGGTAAACCACACACTTAGTTGCATTATAAAGCGATTACATTTCTTATGGCTTTACAGTCAAATTAGAGTGGGGGGTTGGGACCTCATTGGGTTTGTATAATCATACTGTAAGCTGCTTTTAAAATAACTTTTTGAAGGCATGCTTAATACAATAAAATGTATATTCATTATACCTCTCCAATTTCATCAAATTCTCACAACTTCATAGATTTAATTGACTTTTGAAGCATTATGGTATGGAAGTGTATTTCTCACAGTAAAAGAAATTAAAAGATAATTGTGATTTATATCTAATAATTGTAATTGCATTTTTATTTCTCGCAATTGCAACTTTATTTCTCATATTTATGTATCAAATTATATCAAATTTATTTTCTTTCTAACTTTATGTGACTATATCCACAATCACGATACTTTGTTGTAACTATGATTTTATTTCCTTCAGTAGTGGCTATTTCTCATAATTACTGCTACCATTGCGGAGCATGTAGATTTGATACACTTGTCAAGGTGGAATTGGAGAGGTATAGTAACTTGTGATGTTAAGCTTTAACCTTTCATTCATGATCAACTAGCATGCATCTTATAGTGCACACACACATTTACACTGCATTTACAGACCTCCCATAAGGCTCTGTTTTGATGCACCCTCACGCTCACCATTCACCACCCATGTAATGTCATCATTATGCACATCATGCCTGTTTGAGTTTGTCTTGGCTGAATTCACTAGACTACTCTGTCTCTCTAACATGTGCTGCATCTTCCTTGCTTCTTGCCTGCATTTTAGGACTTCTTTATGGTCAATAACAGCAAGCAGGTAAGTGGTTGAACAGATCTTAATAGTCTTTGCATCATCTCTACCCCTCTCACTCTTTCTGTGTCATTCATTTTGCATTCTCAATGCATTATTTACTTTAGATTCAAAGTTTAACATTGAACAAAATATACCATCTGACTTACAACATGTGTCTTTAAACTGGATGGTATTTCTGAGTAATTGAGATTTATTTATTTATTTTTTTAAATTTTTACTTTTTTGTGAGTTTATATCTTACAATTAGGACTTTTTTTCAGAATTGCAAGTTTATATCTTGAAATTTGGACTGTAACTCGCAATTGCGAGTTTATATCTCACAATTCTGAAAAAAAGTCAGAATTGTGAGTTATAAACTCGCAATTGTGAGATATAAATTCACAAATCTGACTTCATCGCCATTGTCAGTTTATAGCTCACAACTTAGATCTCGTAATTGCGAGGAATAAAGTCAGAATTGCAAGATATAAACTCGCAATTGTGAAGAGAAAATAGTGAGATAAGAAGTTGCAATTAACTTTTTTTTTTCTTCATGGCAGAAACAAGCTTCTATAGTATCTAGACAATATATAAATGTGGAAATCGTTTTTGTTTTGTTCCAAATCAATCTAATGTGACTACTTTTTATATAAATTATGACTAGTTAATATAAACTTTCCATTGCGACTTCTTATCTCACAATTTTTTCCTCATTATTGTGAGTTTAAAACTCACAACTCAGACAATAGCGAGTTTAGATCCCGCTATTGCGAGAAATAATGTCAGAATTACAAAATATACAGGTAAGCTTGCAATAATGAGGAATAAAATTGCAAGATAAGAAGTCGCTAGTAACTTTTTTAATTTGATAAAAAAAAAATTATCATTACAAATTTAATTTATTTTTTCTTTCAGAATCAAGCTTCCATAGTATCTAGACGGTATATAAATGTGGAAATTGTTTTTCTTTTGTTCCAAATCAATCTAATGTGACTTTACTGGTAGAGTTCATATAAACTTTCCATGTAAGTTTAAAATTCAGATTTCGGAAGAGTCTGAGTGTATTGATTCTTTTATTTGAATTCTGGTCTTTAAAGTTGTTCTTGAGTGAAATGTATCTCCTTTTTGACTGCAGAAAGAGACTGAGGAAGATGTGTTGAGCTCCAAGAAAGTCAAGGAGCTCTCTGTGATCGATGGCCGCCGGGCTCAAAACTGCAACATCCTTCTCTCACGGTGAGTGATGTGTCTGACCCGGCTTTGAGTTCACCACCGGCTGCCAAGTGTGTGTGGAACTCACTGACCTCCAGATATAATGTCATATCCTGTGGGTTAAACCTTGTGGTTCCTCCATCCTGGTTTGGTACTGTAACCTCCACCTTGGTTATTGTATTTCCTATCAATGAAAGAAATACCACTCTTTAGTTTCTTCATGTAGGAGGTGGCTTCCTTGAATTCTTTATAAATCAATGCAGCGTGTGTCTCTAAACATTTACAGGAACCATTCCTCATTAATTAAAGTTTTAAATAATTTAAAAAATATTTTTTCACTCTTGAAAACATGGTTGTCAATGCCAGGAAGGATATTTGACTTACACACTAGGAATCCCCAAGGATTCTGTGCTTGCAGAAGCTCCACAGATTATCATTTATAGCTTTATACGTACAGTATGTGACTGAAGTATGAAAAGAGAGCTTAACACTTTAATTATCCAGGGTTCCAACTGAGTTTCTCTTCTCAGTGGTGATGTTGTCTTTATACATAGTTTTACTAGAGGATCAAATTCTTACTTTAGGTTAAAATATCTGTTTTTTACCTCAGGACTGCCCTTTTAGTATGAAACGAATCCCACAAAGCAAACTGTAACAGTTGGTGACAGCTGCCAATCCAGACGGTCTCGGATATATGACGGCTCACTGACTGACTGTGGTTTGGCATTGGACCCAAACACCAAAGGTTCTTGTAAAGCGAAACTTCAAACTACATAAAAAAAAAAATAAAAAAAACCCAGACCAATTCCAAAATCTCTAGATTCACTCAAAAAAATTAAAAATAAAAAAATCCCCACTGCAAACTTGTATTAATGACAGTTTGTGAATAACCGACATTGAGACCCTCTTTAGCGCACATTAACAGCTGTCTTCAGCACCATCTGTAGATCACGGCCTGTGGTTCTATTACACTCTCATCCTCCCTAAATGGTCTCTTAGGATTCTCCACAAGCAGAGATTGGGGTGTAATCCATTGTACAGCCACCGAACGGACCACCCAAGCTGAGATTCACAGGGATTTAAATAGTTTCGCTTGTAGCCTGTAGAGTCATTAGTGTTGGTTTGGGAATGGTAAATGTGGTGCTGGACGACGAGGCGGCGGAGGATGAGATGGTGGTCTGGAAATAGAGGGAGATGATACTGAGGAGTAACATATGTTCAATAATTGCTAATTAGAGCTCAGTTCATATTAATCTACTCAGTGTCGAAAGTTTTCATTTAGAGGAGGAATTGAAACCTACTAAGCCAGTTGCACGGGAATAGGTCAGAAAGGACTCTACACTAAACATGTAGTTTTGTCGTTAAAATATATCAAAATGGAAAACAGCTATTTTAATTTGTAATAATATTTGACAATATTACTGTTTTACTGTATTGTTGATCAAATACATGCAGCCTGAGAATAGAAAACAATTCAAAAAAGACCAATCAAAAACTCAAGTAGTCAGGTTTTTGGTTTGTAAATAACAAAAATATTTTCCACCATTAAAGGACACTTCTTGACAAATCTGATGTATGCTATTGAAACTTTTTTCTTTTTATTTTAGATAGCCAATAACTTTCATTTGTGATTGCACGTGGCATTAGAGCATCATTCTCATTCTAGAGAGCATTTCATTGGACAAAAATCTATAGTATGTAGTGCAAGATGAGTCATAAATACTTTTGTCTGTTTTCCTGGATGAGGAAAATGCCTATATATGCTAAAAGTGAATTTCGTCAGCATCGTCACTAGCATACAGATGGCCTCAAAGCCAACACACATGGACTAAAGGTTAAAAAGCTTTGATTTTGATTTCATTGGGTTGGATAATGGCATCTCGCAATCCTGTTAAAGTATCTGTGACCACAAGAAATGGAACGTCCTCTGCAAGATTTTTCCACGACTGTGTCTCCGGCTTATTATTCGCTGATTAAATAATAAACCAGGGAGTCCTGCGGTTACGCTAATGACCTCCTAATAATGACGTTGGGTTACCTCTGAATGAACTGAGGCTGCCATTATTTCATTATTTTCCTTCCTGAGTTCAACTTCACTGACTCCTGTAAGCATGTGAACTTTTGTTAGAAAGAACTTAGAAACACAGAATGCTAGGAATTGGAAGCGCTGCTTGGCACAAACACCTAGACTCGAACATGGAAAGTGCTCTGGCCATGTTTCACGTCAGCGCTGTGGTTTGCAGTCTCTCTGGATCCTGGCAGGGGAACGAAGGCTGCTCTCCAGCGCTGATCTCAGACCCGTCAAACACCTGTTCTTCTTGGCCTAAAGTCCGAACATAGCTATCCCTGGATTAGATGCATCTCTCTATCATTAATTTGCTATCTAGGATGGTGGGCTTGACTGGTGGATTTTCCCCTGGGCTGTTTTGACCGTCTCTGTTGGAGGGCTTCCTTAGATTTTCAACATGTTTTAACAGCATACTTCTCATAAATAGTTCAAACAAATTGGTTGAAAGAGCAGGAACTCATATATGACAAACTGACCACAAATGTAATGTTACTGTCAAGACGAAACCAGTGATGATCACAGATTATTTAAAGCAGGCAAATGCTCGGTTAAGTTATATGAGTCATTCTATCATATCACTTCTTCACTCCAGTAATGATATATAGTGTTAGCCAGGAAATTCCTGGTAACTGGAACAAACACACGGGTTCAACATCAGGCCGCAAGATTAATAGCTCTTCTAAATAACATACACTAATTTATTTATACTGTATGCCAAAGGAAAATGGATGCAAGCGGAGGAAATTCCCTAGCAATTTCCTTTTCTCTATGTGATTAATTTGAGTTCACTGAGTTCTGTGCTGATGTGGATCTATCACTCAAATTTAATTTGTGAATTCATTTCAAATGAATTTATTTGTCCCAGGTTGCTTGATCTGTATATCCTGTGCTTGTGTTTCAGGTTGAAACTTTCCAATGAGGAAATAAAGAGAGCCATTCTGACCATGGATGAACAGGAAGACCTGCCCAAAGACATGCTGGAGCAGGTGAGTGTCCAGGCATGAGCAGACTGCAATGTGAGGGACAAAAGGAAAAGCATAGTGACACTGAGTTTAAAATGAGAAATAACGTCACATTATGAGATATAAAGTCACTCACAGTTATGGAAAAACTGTCACAATTGCGTCAAGTCAACTGTGAGATCTGCAAGTCACAATTATGGGAAATAAACAATTACGGAAAAGTCACAATTACAAGATACTGTATAGTTGCACTTGTGAGCAATAAAATCACAATTGTGAGATAGAAAAAAAGTTGCATTTGTGAGATGTGAAGTCACAATTATGGAAACAGTTGCAATTGTGAGATTTTGAATTTGGAATTGTGAGACTTAAAGTTGCACTTGTGAGAAAGAAAGTTGCAATTATGAGATTTTTTAAAAATTGACAATTGTGAGATGAATTTGCAATTAAGGAAAAAAGTCGCATTTGTGAGATATCAATTTGGAATTGTGAGATACAAAGTTGCACTTGTGAGATATAGTCGCTATTTTGTTAGATATAAAGTTGCATTTGTAAAATATAAAGTTGCCCTCGTGAGGAATAAAGTCGCAATCATGGATGAAAGTTGCAATTGTGAGCTATAAAGTCCTAAATGTAATTGTGAGATATACTGTAAAATTGCAATTATGGAAAATATATTTATTTTTTTAATTACAGAAAACATTACAGATACAAAGTCGCATTTATGAAACTAAGTTACAGTTCCTTTTTTTAATACTCTGAAACAGAAACGGCCTTTCAAAATAATGTCACATGAGACTGGTGGAGGATTATTCTCTATTATTAGTTCTGTTGTAATTGATGGTGTTTCTTCACTGCTCCAGATGCTGAAGTTTGTCCCAGAGAAGAGTGATGTGGACCTATTAGAGGAGCACAAACATGAGTTGGACCGCATGGCAAAGGCAGATCGTTTCCTCTATGAAATGAGCAGGTATGACAGCTAAAATGGGGTTTTCAAATATAAACTGCCATTGTGACAGTTAATGGGGACGTTCATTTATTGGTCTAATTTGAATCTGAAAAGTATGACTGATTACCCAACTGCTAATTGGTTGGACTAGTTCTTAAGACACAGTCTTAACATTGTGGCTATGTTTATGCAACTGGTCCTTGTTGGTCTATGTAAACATACACTAGTTGGACGGACGTCTTTGACCATTACGATGCACCTTGAGTAAAAATAAGTTTAAGGCGAGACACGGCAGGGAATTTTGGGATATTTGTCTTCAATAACATGTCTTCTTTCAGACTTGTGGTGAAAAAAAGTCAGAAATACACATTTAGGTCTTTATTTTACTACACTTTGTCTGTTTGCGTCTGTAGATTTCTCATAAATTCAACAAAAGTTAGCGTTGTAAATCATCCCGCTGCTCCGCGATCGCTGCCTGCACCCTGTCATCACATACACCATTAGAGAGCTCTCTCTCTCTCTCCTGTACAATGCTGTCGGATCCAAATATGGTCATTTCCTTTTTATCAGCAACCAATCGTGAAAGTAAAAGGGCTGAATGCACAATCTCATTGGCTGATGATAAATCGTTAAAGCCCGTTTTCTCAAAATGACTTTTCTCTCATACTCCAAGTCCGAAATCTCCACTTCAGTAGCACCTATATACACCAAACTTTCCAGTCTTGTACCTAGTTATATTATGAAGACATTTACAGAGGGATTTGTAAATATATTATTCCTAGCCTGATTTATATAACATTTTATTCCAAAAAACATGGCGAAAATATTTTTTTTAAGGCCATGACAGTATATTCTGATTTACAGGATAACAAAAGTAGATATCCATAAATCCCTCTGTAATTTTTTTCCCATCTAATATATGAAAAAATTATTTTTAACCTGGCTTTATCCAATACTCAGATTATTTATTTTTTATATATGCAAATTAGCACATATTTAATTAGATATGGCCTAATTTGCATATTTAAACATTAAATTACTGAAAACTTGTAATACATTTTTTTCTCATCTTAATGTAGGTAATCAACTGGGAAAGTTTCATGGTGATATCTGCTACTTAAAATGTTGACCCTATTCACCTGTAGTGTCTCGCCTTAAAAAAAAAAGTGTGGCAAGTGTGAACAGTTTAATTTCAGATAAAACTGGACAAGTGTAAATGCATATGGCTGTTGAAGCCACATATGCAAATTTTACTCCTCCCAAAATGGTAAAAAAAAATAAACGTGTGAGAGCATGTTATAGACTACACTGCAGGCTCTCGGTAGTCACATATGCAACTGTAACACAGATATAACCTGCCACAGATAAGTAGCCTTTCTCTTCAGCAAGCTGACGCGCAAACTGCCGCAAATGAGTTCGGTGACACATCCTGAAGCTCAGCACACAATCCTCTTCATTAAAAGTAGCGAGAGTAAGTATCTTACCAGTGCTGATGCTGCTGTCTCTCCTATTGCGGTCTTTGAAATTAGTTGATGATAAATTAATTGCAGTTCATATTTGTTGCTTTCATTGACTTGTACCAAAGCCCCTTTAAGACAAGTCATTTTATTCAGCGGCCATCTTTGAAATTCCTCTCGGACATGCCAGTGCAGCTCCTTTCCCTTTGAATGGGGAAACATCAAATTCTCCAAAACTGTTCACCAAGCTTACGATTAAATTTTTATATTTGAAATTACCAATGAAATCTGACAACAACCGTCTCATTTTGTTTCTACACACGCTAATGCACAATGCGCAGTCTGACTGTTTCTATCGGAACCGGAGCTTCTAACTGCTGCTGCAGTGAGGAGATGACTTTACCAATCAGCGATTGGCTCTTATTTAGAAGGCGGGACTTATTCCGCCATATTGAGCGTTGTACTTTTCCCCATTCAAAACAATGCGAGTGACGAGTCTTGTGTAATTCTATAGTCTTTGGTTACTCTGTTAAATTTGCATACAGCGCAGGAATTGAAGATTCTTTCGACGTTTTGTGACACATTTATGTGGTCATGTATAAATGGAAGAGATTTAAAAAATAGATAGCTATCCCATAATTTAAAAAAATGCATGAAGTGACCGATACCCAGAAAGGCCCCGTTGCTGATTGGCATGGATTCTTTCATGATGTTGGTCTAGTACGTTGTGTGTGAGGAGTATCTGATCCATGAAGGCCACCCACCACTGTACAGTGACTTATTCAGATCTGTTAAGTTTTTTCCACACAAACACATAGTGTCAGGAGCAAATGCGATTTCCTGCAGGAAGGAAGGAAAAGGGTTATGAATCCTGGGTGACACATTGATCTGGTCAGGCTGAGGATCCTATTCAGCATCAATATTTGCTGTAACTAAATAAGTACTATCTCATCGTAGCTATGCAGCTGCCTTACACTTTCTAACAGAGGAGCTGAGCCAAACAAAGCACAGGTGCCTTGGCTTGCTTTGCTTGCTTTTTCCCTGGTGAATTTTTCACTCCGCTGTGGCTGATGTGTTTGCAGTGTAGAGGATGGAAGAGAAATCTTAGAAAAGAATCAACTTGGTCGTCAGATTTTAGTCCCTAGGCTGTGTTTGGGCCCTCGGCAAGTGTGGTCACCAAGGTTATTGTCCCCGGCACAAGTGTGCTGAATGTAACACAGCAGCGTCAGTTTCAGAGCACTGGTTCCGGCTGTTTGTTCTTTATTCAGTGGAACCATTAATGCTGTGTATACAGATCATATCTGTTTTATTGTGTCCTGAGCGGGACAATAAAGTTCTACAGCTCATTTAGAATCTATTATGGGTGATGTAGTGTGCAGTCTTTTTAATGGGCCTTTCTTTTATATTTGATGTATTCTTCCTTTTTCCCTGACCCAATCCTTTTCTATGTCCTTCCAACAGAATAAACCATTATCAGCAGAGGTTACAGTCTTTGTACTTCAAGAAGAAGTTTGCTGAAAGGATTGCAGAAATTAAACCTAAAGTTGAAGGTGTGTTCATGTGCTCTTTAAATGCATTTGCATGGCAAAAAATAGGGCTGTTAGTAGATTACATTTTCTAAAGTTTAGAAACTTTCGGTCCCATTTTTAGTTTAAGAAAATACTGTATTCAAGTGAAGTATATTCAGATGAATTATAATACCGTAAATTATAATGTTAAAAAATAAGGTGATGAAAAATTACGTTTCATGCATATTATTTTTAGTTTCAGTTTATTGTGAAGTATTATCATAAAGTATTATCATCAAATGCATGTGAAATAGGTATTATCAATTATATATATACATATAAAATTACATTTGTAATACAAATCTATTAAAATTATAATATATATGTATACATGTATAGTGTGTGTATATATATAAAAAAATCTATTATAATTATGTATACATTTATTGTATATACAGATATATATATAATGCTGATAAGTATTATTTACAGTATAGTTCATGAACATGAAACATTTAGGATTTTTTTTTTTCCCTTGCGTGACTATTTGTATTTCACTTTGCAGCACTGATCAAGGCCTCAAAAGAGGTGCTGCACAGTCGAAATCTCAAGCAGCTGCTGGAGGTGGTCCTGGCGTTTGGCAACTACATGAACAAAGGACAGAGAGGCAACGCATATGGCTTCAAAATCTCTTCGCTCAACAAGATTGCAGACACCAAGTCCAGCATTGACAAGTGAGAAAATCTATCTACGTGTTTATAGAAGAATAAAGAACACACAGTGATTTATATTCAAACTTTTATTGTTGCCTTTGTCCCGTTGCAGGAATATCACTCTCCTACACTACCTGATCACTATTCTGGAAAAGAAGTACTCAAAAGTCATGCTCTTCTCAGAGGAGCTGCAGAATGTGCCGGAAGCTGCAAAAGTCAAGTAGGTATAGCTGCGGATGGGCTATAGCGTGCGCTTCTTTCGTCGACTTTACGATTTACAGGCCTGTAGGGTCTACTTGCGCTAAATGGATTTTGGAAATAGTTTTTGCGGTGTCACTCCCGCCCACCACTGGGCTTAAATCCATGCTGTGGGTCATACAAGCTTTTGGTTACTCACATATGCAGAGGAAAACCCTAAGTTATAGTCGGAAGAAATGGGGCCCTCGGCTCTCCTGGCTCTAGGTGCTGAAATATATAAGTGGAAGAGAGATACATGGCCACCATAGCAAAGAGAGTGTGAATACAGCTCCACTCCATGACCTCTCGAGTTCTGCGTGCCAACAAATATGGGCCAAGATGTGAGTGATACACTTGTGACACTTTCTCCCTTGGAAGATAGTTTCTAATTTTGAGTCATTCCTCATTACTTTGCCTTAAAGGGACCGTCCAAATGTACAGTAGAATGTCCACTAAACTACTTTTTAGTCGCGCCAGCGAGACTAATGTGATCATGATCGGTCCACAAGTGAAGTCACAAGACAAATTCTGCCCGTGATCTCATTTGACGGGGTAGAAAGAATTAAATGAAGAACTCTGTTTGCCTCAGGCAAATCAGTCAGTGTCATTTATTCAGACTACAAATGAATATGTTGAAAGGGTCACAAGTTACAATGAGTGGACAGGTTTTTCCATAACCACACAAGTATGTCTCTGTGTACTTTGATAGTTCAGTCTGTTGTGTGTAGGGAGGAATAAAGGCAGCACAGATTGAAGACAAGCAGCTATCAGTCCCACAGAGAGGTCATTTCTGCAGCTATGAATAGCTCAGCTCAAAACAGAGCCTTTCACACACATTATATTATTAATGGAGTCACTTTAGTGCTATCACAAGGGTTGAAGTTCAGATGAATGGCGGTTATATATATATATATATTTCTGTGCTTCTTATCAGTGTGACCGGTTTGGAACTTGGAACGGTTTGAAGGTTAGCCTGTATGGCATATGGATATAATTGTGTTAAATGGCATAGGGGAGAATGGGGTAAGATGTGTCACCCCTTATTATAGCAAACTTTGAATTGTTTCTGTTACATGACCATATATTTAAAAAGGGCCCATCATATGCAGCTGACTGTGATTGAGAGATGTACATATGAAAAATATTGAAATACAAAATGCCACGTTTGTATAAAATATTTCAAAATGTTTTATTTAAAAAATATATATAAAACGTTTAGAATATGTGTTAATTCATATTTAATATAACTTTTAAATTTTAAAGTAATTTGCATTTTATATGGCAGGTACAATGAATTTTATGGTAATATAAAATAATAAAAATAATAATTACATTTAATTTATATAAAATATAATCATTAAAACATTTATAAAATATGTCATACTTGTTGGTATATTTTAAGATTGTTTTAAAATAACAATCTTAAAAAAGATTAAATTATAGGAAATTGTCATGAATGATTAAATTAAGCATTTCCAAAATGGTAACTGTGAGGTAAAGCGTGTCAGATGCTGCATTAACTAATAAAACTAATTGTAAGCTTTCTCCCATATGCTTTAACCATTAAATAAAAACAATATTACAAAATGTTGAAAACTGTTTCACAACACATCTATTATTAGTATTGAACTTATTTTTCTGAAAAGATGAAAAATGTGCTGCCAAATAAGACTTTGGAATGGGATTGGGCATTTTCCTCAATTATTCAATGCACTTGACCACAACTAACCCCTAATTAGTTGTCATTGGACAACTTATTATTTTTTTCATATACCATCATATATCATGCCTGCTATGTTAGATATTTCAGTTTAAAGCAGAAAACTCCCCTTAGACTACACATAAAATAAAATTATTGTGGTCTTTATGACTGTGTTTTTTTTTTTTTTTTCTAGCATGACTGAACTGGAGAAGGAGATCAATAATCTTCGCAGTGGCTTGAAGAGCGTAGAGAGTGTAAGTGCTGCATGAATCCTCTTTGTTCACAAGCTTAAAAGCAAATCATCTACACTGGCTCTCTCTCTCATGCAGGAGTTAGAATACCAGAAGAAGAGTCCTCAGCAATTTGGGGATAAGTTTGTGTCTGTAGTCAGCCAGTTCATCACAGTGGCCAGTTTCAGCTTCTCTGATGTCGAGGACTCCCTCGGTGAGGCCAAAGAACTGGTGAGTGTGTGCCGGACTGCATGTGTTTGTTTGTGTGTTTATCTTTAAGGTGCACATCCTGGTGCTCGCTGAGCTTCTTTCAAAGACCAGCTGGAGAAACAGGCTGCAGTTACCCTGGATGTCCTGCTGCACGCAGGAGCTGACCTTCAACCTCTTACTGTGAACGCTTCCTATGTAGTGACCCTAGCACTTTCACTGGCCCTAGGGGCCCTACAGGACGTCGAGGAGGAAAAGGACATACAACTGGCACACACACCCACCTTATATTATCTTCCAGTCCTGTGAGAGGAAACGAGTATATGAAATGTCAAGGTTTTTGAAAGCCAAAATGCAGCAAATTCATGATATATTGTGCTTTTATGACAGGATTGTGAATGTTTTGTATGTAAAAAAAGACAGCCCACCTCAAAGTTCTTAGAAATGCACTATTTGTATTCATGTTGGTTTCATATTTCATAATATCTGAATGGTTACTTTTATTTTATATATATATATATATATATATATATATATATGGTCAAATTACTCAAATGTTAACCAGGATAATCATTTTAGTATTATTTATATACTATTGGAGTAATAATTCATCATTTGAATTGACTTTTATTCATCAATTATTTAGTTTTAAGTTTAGTTTAAGGTTCATGCAGGGTTCCTGCATGACAAAAGTTCAAGTTTTTCAAATATTAATTAGCAATGAAACAGTTTTCTTTTGTCTTGATTATTCCATCATGACATTTTTATTTTTTTTATTATTTTTTTTATGTTTTATGCTTATGTATGAACTGCATTTGATATAAAGGTCATGGATGTAAATACACAATAACCTGCCGTATGCACTCTATAGCAGAAAATCTTTACCTCCAACCTAACCTAGGCCTCCTGCCTGAAGTCTGAGACAGATAAGAAGAGATGTAAAAGCAGGGCAAAGGAGAAATAAAAATATGCCCCTTGGCTCTCAGGCACGTACAGGCCCAAAGAGGAGCTGTTCCATATGGCAGTGATAAAGGCACATCAAAGGCATTGTGGGAAGGCTAGGCCTCCTCCCCTGTGGTGAGACGGCACGAGGCAACAGCAGTGCCATGGCAAGACTCCAGTCCCCTGTGTTTAGGCTGTAATCAGTCACTGGAGAAACCTTGGTTAACAAGACCACTTTATGCTTTGCTACCGGTGACCGGATAACTAGCAGTGCGTCACACAGTTAATTTACTAGAACTTCATTAGACCCCCACAGTTTGTTATGCTACTGTTTGCCCATTCCACTGCAATTTGTTTTTCCTCTCGGTTTGCCCTTTTTTGCAATGTAAAAAAAAAAAAAAAAAGTTGATGGGTTTGCCACTTGACTATGTTGTCAACTACATCATTCATTGTTTTTATGACATAAGTAAAAATATGGCTTTTTGTGATAAATTGAATATTGTTGTTGAAAACTGTGCTGTTCATAATACCATGGTATCGTAACATTATTTAGCAACATTATTCCGTGACATGTAAATTATTTAATAAGTGTATTTAACATGTTACTTTAAAAAAAAATTCTTATAAATAATATTTTTGGTACCTTTTATTTTTATTCGAAAATTGTCTCTGCATTATGGAGCAGTAACCACAATTTCATTTTCTTTCAAGTCTTAGAAACCACTAATGGTCTGGAAATTATAAACAAGCTAGTCATTTATAGCTATTATTTTACAAACAGTGCAAAGAAATACTGTATGTTGCAAGAAAAAAAAAATCCATTGTTGTGCCACAGTAGGTTTGTGCTTAGATTGTTTGTGTTTTTTCAGGATTTTCTTGAGGGATTCCATGTTATGTCACTACTCTGAAAGTAAAGAGAGCAGGAAATGGCTTTCATATGACCAGTGCTTCTGTTCACCAGTTCTTAAAGGTAGTCAAGCACTTTGGGGAGGATGCTGATAAGATGCAGCCTGACGAGTTCTTTGGGATATTCGACCAGTTCTTGCAGTCGTTTGCAGATGCCCGTCAAGAGAACGAGAACATGCGCCGACGCAAAGAGGAGGAGGAGCGCAGGGCACGAATGGAGGCTCAGGTCGGTGAACCTTATACGTGAAGTTTTATATAAATATACAAACCGGCCACTTTATTAGGTGCACCTTGCTAGTACCGTGTTGGACCCCTTTTGGCTTAATTTTTCGTGGCATATATTCAACAAGATGCTGGAAACAGTTTGGTCCATATTGACATGATCACATCACGCAGTTGCTGCAGATTTGTCAGCTGCACATTCATGATGCAAATTAAATTTCCCATTCCACCACATCCTAAAGGTGCTTTATTGGACTGAGATCTTGTGAATGTGGAGGCCATTTGAGTTTAGTGAACTCATTGTCATGTTCAAGAAACCAGTTTGAGGTGATTTGAGCTGATTGAGCCAGGTAGGCTGTGGCATTTCAACGATGCTCAATTGGACCAAATTGTGCCAACAGAATATCCAACAGCAGAAATTGAGACTCATCAGACCCTGCAAGGTTTTTCTTTTTTTTTCTCAATCTTTTAGCTGATAGGATTGGCACTGGTGTGTCTTCTGCTGCTGTAGCCCATCTGCTTTAAGGTTCGACGTGTTGTGCGTTCAGAGATTCACTTCTGCAGACCTCGGTTGTAATGATATAATAATATTTGAGTTACTGTTGTTTTTTTATCAGCTCGAACCAGTCTGGCCATTCTCCTTTAACCTCTGGCATCAACAAGGCATTTTTGCCCACAGAACTGGCGCTCACTGGATATTTCTTTTTTTCAGTCCATTCTCTGTAAACTCTAGAGATGGTTGTGCGTGACAATCCCAGTAGATCAGCAGTTTCTGAAATACTCAGACCGGCCGTCTGGCCAACAACCATGTCACGTTCAAAGTCACTTAAATCACATTTCCCATTCTGATGCCCAGTTTGAACTTCAGCAGATCGTCTTGACCATGCCCGCATGCCTACATGCATTGAGTTGCTGCCATGTGAAATTGTTAATGGCAGTTGAAATAGCCTGTGTGTGTGTATATATATATTTAACTTGAAAAGTTAAGTAACTGACAGGCTCTGCTCAAGCCAAACCACTTAACTCATCTCATCAGGTCCATTTCTCATCTCTTCATTCTTCACCCATTTACCGCTAAATATGATGTCCTCTTTTTTGATGTCTTTCAGCTCAAAGAGCAGAGGGAGAAAGAAAGGAAGGCTCGAAAAGCCAAAGAGAACGGAGAGGACGACGGGGGCGAGTTTGACGATCTGGTGTCCGCTTTGCGTTCTGGAGAGGTTTTTGATAAAGACCTGTCAAAGATGAAGCGTAATCGCAAACGCATAAACAGCCAGACATCAGACACCGGCAGGGAGCGTCCAATTACCAAGCTTAACTTCTAAATGGCAGTCATGCTGATCAACCACTGAGACGCACTTCATTGCAACCAAATAACCTCCTTGCAGTGGTGAATGTCTGGAGGACACTCATTAGCTCCTCTCCTCATATTAAATACCATCACTGGTAGCGGAGGAAACCATGCTTACCCAAAGACAGTCAGTTTATCTTGTGTCATGTGACTGTAATGGGCCACCTGTGTAAATGCAGAGAACTTAATTTAAAAAGCTGCAAAATGAACCTAATTTAATGATTCATTTCATCAAGTGTGCTGGAGCACCTGGATTATTATCAGAGATTTTGATAAATGTGAGTTTACTGACTTGGTTATGAGTCAGAAGCTCACGTTCATTTGACCACATAAACTTGCAATTCTTGTCAACCCCTTTTTTCTTACTGTAACAAAACAAATCGTCAGAAGCGTCAATGGCTCTTGGCACCCATGTGAACTACTCCATTTCTTGCTTTTCTGACTGCTTTTCTCTCAAAGTGGGAACAGATGGTTATTTAAAGAGGTTTAATGACAAGTGTCTGTATATAGGTCACTGAAAAGCTGTTAAGTGACTGTACCCCTTTAAGAGAGGGTTTTGCTCTTTCTACTAAGGGTGTTTTTTTCTTTTCTTTTTTATACATATAGAGTGTTTTTAAGGAATATTACTGACATCAATAACCAGGGCTGTGGGTTGCTTATTTCAGAAAGTTGACTGCATTGTGATATCCGGTACAGGCTGACTGGGAATGATTTTTTTAAAGGTGTGATTTTTAGGGGCCTCTGGTGCCCATGTTGTGTCTTAAACACTGTGGACGGTCATTGTACAGACTCTATGACTCTCTGATGTCAAGTGTTGGACTCTCTGTTTGAGGATGTGAAATGTAGTCATATTTAAAAAGATCTCCAAGTAATCAGATCAAGGCAATACTCTTCTTCCCTTACATTCTTCCTTCCTGTCTGGAGTCTCTCCTGGTTTTTTTATGATCAGCCTAGTTGTATGACAAAGTTTCCTTTTTCAGTGCAAGATACCTCCATTGGACTTTTATAATTTCAGGAAAACTCAGCCTTCCATTGTAAGATGAACCATAAGAGAATAAATGGAAGAATCTGAAAAGTATTTACTGTTACATGCTGTCAATTTAAGTCACAATAGGGTTTTATGATAAACAAAAACAGAGACAAATACTTTTTTTAGTAAAAACTTGTCACCACACTGTTCATTCAGTTTTTGCTGGATCAAATATAGTCAGACGATGCCTCCTGGTGGCCATTATTCACAGTTCAAACAATGTCAAAAATATTATTTAAACCAGAACTGATCTCAGCACAACGTTTATTCAATGTCTGAAAGTGTTTTCATGATTTCCTTTACAAAAACATCTACATCAGAAGATTGATGTGCTCCTACACTCAGAAACCGTACCTGAATCAGGCAGAAATTGATAGACGATTAAATCAGCGCAGAAGGAAGCCTCCACAGAGGGGGTCGTCGCTCTCCTGGGTGAAGCTGGCCACACCGCTGTAATGAGCATGACCTCTGACCTCTACTACCACAGCCTTGAAGTCCCCACACATGGTTTCCTTTAACAACAGAACAGCTGCAAATGACTGATTTTGTTAAAGAATCAAGCATATAAAATACATTTCTAGGACTAGCAACATATATATAATACCTCACTTATTTACAACAATAAACAGATATGAAAATCTGTTTTTATTTGCTACAGGTACCTCTACTGCTGTTCCTGTAAATACTGATCCTGTAGCTCCGCTCTGGAAGCTTCTGGCCTGGTTCAGTGCGATCAGGCCTTTATGGTACTGAAGGGCGATACGAGCGGTGACGCCAGACCCAGTAGGGCTTCTATCCACCTGACAAGCCATATAACACACATCTGTCACATAGACTGAAGAGCAAAAGAGTTGATATCATTTTAGGAGGAACAGTATTTAAGGGCAGAACTTCCTGTGTATGGATTGATATAAACATGTCAGCCGGTCACTGTTGGTTTTACCTGCGCGTCAGCAAACACACACACATTGGTGGTGGGCTCTTCAGAATAACTATCTTTGCCGTCAGTAAGGATTGTACCATAGAGGAAGGCCAGATCCTCACTGACTGGATGGTAAAGCTTTACCTAGGGTCAGAACAATAATTAGTCCACTAAATTATGCAAATTATAGATTAATGAAACACAATGTAAGGTTTGTGTTTCTTTCCCTTGAAAAAAAAAAAAACTTACATTTTAATGTAAGAATCAAATCAGGGTCTTATTCGAAAACTAAATTCAGAAATAAATAAATAATTTCATCCAGTATCACCATATTCAATTCATAGATTAATCTTGTTTGATCCCATTGGGATTAGATAGAAAAGGTGATTCTTTAAAGTCCCCCTTGTAGTCAATCATTTTAAAACTAATCTTTGATCACCAAAATGACATATTTAAATGTTTTTTCCTGTGAAAATTTCTATTCACGCCTTCAAATAGCTTGAATGTAACTCCACACCCTTGCTTCATTAAGTACATGCAGATCCATGAATACGCAAATTAGTCCCGCCTCCACTCACGAGAAACGCCTCGCGAGAAAAATTGGCGTCGGTTCTATTCTAGCATGCACGCGTTTTCCGCACGACTCGGGCCACACCTGAGACACGCGTGTCACGCAGGCTGTGTGCAAGCTCTAACCTGTTAACATGGGAGCCGAAATAAAAACAGACACGCCACACAGCCAGCCAGCCAGCCAGCCTTCCTTCTGCTCCGCTTCTGCTCATAGACAGTATAAGAAAGAAGCTTCTGCTGCACTTCTTCTTTTGGCTATGACAAGAGTGTGCAGGCGTAAGTGTGAATTCGATGCAGCGCCATCTATGGGAATGGCAAGCTAAACTCATTTCAGGACAATACCAAAAAATATATATTTAAAAAAAAAAAAAAAAAAAAACAAGAATCGATTTTGAATCGGTAACGTTTGAATCGCGATTCATATGTGAATCGATTTTTTTGCCCACCCCTAGTAAACACTGCACAATGCCAAGTGGAAATACTGGTTTAACCCAGCCGTATATGTTTGAACCAGATACCGATTCAGAAGAAGTGGAAGAGTGAATTATACAGGCTCGTCTACAAGTCGATGTATCAGAAGGGTAATGCAATTTATGTATAGCTATCTACAACGTCGGGCACATAACAGTAATTAATATGATTAACCTTTGGCTTGACTATATTGTCAAACAGATAATAACGTGTTGCTAATGTTACCCAAACCATGTTCCCGTTCACCATCTCAGAGTCAGACAGCTGCCTTCTAAAAATCAGTATCCTTAGAAAAGCTTTGAACAACTCAGAACGTCAGTGGAGAAAGTCAAATTGTTTATAACATCTTATTACATGGCTTGGTTGAATTCTAATGTAGAATGCGGTCTGTTATTTCTTGATAACAGACCGCTGCTAAGTATAACACACCGTTGCCATGAAAAACAGAGCGTTGCTATGGACGCAGGATTCTAACCGTAGAGATGGAACGGACTATTTTCTTCAGCGGAAGCAATACAATCGTTTTTAAATCAATAAACTCCTTTTTAAAACAATATTTTGTGTCACATTATTGATTTATTTGGTAGGTAGCCATGTAATAAGCGGGATAATGTAGGGCGAGACGGTTGTTATAGCGAATACAACCCCTTCAGGCTGATTCAAGATCCCTCCGCTTCGTGTCGGGGTCCTGTTCAGCCTGTCGGGGTTGTATTCGCTATAACAACCGCCTCGTTCAACATTATCCCTTACATAATATACATCTTATACATAATTAACCTGCTATATTGCTAAATGTGCCCAATTTTTTATATCAACAGAAAAATATACCGGCATAACCTGGCTTCTCTTGAGACTCCCCTGCTTCACAGCATAGTAATGATGATATGCTAAAGCTCCTGCACGTTGATGCGATTGGATTAATTTGACCAGTTCTCTTTATTAATCACTTTTATATTTTTAGTCTTAGTTAAGAATAACAACACTGGGTCAGTTACCTGGGATTTGACAGCATCACTCACAGCAGTGGCTGCATCCACCAAATCTCTAGTTTTGGACTTGTTGACATCCAATCCAAACTTCTCAGCACTCACAAAAGCATAAAGAGCTCCACCATAACTGATGTCCACAGTGATGGACTCATATCCTGGTACAGAGACACTCACATCTAGAAAAACAAGGATAGCAAAGAATTAAATTGACTAATGTAATAATAAAATTCAAACTTGCAATTTCTTTTAAGATCGCATTGCCATGCTCTGATCATAGTTGTCTATACCTGTAGCGAAAGCAAAGGCTGGCACACTGAGAAATCTGACAGCTCCGGTTTTCCCATTGGAATATTGTGTAAAGGCCTTAACTAAGCCACAGGGGCAGTGTATGTTTATCTGCGTCTCGGGTGAAGTGGGCTCTTTAATCAAACCATAATCCACCGCAAAGCGTCCGAGCGCAATGACAGCGTGGCCGCACATAGTGCTATACCCTTCATTGTGCATGAACAAGACGCCGAGATCAGCCTCTGCTAACTCACTTCTGACCAGAAGGGCTCCGTACATATCATAGTGACCACGGGGCTCAAACATTAAGACCTTGCGAAGATGATCGAGATGCTCTCTCACATAACGCCGTTTGGCAAGGATGGTGTCCCCCTTCACTTCTGGAAACCCGCTCAGGATAATGCGCAGCGGCTCTCCACCTGTGTGCATGTCCACTACTGATAAAACAGACCCGGAGTGAGGGGGCAGCTTTGGGAACTCCATAGATCACTCTGTAGTAAAAATAAATTAATGAATACATAAATAATGAAAAACAGATTTGCAATAGTCTCAAAACAACTGTATCTTTCTGATCCATCTTTTTTAGGGTACATTTTTAAAATGTTGCAGATTTATGCTAATGAGAACTGTCACATGAAATTTAGGACAAAAGACAGTGCACGTTTTGTTTTGTTTTTTTGCCACCAAGTATATATAAAAAACTTAATAAATAAAGTCTTCAAATATGACAATTGTACATAAATAATAATAATAAAAATGCTCAAACATGCGTAAATAGTTTATTAGCTTAAAAAAATGATTGGTTAAAGTAAAGCTGACGGGTGACATTATAAAGATAATACTGAAGAGGTACATTAACCAAAAAGATTTTATGATGTTCATTGTAATGGACTCTCAACGTACAGTAATCAAAACTGTACTGTCAAACTGCTAAATGTGATTTTAGTAATAATCCTCCTACAACTGTTGTCCAATCATCACAGTTATATTATTATCAGACCATTATTGACAAAAGTGGTCAAATGTAAAAGTTTTACATTCGGCAAACTATATAACAAGAAGCTATTGCGATGCTTTGAATCTGCATTGACACTCAACCTTATGTAGGCTGTGTCTTTCTGGTAACATCAAACAGGGTGTCTACAGATATAAACAAGTTAAATTTAAGACTTTTTAAGACCTTTTTAATGCCACTTTGAATGAAATTTAAGACCAAACCTGTGATGGAAATACATATTATATTACATGCGTATTAGATTTTTAATTTGAGGGGGGAGTTTAGACTTTTTCTTTTATTTATTACATGTATCTGGCCTAAATGTATGCTCACTCATTGCATTTTTACAATGGGGTAATTTTGGTCTTAAGAATTTACACAACACAAGGAAGCTTGATTTCAATCTTTGAATTAAATTGAAAAAAGTAGCACAAATAAATACAATAGAATAAAGATACCAATAAATAGAAATAAAGAGAAAAGTTTTTGCTTAGGTCTAACACTAGTATTCAGAAATACTACAGAGACTGAATAAAGTAATCAAATGTAAAATAACACTGGGTAGTATTTTAGTCCTGACTAAATTAAATACATAGGCTATTAATCCTGATTCCTTAAAATGAAAGCTATGGTTTGTTGTTTTGACAACCAAATGAATGACAGACACATATGGCTGCTGTCCCTTTAAGAGCTAGTGCACGGATCCTGTGTTCAGTATACGGTCACGTGCGATTCATGCTTATTTAAGACATAACCGACTGTGTTTAGAGGATACTCACCAAGACCGAAATTGACATCATTTTCGCATGTTTTTGACTGTTAAAGCGATAAAATCCACGAAAAATAACTTTTGTTACCCACGAGCTGTTTGTGAGGCGGCTTTACTCTATGTATGTGTGCAGAAAAAAAACCCATCTCTCTCAGACAGCGCGCAAGTACTGAATAGTTTCAAATCGCGTGAATGTTTAATCAGGTAAAACTTTAAAAGACGTGCAAATGGTAAAGTTACTTATGATGCAATGCTGGCCCGATTATGCAAGTGACAATTCTGTCTATCCCGACTCCCGAAACGCGAGAGTGTATTTTTACCTCAGTATGTTTCTTCTGGGAGTTTTTTTGTTTGCCGTTATGCTCATTTGTTTTGATTTCTTCCTATAAAATCTATCACAGAGACAAGCAGCGCGAGCCTCAACAGCGTTACCAGAAAAAGCCTACATTATCATTATCAATAGCTGTTTATGTAATAAAATCTGAATCATTCTCGCGATTCGATGCTTCACTTGTTATTTGACGGATATTAGGTCCGTCAGACTGGAGAAATTTTAGCGGTAACGTGACCAGAAATATTTAAGACCTATCGAATCTGAATTTAAGACATTTTAAGACTTTTTAAGGCCTTTTTTTAGGAAAACTTTATTTAAGACATTTTAAGACTTTTTAAGGACCCGCGGCCACCCTGTCAAAGCTGTCAGTGGAATATGGTACTATGATTAAAATCCCTGAGATCTAAGAAGGCCATACGATTTTAGTACTGTAGCTCTATTATTGATGCATGGACAAAAGGATTGTCCATGCATCATATATATATATTTTTTTTTTTAAATCAACATGTTTAATCTTCTTGATTTTTTTGGTACCATAAACAAACAGATTTTCCTAAAAGGGGAACTTAGCCCCATTGTACCCTAATCCTAAAGCCTTTATGCAGAAATACACAGTAACACAGTTGTCAGAATTGTGTCCAGCGCTAGTTTTACTGAAATAATTTGAGATATGAAGCAGCATCTTACCGTAGCACTGTTGATAGGCTACTTATGAGAAAGACAGAAAGTTTAGTAAAAACGTCATCGGAAATATTATCTAATGTTTTATGTTTTTACGACTGTTTATTAAAAAACCTGAAATGTCAAATGTGAAACTTACTTTTAAATGGAACGTACAAATCTGCTCTTTTTACCACTTTCTTTGATTTTGCTTTTCAAAATTTCAATGTGCAGTGGCTCTTTATGGATGTCCCTGCATGTTTTCTGTTGTACTGAAGGGTTCATTCTAAAATCTGTAGAAATGTCAATGTATTCATATTGTAAATGTATATAACGTTACCTGCAAATATCCTGAAAAAAAAAAAAGAAAACCTGCAGGTTTCCTGTGGGTTATTTTTGTAAGGAAAAGAGTTTCATTCACACCTAATTACATATGGATGCACCTTGCACTTCTCTTACATGTTTGACTTACTTTTCACAGATTTTCAACATTATATATAATGTATAACAGGGCCTTATAACCTCCTTTAACAGGGCCGCGTGCAAAACGCGACAGCTCTTGAGTTAAACGCTCACAATCCCACAAATTATCATGATAAAACCATAAATTTCCACATCTTATTCCATATTACATACTATAGTATACTTACCTCTCAAACATTTGCACATCAAGAACACCAAATGCAGCCACGCATCGAGATAAACAGACTCGCGTCGCGTGTAGTGGACCGGTTTCTTCTCTTTCAGCATTGGCTTATTATTGGCGACTCGCATATATCGCCACCTATGGGTTGTTGAATATTATATTATGTTATGTATATTTTCCCATCCCTTCCTGGTACCCAACACTGACTGCACAACTGATTCATTTTAATTTCCAATCTTTCTGGGTCTTTGTTTGAGTCTGGTAATTTGCACGAGATATATTTATCAATGAAATCACACACATCCTGATCTTGATCTTTTTCAAACTCTGGAGCCTGCTAGATAGCTAACCTGCTAAAAACACCAAGCTTACATTAGCTACTGCTACTATTCCCCACCAATTCACAAGCATAAGAGAAAAAGTATTTTATTTAATACCCCTGGAACTCAATGGAAGTTGATTGAAGATGGCATAGTTGGTAGTGTTATAACCAGTCAATTGAACCAACAATCTTTTCACAAAACTGACAAAACCTTGTCAAACTGTCAAAATCCATCAACATTCCGTGCATGAGCTACTTTCTGACATTTTAACTGAAAGTGGGTGAATATCAAAATACATGATAGAAACATTTTGTTAAACCACTTACAAGTGTTTTGTTGACAACACTATTGAAACAATTACTTTTTATTACAACTGTACATGAATAAATAGGCCATTTGGCCCTGGACTAATAGGGTATTCTATTTGTCCATTCTATTGGCTCTATTCTATTTTGAAGACTTGTACTGGCTGCACAAGTCTAATTTAAGGCTCTCACAAATAAATAGTATGGGTATATTATACATTTTCTGAGTCATCAGAGTGCCTTGAGTATTGAAGTTGTTGAGTTTTGTGTCCGTGGTGTTCTTTCATGCCACAGGGATAAAAGAAAGCATACAGTTTAGGCGGAAATTGTGAAAACATTTGTGTTATTTCTGGTTTAAAGAAGTCATGTGACCTCTGTGTTTGTCAGACAGATTCAGTACTGGGCTTAAATGAAAGCCTAAAAGGTCCCCTTTTCAACGATACCAAGCACCATATTATAGAATATTGACAATATCCCTAGCATGAGCCTAAACCAGATATACACCAGATTTCAAAAACAGAATTTATCTTAGGGGGTTAGTAACTTCATGAGCTGAAAAAAGGGATTTCGCTACCACCCCTGCACTGCTATCGTGATTTTTCTAGTACTATAGGGGTGTATACAGTACCTTGGCAAAAATCACTATGAGACTTTTTTCCCCCCAGATGATACCGATGGACCAAATTTGGGGCCCTGGCTCATGGACTAATATAATCTTCTGTCACAATTGATATTCTTCGCGTGACAAGCCCGCGAAACCTGCCCGGTTTTAATTTTGAGTGGGATGCACCAGCTTTTCTGAATCTGAGGTACTTTTTTTTTTCTGAGGTACATTACTTTTAAAACATACGAGCCCACTACAAAGGTAATTGATACTTGAAACTTTGAAGAAAGTAAATAATAAAATCTAATCATGGCTACGTTACTATATTATATAGGCCTAACTTTACTCAGGGTAGCCAGATAAATAACTGCCACCAGGCTTCACCTAATGAACATATAAACATTTTAAATTGTTATAAAATTGACATCTTTTCCAGGAAATTTACCACTACTTTTCACGTAAACAATGGTTTTCCGGGTTTTTTCCCCCACAGTCCACTGTCAACACAATTAAATACCGTTAAGTCTGTGTGACGTCATTTGGGATAATAGAGCAAATCCGCTCAGATTGAAAGAAACTTTTTTTGTTTCATCAGGCATGTCTATTATGTTAACGTTTATTTCAGTCATTTCTGTGATGTTATATCGTTACTTTAAAATAAATAAATTATATAATATAAGTGTAATAATATCGTTACTTTGTATGGAAAGCGCGTTGTCTCACAGGCTTGGGCTGCGATTTTTTTTCCTTTTTTTTTTCATACAAGTAACAAATAATCTGTATAAAAATTATAAACAACATAAAAGTACACAGCCAGAGTATCAGACAGTAAATATCAGTTAAATTAATGATAAAGTTAACTTAGATAAGTATTGCATACATTTTGATGCTGATTTACCATCTAATCCAGAGATACAGTCTATATAATTTATATTGTAGAGGAGTTTGAGTCAGAAAAGTAAAAGAAGATGTCAAAATTAGATAAGTGTATGTTTGAGCCAAGGTGTCCATTAATGAAACATTGTGCATGAGCGCGTGAGTGCTGGCGCATACACCTAAAGAGAGCAAGAGACCATCCGTCAGTCAAAAATAATTCTGTTTATAAAGGGGTATGCTGTTTTAAAGCCCCTGGTTTAATAAAAAATACAGTTTATAAAGGGGTATGATGTTTTGATAGCCCCTGGTTTATTAAAAAATACAGTTTATAAAGGGGTATGCTGTTTTGATAGCCCCTGTTTTGATAGGTCTTGCTTCATAGAAAATGAAGTGTTGGGGTATCCTTTTTTGTTAGTTTTCACACTTACCAGCATACCCCTTCATAACCTATTTCTATGTATCTTACTAAAAGAAAATAAATTATAAAAACATTCATTGTTTATAGACTGGTTGAAAAATATTTTAATACAAATTTCAAATAGGTACATATTGTACAATATGTACAACATATAACTTTTCAACAGTTTGAGGCAAACATTATGCATTTAACACACACTTTTTACACTTGAAATGCTCTGAGGCAAGGGTTGCAGGGGTACACTCCTTGTGCGTCCATCTTGAACATATGTCACACTGCACCTTTAAAGACAAAATTAAAAAAATTAACTTTAGAAGTGCAATATATAATCAATGAAGCATTGAAGAATTGTTACGAACTTTTTCAGCTGTACCAGCAGTAAGAAGAAATACATTTCTTCTTACTGCTACAAGAGCCTTAAATAGCCATAGTTAAGACTATTGTAATGTACATTTTTTCAAGGATGCCTGTATTGCCTGCTTTAGTGAAAGTAGTTAGTATAGTGTAGTATAGTTAGTATAGTATAGTATAGTATAGTATAGTATAGTATAGTATAGTATAGTATAGAAAGTATAGTGTCACAACACTATACTAAAATGCTTGCAGGTAAGCAAAAAGAGGACAGCATCGTTGAACCAAACCAGGAGATGCTGCTGCTCCATTTGCCTTCGCCTCCCACTTGTCTGTCTCTAGAAGTCAGGTGAAGAGGCAGCTGGAGAGACTGAACCGGTGTTGTGCCGAATTTCGACCCCCGCCAAATTATTACCCCCCTAGTATTGGTAGGTTTAGGATTAGTTGTGGGGGAGGGGTTAGGATTAGGGGTGGGGTTAGGATTAGGCAATCAGGTACTGACTTCAACGAGGGAGGTAATAATTTGGCAAGGGGTCGAAATTCGGCACAACACCGGAACAAGGCTGCAGGTCCAGATGGATGGCTACAGCACCTCTTTAACCTTAGCCTAACCCAGAAGGTTCCAGTGTTGTGGAAGACATCCTGCCTTGTTCCAGTAAAAAGAAAAGTCACCCATCAGTCATCAACGACTATAGACCTGTTGCCCTGACATCCCTCATCATGAAGGTCCTGGAGAGACTCCTGTTGCCCCACCTGAGAAAGCAAACTAGAACATATCAGGACCCCCTGCAATTTGCTTATCATAGTGGAGTTGGCGTTGAAGATGCCATCATCCACCTGCTTCAACCAACCCACAGTCATCTGGACAAAGCAGGCAGCACTGTGAGGATCATGTTCTTTGATTTCTCCAGTGCATTTAACACAATTCAGCCTGATTTGCTTTGTCAGAAACTCCAGAAGACACAGGTGAAGCCCTCAACAATCGCCTGGATCAATGACTACCTGACAAACAGACCACAGTTTGTGAGACTGAAGGATTGTGTGTCAAACCAGGTGGTCAGCAGCACAAGAGCACCACAGGGGACCGTACTCTCACCATTCCTTTTCACTCTGTACACCTCAGACTTCCAGTTTAAGTCACTGGGAGCATCAAACTGCAACATGTTGCAGGAAACACAGAGATCTTCCACACCATCTTAAATGAAAAACAAAAATAGTGCAACACAAGTAATGTTAATTTAAAGACATTTGCTGCAAGACTTTAGCACAATTTATCCTGAATATAGTCTCCTGTCAAAGGACAAGTCAGACATGGATAATTAATGGATACCTTTGCATTCCAGAAGAGTGGCTGCAATTTTGACTCTTGCGGCTGAGACCTCCTCTGTGTCTGTTTCAGCAACGCAGATACTTCTACCTTGAAGAATGAGCTCTGCAAACTACAAAGAGTCAGTGTAGGTGTAAAGTAACACACATTCACCCCAATTACATATATCAATAATATCCATACCATCAAAATTAAGACTCCACAACTAGAGCCGTCCTGCTGCAGATTGTGTTTTGCAGTTTGGATCGTCCACGGGCCTTGACTGACATTTCTTGTCTTCCAAAACATTAGTTCAGAAACATATTCAAATACATAAGATTTGATACATATCTACAAACACAGTAAGAAAGGATTGTTTTACATCACCTCCAATTCCGAAGAATTTTTCTCTGGTACATATTTTCATTACCGAGGGGGTCTATCACAAGGAGGGATTTTTCATCCATTTTGACAATCTGTTGAAAAAAAAAAAAAAAAAATGTATTAGTTAATCCTAAAACAATCCCTAAAGATTTTATAGACACACCAAAAACTACCAATAAAGTTTGTGGTAAATACAGAATCAAGAAAAGTACCACTAAAATCCAGTGACCTCCAACGTTTACAGGACAAATCCAAGTTGAGGCTGTGGGTAACTTCATCTAAAAATAGAAGAGAGCACTTAAAATCCAAAGTTCCAACATGCATGTTTGATGTTTATAAGGTTACATAGTCTGTAATAAAACCATATTACCTTTTGAACAACTCTGAAATGGCCACGATGAAAGAGAGAGGACCCAAGTACAGCATCCAACCAATGCACAGGTATCTGTAACAGTATTGGTCTGTTAAAATCCAGTATTTCTAACAACAGAATGAAAACACAGATAAGGAGTGAAATTTCATTTATTACCTTGGCTAATTTCATAATGCAGTGCAGGTATGCATCAATGATCTGTGTAAACAAAAAAAGTTGTTAGTAATTTAATTTGATACAGCACTGAAACATTAAACTTGTATATCACATGGATGTACTTTCACCTCATCTGAAAGCCAGCCGTGTCCCAATAGTGTTCTAAAAGAGGTATCATAAATTTTGCATGGTCCCACGACCGCTTCCACTTGTCCTGTATCTTTAGAAGACCAACGTTTTTGGACTGCAACACAGAACATTTCAAATTAGTCTTGTTAATATTTAGATGAAAAACTGTACCATTTACATTTTCAACAAAGAACACATGCAACCACGACCAGGAACGGGTCATGGGAGAAACATGCAACTTGATGACCAACCGGTCTAAACCAAAGACCAACAGGTCGGAGCTGTAAGGCTGGTACCAGTATGTCTGTTCGACCCCTCGATGGAACAAAAATTCTGATCTCCCAGTGTGAATCCCTGAATAGGGAACCAAAATCTAATTATAATGACAGACCACCATTTGGTAAGAATATTGAATTATCTGGGTATATAAGGAAAAGGTGTAGAAAATTTCAGGGAGTCTGTAGGTTGACTGCCCACACAATCGCTGTGTGTAATTTTGTTGACGGGTAATTTCTACAAATTCCGTGATTTCTGAATTGTTATGTTACGATTAACTGATGATTTTATTCTTGTGAAATGGATTTTGAATTATTGCTTCATTACCTGGTCAATAAATTGTAAACGTTTGATTTTATTCTGACTGACTCTGAGATTGTTTTTACTCTTATAGATTATAGGATCCGTATATTTCCACAAGCCTGCGCTAGACATTAGTGACGACTAATACTTGATTATCAGATTCAAGTGTACTTGAATGAGGGGGGCGAGTTATTTCCGTCCAGAATCAGCAAATGCTGTTTGATCAACCTGGATTCGGGTGCGTCCATAACCTCTGTTCTAATTTAATGTTCCTTTTAGATACGTGTACGTGGATATACCGCGGGCTTGACTAAACTAAAGCCATTTTAAGAAAAGTAAGTTGATCGACTAACGTCTTTTTATGGTGGTCATGACCTCTACTAAAGGGAAACGATTTAATTAAGTTCCTGAGGTGGCATTCAAGGGGGCTATGTAAGTGTCTTGTTATTTTGTATGTGTGAATACGGCAAATCTCAGATATTTAGCCAATTACCTCTGTTTTGAGAAATCAGACTGGCGAGATTGTGTCGTGCATCCTTAGGAGAAGGACTGCTAAGCGATATAGTTTCCTAATCTAAACGGGTAAACTATAATCAGAGTTAAAAGAATAATCAAATATTCGTTCACGTTTAATGATGCACAGATATCATTAAAACCTTTTCATTTATGGAGTCAGATGAAATAACGTGAATTGTATGAGAATTGTGTTCCATTTAATCTTGTTGTGTTGCGTAAAAGGAAAGACAGTAACGCGCAGAGAAACCTTCCCCGTATTATTGGAGACCCTTTCTATTGCACCTTGTTCTTGAGCACTACTCCAAACAGGTACCAGATAACTGGTATGAGCTGGGACCTGAGAGCTGGCTTGAGCTGGGACCTTAGACCTGGCTTGAGCTGGGACCTGAGAGCTGGTTGGGGCTGGGACCTGAGAGCTGGCTTGAGCTGGGACCTGAGAGCTGGCTTGAGCTGGGACCTTAGACCTGGCTTGAGCTGGGACCTGAGAGCTGGTTGGGGCTGGGACCTGAGAGCTGGCTTGAGCTGGGACCTGAGAGCTGGTTGGGGCTGGGACCTGAGAGCTGGCTAGAGCTGGGACCTGAGAGCTGGTTGGGGCTGGGACCTGAGAGCTGGCTTGAGCTGGGACCTGAGAGCTGGTTGGGGCTGGGACCTGAGAGCTGGTTGGGGCTGGGACCTGAGAGCTGGCTTGAGCTGGGACCTGAAAGCTGGTTGGGGCTGGGACCTGAGAGCTGGCTTGAGCTGGGACCTTAGACCTGGCTTGAGCTGGGACCTGAGAGCTGGTTGGGGCTGGGACCTGAGAGCTGGCTTGAGCTGGGACCTGAGAGCTGGTTGGGGCTGGGACCTGAGAGCTGGCTAGAGCTGGGACCTGAGAGCTGGTTGGGGCTGGGACCTGAGAGCTGGCTTGAGCTGGGACCTGAGAGCTGGTTGGGGCTGGGACCTGAGAGCTGGTTGGGGCTGGGACCTGAGAGCTGGCTAGAGCTGGCTTGAGCTGGGACCTGAAAGCTGGCTTGAGCTGGGACCTGAAAGCTGGCTTGAGCTGTGACCTTAGACCTGGCTTGAGCTGGGACCTTAGACCTGGCTTGAGCTGGGACCTTAGACCTGGCTTGAGCTGGGACCTGAGAGCTGGCTTGAGCTGGGACCTGAGAGCTGGCACTACTTTTTTTATAAGGTTTCAGGTGACTGATGTTATATTTTGTTTTAAGACAGACACCCTGTGGTGTTTGTAAAGTTGCTGTCTTTCCTGAAATCTCCTTAATTGTGTAGGTTCCAGTGTAGTCTGCTTCCATTCTCCCTCCTTTCCTGCATCTCTTTCTCATGTTCAGTAAGAGTACTTCATCTCCCTCTTCAAACTCCACATTTCTGTACTTTTTCTGAACTCTTTTTGCAAATGCCTCTGTCATTTTTTTTTTGTGACCGTGCAATATTCTCCTCGACCTTTTCTCTTGTGCTCTCTTGCATTCTCTGACTGTCCCTGAGAAATTGACTGCAGTCTTCAAGGAGTATTATTGTTGAAAGCTACAACAAAATAGATAATGACTTGTACATTTCATAGTATAGACTTTTACACTAAATTAATCTACAATAAAATATTAAACATGTTTCCAATAAAGCTGAGCTTCATGGGCAATATATCTGCATTTATATATTACTACTGCATCTAATGGATATATGTGGGATCTGGGAGTTACAGGAAAAGATATTGTGGTTGAGATATTCAGAAAACCTGAGCAAGGTAAAAGAGGAGCAGTGGCACCTTTTGGGGTAATATGCTATGCAATCTCAAATCATACTGGTTTATAGGGCTGTCACTTTTGTGAAAAAATTCTGTTCGATTTTTGAGACATAAGTGTTCATTGAATCGATTGTAAAATCGATTTTCCATGTCTAAAGACGTTTCCATTTTAAACGGCAAATATGGGCAAATCCACGGACAACTAACAGGCATTAGGACGAACGTAAAGACGGCGCTTGAGACGCGCACAAGTCAGCAATATTCCTGATGATTTATTGGCGTGAAGTTTCGTGCACAATGACAAACAGGAGTGCAACATTCTCGAAGCAGAGTGGACTACCATAACATCAATGAAAAACATTACTGCAGTCTTCAACATCGCTGTGTTTACGATTAGAAATGTCAAAAACAATTGCCTATGTAGGCGATTGTAGCCCGAATCGGTATCTGTATGCATGAGACTGTCTGAATACCGGCAGAATTCACACTTTTGTAGTAAAAAGAGAAACATTATGCAGAAGTATAATTTGCTGTTATTTGTGTTTGTCAGAGCCTGCAGTTGCTGTGTGACGCGCATTCGCTGCGGGCGTATCGTGACGAGCTGGACGCGCTCCGAGAAAAGACCGTTAAAATCGATTCCCTATTTTCGTTTTCAAAACTTGTGTTGGTTGGTCCGATCGATTGTGCAATCGATTTTCAAACGTAAAGTGACAGCCCTACTGGTTTAAGCTATATTATCTAAGCCTATCTTTTAAAATGTTTGGTCACTTGATGCTTGGCCCTAACAGAAAGCCATTTTCAAGAAAAAGACAGAAAAAAAACCTACAGGCAGTTCAACAGGCACTTCTGATGGAAATCTAGCTTCTCGCCCATACATTAAAAGAAATGGTGAGAATTTTGTTGTGGTGTGTATTTTGGATCTCAGCGAAAAAAGACTTGCATCTAGGTACTGGTCCCAGTCATCCTGCTGATCATTAACAAGCTTTTTAAGTGCCCTAGAAAAAGAATTTTTAGAACTATTTCTAAATGAATGTATTTCAAGACAGAAACTACCAACTTTCAATACACTCTGGTAATAATGATCAGAAGAGCTACCAAATAAACAAAACCCTGAAAATAAACGCAAGAATAATGAATGCTTACCGTTTGATGTTATCATTGGTTTTCTCATCAAGCCCATTTGTTTGGGGATGGTAAGCAGCCGTAACACTCCTCTCAATAGAGAGCAGCTCACAAAGTGTGCTGTTGATCTAAAATGTAAAAAAAAAAAAAAATCAGAACATTATTTTCATTTGGTTTATAGTACTTCTGTCAAATATTTCAATCATTAAATCTTTATTTGTTGAGCACCAAATCACAAATGACATCAGAACAAAATGCATAAAGGGAAGCTTACTTGATTGACAAACTCCCGTCCTTGGTCTGACAGTATGCGCTTAGGGCAGCCATGTCTATAAATGAATGTACAAAGGTTTTTGGCTACTTCCAATGCAGACTTTGTCTTTTGAGGAAAGGCCTCCACCCACATGGAAAAATAGTCAGTGACCATCAATATATACTGATACCCAGTAGATGTTTTTTGGAGTGGACCAGTGAGATCAATGCCGATGAGCTCCCAAACAGCAGATACCTATTAGTGATTTGAATGCATAATAGATAAAATAAAATAATGCCTAGCATTGTTAAAATCTAGTCGATTACAAAAGATGGTGACCTTGATGCAGTCCAGAGTTTTAACAGCATTCAGGGGTGGTCCCACCCGTTGACATTGGTCACATTCAGATATCTTGAAAAAAAAAAAAGAAAAAAGAAAAAGCTCAAATTACAAACAGTAAGTTTCACATAGCTATTAATATGTAGATATAGATGTATACAAATACAAATTTTGGCTTATGGATGAACAGATAAACTACATACCCATTTGTCAATGTCCACTGTCATGCCATACCAGTAGAACCGTGAACACATGGCAGCTCGTGTTTTGAAGGTTCCTGTATGTCCTCCAATAGGTGAGGCATGAAATTCTTTAAATAAATTCATAGCCTCCTCCTTTGTCTTTATGACTCTTCTGTGACTGCCAAAGAGTAATTCTCCATCTTTAAGGAATATTGACATAACCAATAATAAATAATACAATTCCTGTCAGTATTATAGATGTATTTTGATGGTAAATACTGACCGTGAATCCTGAATTTAGAGGAGTATTTCCTTAGGCTTTGCTTCTGCCCTTTATTTAGCTCTGCAGGGTATGAACCCTTTCAAAGGTAATTGAACATTTCCCATGGTTAAACTACAGTTAGCAGAAAAATAAGCATTAATCACTTAAAAGCAAAACATTAGTCGATGTGTTTAATCTCGGGCAGATGGCGCCAAACGCTAGAACCTCGAGTTAACACCAGAGTTAACGTTTTAACCATAGCAAAGCCCGTCTACGGAAAGCCTGTTCACTCCAACGCCCTATTAAGTCCTATTGGTTGTAGTTCCAATCAGAGTTCCACTGGGGGGCGCTCGCCATGAGTGCAAAATGAAAGGGAGTCAATGGGGCTAGACGGCTAAATGTGTCTATTTCACCTGATTGCCGTTGAGAAATCTCAGATTTGATTGTAGGTTTTGCAAGTTCAACATGTGTTATAGGTCGAAAGTTGAATGAACGAGTACTTATGTCCTTTCGATTTCGTACAGGTTGAGTTGTTGTTGCCCATAACACGCTAGCATTCTGCTAATGAACGCTGATTGGTCAGTGAAGGACTGATTACGACCAGAGATACCGCTTGATGGCATCGTGGCATCCGAAGCGGGACCAGAAACAAACAAAACAAAAACTCATCTAGCACGTGTATTCATAGATATCATATAATAAAGGCTAGATGTCTTACGGCGGAGTCACTTCCGGCATCACCGGCGGCCATCTTACCACAGGGAAGCTGTGAATTAAGGTGAGTGATCAGCACGCACACAAATCCTCTTATCTCGCTGAAATCTTGACGGATTTACAAACGGTTTGGTTTCTTACAAACATTATTAACGTGGCTATAATTCTTTCATATGGAAGTCCATTGTTATAATTATTCATATGTATGCAGTGTCATAACTACATCTCTGACGTTTATAACAAACCAAACCGTTTGAATATCGGTTGAAAATTTAGCAAGTTATGGTTATTTAAAAGTACATGCACCATGTTACGAGTGAGCGAGCACCCTGTGGTAAGATGGCTGCCGTGTGTGGACGTCGACCTCCATTAGCCAGCAGCGCGTGAGACATCTAGCCTTTATTATATGATATCTATGCGTGTATTTACCTGTGTCAGCTGTGTTGTCGATGCCCTGAGAGAAAAGAAAGTGCAGAGCGCGAAAGCACCAAAGTGACTGAAGGATTGCCGTGAAGCAGTATCTCTGGTCGTACAATGTGTATGACGTCATTGACATTTTGAAAGACTTTTTAAAGCAAATAAGTGACTCTAAAAAATCTAACACCAAGCAATGTGTAATTTCTTTGCATCCCCTTTCGAAAACAACATTCAAATTACTAGACAAAAAAATATATCCTGAGAAAAGTGGATTTTGAGGAGTATAGCTCCATAGACCTCCATTCATTCTGCACTCGTCATGTGAGCGCCCTCATATGGAACAAGAGTGGAACTGCAACCGGAAGTTTATCGAGTGGCACTTCTCCCCTCATTAGACTTTCTCTGACCATATGCCGCGTTCCAGGCAACCTGTAACCCGTGTTTTTCCAACTCGTAACTGGGAGTACATCGATCTAGTACAAGTTCACGGGTGGGAAGTCACAGGTTTGACTGCCGATCCAGTGCACTTTCACAGGTATAAGGTTGGAAAAACACGGGTTACAGGTTGCCTGGAACGATGTACTCCCAGTTACGAGTAGGAAAAACACGGGTTACAGGTTGCCTGGAACGCGGCATTAGACTGTAAAAAAATATGGACGTAGTGTCCATGACGTCATCCATAGGTTTCTGAAGAGCATTTTTGAAGCCATTTTTGAAGTGGGCGGAGCCGGCCGTCGCCATCTTGGCCTCGCGTCACCGGATAACAGAAAATAGGCAAAGAGGCGGGGCGGGAGTGGAGCTGAGGAGCCTGCAGCTATCTGAAATCACGCCCATCTAGCTGACTTTCAGTCAGAGAAACAGAGGAAGCTCCCGAAAAAAAAAGTTGCTTTATTGTATGATAGTCCGGTATAAAGAGGCTCGCTTTGGCCCAAGGTATTCGACGGGCCAGAAATCCTGGCCGTTGGCCCCGAGTAAGCCCTGATCAAGCCCCGGAAGTGACAGTGGAAACGTGACTGGCCCTGGCACGCACTAGCACGCCCGGCCCTGGCCCGACAGTGGAATGACAGTGACTGTCTGTCACTCAAGTGGACACACCCTTAATTATGCAGAACTTATAATATTATAATATAATATTAATCAACTAAACGGATGAGTTATAAAAAAATTCACCCCCCTCACAGTTGTCATGAAGGGCAAAATGAGCTGTATAGACCAAAGCCACATACAGACACCAGGCTGTAAACACGTTATTTTCTGCTGTAAAATGTGCCATTTTAACATGGGGGAGATACATATTTGACTCACTTTTGACACCAGCCTCAAGCGGCCAGTCAACGAATTGCAGTTTAACTCACTTCCGTGTTGGTTTCAAGAGAGAGACGGGGAGGTTGCCGCTTGGTTTTAACACGACATTACGCGACTTTACGACTCCACTTGCTAAAAATAATATATTGAAAACGTCTGTCAACATTTCTTGTGATTGTACAAGGCATGCAATTAGGTAATGTGTATATAATATGCGATATAATACACCAACACTTACCGCTTGTAATCTTAGGTATGCTGAAATGATGGTTTAAATTTAACGCATGTGCAATTCCACAAATTTCACTGCTGCGCATGCGCATTAACCGAAGGTATCCCATTCTGATGGGTATGGTGTTCCGTCCATAGACAGTATATAAACGGTTCCGTCAGAACACTGGCCGCTCTCTTCGCCCCAAACCACCACCGGCTGTTCGACATAACGACGTACCACTGCTTGGTTCCCACGCCATATCGGCTCAAATGCATATATTAATTCATGCTAACTTACATGGTGTTGAAAAGAGACAGGAATATGATGGCAGACATCGCGAACAATGTTTCCATGTGCAGTTTGTTAACATATAACGTTAGACGTCGTCTTTTTGTCTGGTACAAATAAACTTCACTAGGTTAGCTAAACACTAAGTTAGCGTTAGCTAGTTCATGTTTACAGCTGTTAGCTAATAATGACTGTACGCATAGGTTAAATTGGGCCGGAGCGCACCGGAGCGCAGCTCCGCCTCCTCGGGTCCACAACACACCATGCCGGAGCTCAGCTCCGTCTCCTTCCTTCAGCACCAAATATTGTTATTCCACTTGAATTATTTTTCATCTCCTGGTAAATACATGGCATATGAGACTAAATAATTAGCAAGACTACACATAGTGGAGCGGCTAAGTGATATAATCGTTCAGTTTATGATACAAGCGTGAAAATTGCCATGAGCAGTCTCCATGGGTCACTTGACAAGAAAATTGTCCGAGCCACTTAAAATTTCAAGATGGCGGCCATTTTTCAAGATGGCCGACACCTTAGTGGACCAGGTAAGTGATATAGTGGTTTATTTGGTGATACAGGCAAGAAAATTGGCATGAGCAGTCTCTGATGGTCACTAGACAATAAGCCACCCACAGCTACTTAAAATTTCAAGATGGCGGACATTTTTCAAGATGACCACCACCTTAGTGGAGCAATTAGGCTTAAGAAATCATTTAGTTGGTGATACAAGCAAAACATAGAGGACTAACACTGGCAAATGAAACATGCAAATAGGTTCTAGGAGGGGCAACTACATAGGCATGTGCAACTGAGTCCATATCTGAAGCACTTACACCTTCCAGTACATGCCTTGTTGCACCCACGTTTGGTCAACTCCCAACGACTCTCTGCAATAGGTGGGAGTGGAGTCCAGAAGACTTTCCACTCTTCGTCCTTTTTAACCCATCCCCAGTCGGATGGGCTCGGCATTTGTGGATGTCGCTTCAATGCCTGTCCCCACACGTATCCAGCCTCATAAGAAGCACGTTTGGCATGCTCTTTGAGTGCTGCTTGAGTTGGTGGGATCAAGTCATATTGTCTTTGCTTTCTGGCAAAGAGATCATGCCTGGCCTCGTTCACAGTGGTGACATCGCTGGACCTGTCATACATTAGCACAACAAATCTCTCCAAAGCTTGTCAAGCAACCCTTAGAGACTGCTCATACCAATTTGCATGCTTATGTCACTAACTAAACAATTATATCGCTTAACTGCTCCATTTAGGTGGTGGTAATCTTGAAAAAAAAAGTCAGCCATCTTGAAATTTCAAGTGGCTGTGGGTTTCTTGTCAAATGACCCTTTGAGACAGCTCATGGCAATTTTCATGCTTGTATCACCAACTAAATGATTTCTTAAGCCTAATTGCTCCACTAAGGTGGTGGCCATCTTGAAAAATGGCCGCCATCTTGAAATTTCAAGTAGCTGTAGGTGGCTTATTGTCAAGTGACCCACAGAGACTGCTCATGCCAATTTCCATGCTTGTATCACCAAATAAACCACTATATCACTTAACTGCTCCACTAAGGTGTCGGCCATCTTGAAAAATGGCCGCCATCTTAAAATTTCAAGTGGCTCGGACAATTTTCTTGTCAAGTGACCCATGGAGACTGCTCATGCCAATTTTCACGCTTGTATCATAAACTGAACGATTCTGCCAAACATAAGCACTTAGCCGCTCCACTAACAGAGACACCCATGGTTACATGGAATTATCAGACGTCATAATGCATTAATCCCTGCGTTCTCTGGTTCAGCACCCCGCCCACCATCGACGCTACCATGGAAACCCGCGGGCTAGCAAAGTCAGTCTTTTAAAGGTGCCATGTGGATTGTCTGGCAAAAAAAATCAAGTCATACTCCACATTCCATACCAGGTGGGGGCAGTATACCTCCATAAAGTGAAGTGGTCTACTCTAGAGTAACAGACAAGAAACGGCATTGTCTCTATGCTCCGCCCCTACCTTCACAACAACCCTAGAGCCATAGCCGAAGCCTAATAGAGGACGTTTTGCCTCCAGAGGAACGTTGGGTGATGTCAAGTGATTTTGAAACATGACATCTTCAAGCTACTCCCCTTCACCTTTACCAGTGAATATGTTCATATTCGTTTTGTTCATATTACATTTTGAGTTGTATATACACATTGTTTGAATTAAATTAATTTGACAGACAGCATTCTGTCAACATCATTGGTCAACATCAGACAGCGCACGTGAACCGATCATCTCTACTATAGTAAAAAAAACACGAACACTGTTGAAAGATACAGTAGGCTACAAATGACCTGTTCGCGCCACAAATTGTTCTCCGTCCTTAGCGACCGAGTCATTGAATGTGAAACAGCCGGCTGCTGTCGTCAGCGAGCAGCAATATTCAGACAACGAGGGCGCGCGCGCCGCGTTGATACCTCCGTTTCATTTTCTCGAACCCGCGCAGTGCGGCGGTCAGAACACGGAGACCATTCTGCCCCTAGCTATGCGTGCGAAAGCATGGGAAGCGATCCCGGGCGTGTCAGAATGGGTGCTGAACGTTGTAAAACAGGGCTATGCGCTGCAGTTCGCTCGCCGTCCCCCGCGCTTTCGAGCCCGGACTGTGACGAGCGGTCCTTTTCTTATCTGATTTGATTTGTGCTTCAGAGCGCGGTTTTTTCCCTGCAGCGGGTGGTGATGGTAGGGGTCTCTTGCCAAGGGCTTCAGCCATCCTTCCGCTCTCTTCCCTGAATTGAAATGAAGTAGTGGGCTGTACTTTCCACACGATTGACATCAGGTTCAAGTACGCCCACAAGCCGTGCGAGTTATTCGTGTATTGCAGGTTGGCTGGTGGTTATGTTGCCCGCATACCGCCTCCCATGGCCGAAACTGGTATTACGACACCTGTCGGGCCGTGGCTAGTAATGCTAATGCTAATTAAGGTTGATATCTCTGCAGCACTATAACTTGACATTTTTTTAATGACATCATCGCCCTTATTTCTTCTCATTCTTTTGATGCGTGTAGCTCATTTTTTGGATATTTTTACCTCAATTTTTACACATGGCACCTTTAAATTCAACCGCCCTCATTGTGCTGTCTAGTTCTTTATCGAGCATACGTGAGTATTTGGTTTAATTTACCTCAGTTAAATAAGATACGTAATTATTTAAACACAACCTACAACTTCATTTTCTAATGTGACTAATGTAGCCTCGCTCGCACTCTCACGTGACGCCACACATCAATTTTCTCACGCACAGTAAAATCGCAAAGCAAAGAGGACACGGACACCGACAGACAAGACAGAGCAGGATACTTATGTTATAAAAAATAATCTCATCTCTCAGATTCTGTCAATTTTATTTCGAAATTCAAGCAATAAATACCGTTTTGGCGCTTGTAAATGTGACGTGACAGTTCCCATAGCGTCACGTGAACGGATGATCTCTAGCTAATGAACAATGTTAAATACAGTTGTTGTTATAATAAAAAATAAAAAAAAGCATATATGTCTGGGCTGATTAGGTGTTTTTTTTTTTTTTTTTTTTTTTTGTCTTGAGAAAAATGAATGCCTATCTTGTGTAGCCTACCAAATATTTATCCAAATGAGTCAATATTGAATCAAATCACAAGCACTGAACTGAATTGAAATCATAAAATTTGTGTCAAGCAATAAAAAAAGCAGCTTATCAGAAATTGTACCATGTAAACAATATAAATTGTTGTTACTAAACCTAATACAATTCTGCTTAGTTACTAAAATGTTCAGATTTTTTTTTCACCAATTTAATATTTAAAAATAAAAAATGTTAAATATTTTTTAATATATTTAAAAAGTATATAATTATAAGTATATAATTATCTAACATCTGACTAATTCAAAATTAACCTCAAAATATTAAATGCTAAATGGTGGTTATACAGTGGACAGAATTAATGGCACCCCTGGTAAATATGATCAAAAATGGCTGTAAAAAAATAAATCTGCATTGTTTATACTTTTGATCTTTCATTCAAAAAATTCGCAAAAATCTAACCTTTCATTGAAGTAAAAGAATTGAAAGTGGGGAGGAAATTACTATATGAAATAAATGTTTTTCTCCAAAACACGTCGGCTACAATTATTGGCACCCCTTGAATTTTTTACAAGTAAAATATCTCTGAAGTATATTCCCATTAATATTTACCTTTATTTAGCACACCAGGGTGACTAGGAACATGAAATTGTTTAGCTATGACTTCTTGTTTCACATGAGTTTAAATATGAGGAAACACAAAGGCCAAATTCCTTTAATCATTCATCACAATGAGTAAAACCAAAGAATATAGTTCTGATGTGCAGCAAAAGATTGTTGAGCATCACAAAATAGAAAGTGGCTGTAAGAAAATAGCTAAAGAATTGAAAAATCCCCATTTTGACCATCAGGGCAATTAAGAAGTTCCAATCAACTAAAGATGTTACGAATCTGCCAGGAAGAGGATGTGTGTCTATATTGCCTTAATAGACGGTGAGGAGGATGGTTTGAGTGGCCAAAGACTCTTCAACAATCATAGATGGAGAATTGCAGAGATTAGTTGAGTCTTGGGGTCAGAAAGCCTAAAAAAAATTATCAAACAAATCCCCACATGTTGTTTGGGAGGGTTTCAAGAAAAATCCTCCTCGCTCCTCCAAAAATAAACTCCAGCATATTCAGTTGTCAGACACGACTGGATCTTCAAAAGGGACCGGATTCTGTGGTCAGATGAAACAAAAAAAAAAAGGGCGTTTTGCCAGCAAACCCACCAGATGTGTTTGGTGCAAACAGGGATGAAGAGTACCCCATGCCTACGGTTAAATATACTGCTGGATCTTATATGTTGTGGGCCTGTTTTTCTGCTGAAGGTCCTAGACTTCTTGTTCAGATACATGGTATTATGGATTCTAGCAAATACCAACAGATAAAAAATCAAAACCTGACTGCCTCTGATAGAAATCTTATAATGGGCCGTGGTTGGATCTTCCATCAGGACAACGGTCCAAAACAAACATCAAAATCAACACAAAAATGGGTAACTGAGCACAAAATGAAGCTTCTGCCATGACCGTCCCAGTCCCCTAAACTGAACCCTATAGAAAATGAGTGGGGTGAACTGAAGAGAAGAAGCACCAACATGAACTTGTGAATCTGAAGGATCTGGAGAGATTCTGTATGGAGGAATGATCTCTGATCTCCAAACTCCTCAGTCATTATAGGAGAAGACTCAGATCTGTTCTCTTGGCAAAAGGAGATTGCAAAAAGTATTTAATAACAGGGTGCCAATAATTGTGGCCAGCGTGTTTTGGAGAAAAACATTTATTTTATAATGTGATTTACCCCCCACTTTCAATTCTTTTACTTCAATGAAAGGTTAGATTTTTGCAAATTTTTTGAATGAAAGATCAAAAGGATAAACAATGCAGATTTATTTTTTATCTTATTTACCAGGGGTGCCGTTAATTCTGACCACCACTGTATAGGCCTATCTAGCATTACAAAACAACCAACCAATATTTTCAATATTTTCAAACATGTTCAATTCCATACGTTTTCCAAGGGTAAAATCCGTTGCCTGCTTGTTAACATTAAGGTAGAAAATAATAAAAAATTGTAAAGTATTTATCTTTGTTTGAATAACTACTCAACCTTACCTTACAAATTAATACGGGAAAAATAGCCCCTTTGGTGTAAAACACATTAAGTCATTTTATGGCGCGATTTTTAATGATGACCACCGTAAATAAGGGCTCCCCCTCCCAACAAAAGCCAATACGTTACCTAACGTTAGTTGTTCGCGGTCAAAACACCGTGGTGTAGACAGTTTGATGTCGAGATATTCCTACATTCAGCCAGGTTTATTAAAGCCAACCAACCCCGTGACGTCACATGTTAGAATACACAATCCCTGGCCGCGAAAGATATAATGGTTTTTCTTTTTTCTTTTATGTTTACATTTGTCATCTTTCTTATATAATTGTTGATTATAGTGGAAATCCATCTTGTAAATCATGTAAACTTGATTGACTGCTTCATTTCCCCTAAAAGCAGGGAAATTAATATAGTTGACTATAGTAAACCCGTGTATAGCCGTTGCGGACACTTTCTATTCGTTGAAATCTTACAAAACAAAATGCACACAAAAGCTCTGCTTGATATACAACCACTGATGAACAAATTCGGTTTTGATGAAAAAAATTTAATAAAAAATACACGAGTGCGGATTAGAACCCAGAACCTCTGACACGCATGGCAAAAGTTGTACCACTAGGGGTCGGCAACCCAAAACGTTTAAAGAGCCATATTGTACCAAAAAAAAAAAAAAAAATCTGTCTGGAGCCGCAAAAAATTAAAGCCTTATATAAGCCTTATAATGAAGGCAACACGCTGTAAGTGTCTATATTAGCTTTATTAGCCCCCTAGTATCAAAATGATAAGTAGCCTAGGCTACAAATACATAATGAGCATTCATGATTAAATGTTTATTTTCCCTGCAGCGCATCCTGGAGAGAATGACGCACCACGTGACTACTCTACGATGGTGCTTTAAGTTTAACTTCCATTATAATTTTAATGTATTACGTTTTATTTATTTGTGTATTATTTTTACAACGTTGAGAAAACTTTAACCCTTTCACACGTAAGTTTAAAATATTCTGACTGACCCCCCCAGCGTGAGTTTTTCAAGGCGACCGTTATTTAGAATGTGTCACTTTATGGTTTCCAAGGTGACGCGTCATTGCGTGTCACGTGACACACCGCAGCAACAACAGAGCTGAATGAATGATGATCTGCTTTTATGTCATTTTTCCTTTTTATTCAAAATATTCACACATTTGTTAGATATGGCATGAAATATCTGATATTCCGATTGTCAATTATATGCAAGTGGAAGTGTTTTGTTGTTTAAACACCTTTATAACGATCGCGTTAGTTGAGCTGTATGCGCTGCCATCTTAGTTTGTGCCGCAGACGCAGTTCAGAGAATCGGATCTGTTGGATTTACAACACGTGAATTCATCCACTTCTCCCGAAATACATCAAAGTAAGTGGCTGGTGAACTGGGAGAAGAATAGAGTAAACTTTAAAGTTACTTACACAATGTATATCTGATATGAATAAAACGTGTCTAATTATAATGGAAAGGATTATTGCCTCTTCCTTTAACATCAGTGTGTATTTTACAAACTCTAAATGTATTGTTTTTTTAGTACTTATATGTCTGAAACCTAAAATAAACATTATGTGGTTGAAAACACTGAAAAGTTGTGATATATGACAGGTCATTGACAGCTCTGAGCGCGCCTGTCTCTGGCTCAGCGCCAGCCAACGCGCGAAAGCACATTTGAATTTAGCAGTTGATCACGTCATGCACTGACTGTTCTGATCACACCGATGCGATCGTACGTGCGAAAGGGTTAAGAATGTTTGTCATGTTTTTCCTCCTACAGAAATTATATTAAAACAAAAAATATTTTTTCCATTTTCATATTTTTTAAAAAGCTCCAGGGAGCCACTAGGGCGGCGCTTAAGAGCCGCATGTGGCTCTAGAGCCGCGGGTTGCCGACCCCCGCACTAGACCATTACAATACACGATCTTTGGATTAAGTATCAATGGATTTAGTCACGTAGAAATCAAGGTTATAATCGTTAACGAAAACGAACGAAAAAACGAAAACTAGGTGGGAAAAAAACATTGTCGTTAACTGAAATAAAAATAAAAACGAGGCATTACAAAAAAACGATAACTAACTAAACCTGTAATGTGTGTTTGGCAAAACTAACTAAAATAAAATAAAATTATAGAGTAAATGTCCTTAGTTTTCGTCTTTGTCAAGGTCATATTATAATGACTGGATCTGGAGTAATGATGCTAACATTTTAGCTTTACATCACAGGAATAAATTACGTTTTAAAATGTATATCACTGTTTTTACTCTATTTTTGATCAAATAAATGCTTTGGCGAGATTAAGAGACAACTTTCAAAAACATTAAAAAACCTTAAAGTGTCCAAACTTGACGGTACTGTGTAGGCTATATGTATTATTTGTACAGTTTTTACGTCCATAATAAACAATCAAAAAATACAAATATCTGACAAAATCTTGAAATCGGACTTTTACAGACCTTTTCTTATAATTATATCCAATAGCCTAATATCAAGAATTACATTTTGGGATTTCAAAGAGATTTCAGGAATCATAGAACAGAAAATATCCAAAACCTTTATTTTTAGAAGGTTAAAATAAACCCCGCTCCGCGTCGTGCCTACAACGCCCCAACAAGCGCCGCTTATTGCTTAATTCTACATCCTACAATCAGTGTTCGTATTTTGTTAAATTACACCACGACCTGATTATTTATTGATTGGCCCAATTTTCCTTACTTAGTAGGCTACTTGTTTATTTATACAGAACAAAAAAATTCTCCACATAATCAAGGTATGCAATATCATAACATAAATAAATAAAGCTAATGCTGGAGTAAGATTTTTATCTCTGTCACTGATTAAATTTAATCAATAAATTCCACTAAAAATCAATGAAATCATTATCACCAAAAAATAAATAAATAAATCTTCTTAATGAGGTTCATATGTGGTATGAATGAATTTACGCTGCATTACAATAGCATCAATAATGTATTAGATTAATACATTTATTAATAGCCTACTTTTAATATAACATTTTGAATAAAATGATGGAAAATATATTATGTTTAAAATAGGAAACTAAAACCGACAGTAGGTGGAAGCAGATCACTGTAGGTAATCTATTAAAAAGGGGTCCTAATATGCCCTTTGGAATATGGAAACCCAACATTGTGTGTGAGTGTGTGTAATTGTGTGAGAGTGTGTAATTGTGTGTGTGTGTGTGTGTGTGTGTGTGTGTGTGTGTGTGTGTGTGTGTGTGTGTGTGTGTGTGTGTGTGTGCAGGGCCGGTTCTAGACATTAGGAGGCCCTAGGCAAAATTCATGTTGGAGGCCCCCCACCCCCAATAAAAAAACACTTGAAGCAAATATGATTCCTAACCTTTTTATTTATACAACATTTAATTTTAAAAGCAGTATATTTTTACTTACACAGTACATAAGTTTGGACACATTACTATTTTTAATGTTTTTGAAAGAAGTCTCTTATGCTCATCAAGCCTGGATTTATTTGATCAAAAATACAGAAAAATAATATAGTGAAATATTATTAAAATTTAAAATAATGGTTTTCTATTTTACTATACTTTATATTTCTGTGATGCAAAGCTGAATTTAGTGTCACGTGATCCTTCAGAAAACTTTATAATATTCTGATTTATTATCAAATGTTAGAAATGGTGCTTAAAGGAGAAGCACCACTTTTAAAATTCACTTTTAAAATGAAAATTCTGTCATCATATACTCACCCTCATGTTGTTTCAAACCTGTATGAATTTCTTTCTTCTGCTGAACACAAAGGAAGATATTTAGAAGAATGTCAGTAACCAGACAGTTTTTGGGTCCCATTGACTTCCATAGTAGGAAAAAAATATACTATGGAAGTCAATGGGACCCAAAAACTGTCTGGTTACTGACATTCTTCTAAATATCTTCCTTTGTGTTCAGCAGAAGAAAGAAATTCATACAGGTTTGAAACAACATGAGGGTGAGTATATGATGACAGAATTTTCATTTTAAAAGTGAACTTCTCCTTTAATATTTATTTTATAACCTGTGATACTTTTTTTCAGGATTTTTTATTATTAAAAAGTTGTTTTAAAAAAGTCTTCACTATCACTTTTTATATATTTAACACATCCTTGCTGAATATTCCTGTTTTTTTCTGTATTTTTGATCAAATAAATGCAGGCTTGTAGAGCATAATAATAAACTTCTTTCAAAAACATTAAAAATAGTAATGGGTCCAGACTTTTACCGGTACTGTATGTACATATTAATCAAACTTTATCTAAGGTAATCTCTTTTTTGTTTAATGAAGATGTTATTGTTGTTGTTGTTGTTATTTTGCTGTTTTATTCAATTTATTCACAGTTCCAGAATCCCACTTCAGTAGATGAGCATAAGTGCTTTTATATTGCATTGCTACCTTAAATATGCTATCCTACACAAATCAAGTGGAAGAGAAAGACACGATCGCTACTGAGCAGAAAAAAATATATAAACTGATATTATTGGCGTAATGTCAGGGTATAATCTAATCATCAGCAGAATTTAGAAGATAGACCCATAGATATGAGATCCTTTATTTAAAACATTTAAAAATGTTGTAGTGAGTGTGTTGGCTTTTTAACTTAGAATACAGACGTCTTGTCTTTTAATTTTGTAGCTTTTTTACTAGTCAGCTCCCGACGCGATGTTATTCATTGTACGCGCAAATTCAAAGCGTCGCGTCTGGGCACGTTAATGACGCTCGCGCTCTTTTAAACTCGTAATAAAGCGGTGAATGATTTTTCCAGAAATGACGCTGATCTACAGTACAAGTTTATATTTAGAATACATTGCAATCACTCCAAAATAGATGACGACAACTCACACACCTGCATTATGAGCTGTGCTTCTTTGTGTGCTTATTAGGCTTTTGCCTCGCAGCACCTGATGGATGTTCGTTACACATACTTTCAGAAGCCGGCACCCGCTTTGTAACGGACACATTAATTGGTTTAACTGCAGTAATGTAACAGTCTATGGTTAAGATAAACATCGTCACTATTTTTAGTTAATTAATAAATATTGAAATAAATTGTAGATAGGACATTTGTAAAATTTTTTTTTTTTTTTTTTTTTGTCCCTCTGTCTGGGCCCCATCCCGCCAATCGGGCCCTAGGCACGTGCCTAGTTTGCCTTTGCGTTAATCCGGCTCTCTCTCTGTGTGTGTGTGTGTGTGTGTGTGTGTGTGTGTGTGTGTGTGTGTGTGTGTGTGTGTGTGTGTTTCTGTAAACGTTTTTTTTTCTTTCTTTTTTTTAATACTTTTTCTTTTTGGGGTGTACTAGAATACGTTTTCATGCATGATTGTTCAAAATAGGGGTTGAAGTTGTTTTCGATGAAGAAATGTGTTGTGATTGGTTAGCTGGACTAGTGTGTTGTGATTGGTTAGCTGGCTAATATTAACAAACAAAAGGAATGTGCTGAAAATATTTTACAGGAAGTTTCAGAGTGGTGTTTTTTTTTTTTTACATTACACACTAACTAAAGTTAAAAAAGTGAAATCATAATCAAGGACCCCTTTAAATATTGAGTCTATTGAATCATTCAATTTGTTCAAACGGTATGATTCATTCAGGAACGAAGAATCGAATTGAATCGTTTACTCAACCGATTCGTTCAAAACGCTGAATCAGTGTTGCTCGGAGACGCGGAGCGGTTCTGCTGTGGATTTGTTTGGAAAACTATTTTCGTTGGCGAAATAGAGCAATGACAGAAAATGTAAGTTACTTTATATTAACCTATTGTTTATTGAACTGTTGCATAAAGTCAGCATCATTTGCCATAGTGCTGATTCGGGAAAAACAAACTCCCTAAATAAAAGTCCCCGCTAAACATGGGAACCCAAAAATTGGTAACCCAGTGTATGTGTATGTTAAAGTGTGAGTGTGTGAGTGTGTGTGTGTACTGGTAAACCCTACGTTATGAGGACAAAATGTCCTCACAAAGATGGCAATATCCCAAATCCTTGTCCTTGTGGGGACATTTTTAGTCTACATTATAAATCATACTAAATTATGTTTTTTTTTTTTTTTTTTTTATGTACAAAATGCTGAAAGTTTTCTGTGATGGGTAGGTTTAGGGTTAGTGGGGAATACAGTTTATATAGTATAGAAATAATGATGTCTATAAAATATGGAAACCCAACATTGTGTGTGAGTGTGTGTAATTGTGTGAGAGTGTGTAATAGTGTAATTGTGTGTGTGTGTGTGTGTGTGTGTGTGTGTGTGTGTGTGTGTGTGTGTAAACGTTTTTTTTTTTTTTTTTATACTCAACGTGGTTGAGTGTTTTCCCTCGTTATTATAATTATTGTAAATGTCACTGTTCTCAGCACGGAAGCTGTAGGGGTTGGGATGCCAATTTTTCTTTGTTGTGAACATTACTTTTTCAATTGTTTTTGGCTACTAAGGGAGTCAGTTTAGTATCTGTATTTTGTTTAAACGTTTTTCTTTGATAGGATAATACGTTTTTTTTCTAAAACAAAGGTAGAGTCAATTTTGTTTGTTATTTTGGCTTTGACCCAACCCTGAAATTAATTTGCTTCTTTTTGATGTCTTGTGCTGACCTTTACCAATTTGAACAACTTGTTTCAAAAATAATAAAAAGAAAGAAACAAGAAGTCAGGTGTTACGAAGTTATTTATGTTATTCTCCTGGACCCTAGACCTGGGATGTAACAATGTACTTTCAAGATAAAGGTGTGTTGAAGACAGATTTGACTTCCAAAGAAACAGAACTAGAGGCTTCGCTACTCGCAAAGCCTGTAAAAATTAGACTGTTTATGAACTGTATATTTGAAATAGGGATGCACTGGTTGGTATGAAAGTTTGGCCGATATGGATAACCACAATTCTTTATGTTTGAAAGCCGACATGAAGGCAGATAAATCTAAATCCAAATTTTGCTGTAATTTTTGAGAGCCTGATTACAAAAACAAAAGTCTCATTATTAAAAGCCAGGTGTTACGAACTGCTCCGAGACATGAAGGTTGAGATCCAAATGCAGCTTTAATTAAGGGGCAATCCAGACACGTAATCCAATAGGTCAAAACACAGGTAGGCCGTCCAAACAAACAAACAAACAAACAAACAAACAAACAAAACAGGCAGGGGTCAGAGGCAAAAGAGTAATCCATGGAACAGGCAAAAAAATCCAAAAACCAAGACACATGAAACCAGGGAAAACGCTCGGAAATGCAGTGCAACAACCTCAACTTCGCAGTGAGTGAATGAGTGAACATGGTATAAATAGGCTGAGACTAACAGGGTAATGAGACACAGGTGAATGCAATCAGTGATGATGAGTCCGGGCAGTGAGTTATGGGAAATGTAGTTTGTGAGGGAGTGATAATAGTCTGGTGTGGAGTGCCCTCTGGTGGCTCTCAAGGGCACTCCAGCTGATGACCGTTACATAGCCCCCCCTCAAAGGAGCGGCTTTAAAAAGGGTTTTGTTTTACACACCCATTGAGGAATTTTAACCAAAGTATACGTTACACACTTTACATGAAGACCCTAAAGAATCATACCAACTTGTGGAAAATGGGCATCCGATGACCCCTCTAAGAGAGCAAACATACATCTGCATTGCCCTTCATTCATGCTATTTGAAATCTTTTTTCATATTACTTTATCTCTGTCATATTACTTTCTATATCAGTCTTTTTTTCTTTACATTATTTTTCTCAACTTTTACTGTATGTTTTCTGCTGTGTTGTACAAATATGTCTCAATTTGAAGGTGTTTAACGTCACGGGATGATGTTGTGAAGCAGTAATTTTCCATTGTCTTCATGAACACTTGTTGAATTTGTGCTGGTCAGATGAAGTCCGACTGAGCATTGAGAAGTAATTAAGATTATTCTACAAACACTTTTAGTGTCCTGGTCCTTCTCCTTCTCCTGTCCCAGTCTTTTGGGCTGAGCGAAGTTTTAACAAAGTGTTGACTGTTTGTTTTGAACATCAGGAGTGAGAGAGAGCTTCAGCACAACCAGATCTAGTCTAGTTTTCCTGCAGATTAAAGTCTGACATTTCTGACATTAAACATCATGATCTTTAATGTAGTTGACTATGGTAAGTATGCTTATAGCAAAGGGTTTTTGTACATTTTAATGTAAAAGACAGTTTATACTTAATTGGTTTTCAGTCTTTATTCAGGAAATTTGTCAGTAAATATAGATTTTGTAACTGACTAAATAGACTCTTTAGACTGGATGTCGCTTTAAGTCTATAATGGTGTCTTGATAACAGTTCTAGATGTGAAGTGAACTGTACATTTTCATTTTTTAAGATGACATTTTTTTAAGCTAGATTTTGCATGAAGAGAGTTTGTATCTTAACAAATCGGTAGTGTTTAAGCACATTTCAATTGAGTACATTTTAATTTTGTATTTATATTTCAACATGCGTATGTCAAGCATCTGTTGATTGAACTATACATACTGAGAAAAAAAAAACGTAATGTTTTTTTTTTTTTTTGTGTGCTTTAAATGCAAATAATTGTATGTATCTTTTGGCAGTTAAGTATTTTATGTTAGCAGCGTCAGTATAAAATTGCTTAGTAACTAATTCCAAAACTATTCCTATTATCATATAACATGTAACAAATAAAATGATAAACAATAAACTGTTTTTTGTCATTTGTAATTGACAGAATCTTCACACTAGATTTCTAAATGTTGGACTAAATAAAACTTCTCAGTTGAATGAACTATGAAACTAGTTGAGCAAACATATTTTAAAATTGAAGTCAATGGGCCAACTAAAAAAATAATATGTATTCTTTTTGATAATATTCAGTGTTGAAATTGATGATGATGAATGAATACAAACCAATAATATTTTATATTAACTACTAACAAATTATCTTTTTATTTGTGCATAATTTGACAAAAACAGCAGAATAAAAATATTTTATATGTGAAATGTACCTGGTTTTTATGTATACTGTTCACCTCATTTCATTTTGTTGGCTCTTTGGTAACTGGAAACAATCACTTTTGAAGAAATCATTTTCACCTGATAAATAGTCTATTCAAATGTTATGGTTTTTTTTTTCTTCGGTTTATCATAGTTTTACAATGCATTTTCATAGTTTTAGATTGAAAGTCTAGAGCTGGCAGGGTAACATTAAATCAAAATCTATATATAAAAGTAAATTAAAACATTCACACGTGATAAAAAAAAAAAAAGAAAAGGTTCATGTAATTGTTTGAATCAACAACTAGAACATTTAAATAACCATTTCCATCCTCAGGATTTCTGGCGCGGCCTTTGTGACGTCATACGCACTCAGGCAAGAGTTCGGTGAGTGAATGTAGTGTCGAGAAGTGAATCTGCTGCATCGCGCGACATCAAAGGTAGGAACAACTATATTTACATTATTTCGCCATTAGATGGCGGCAAAGACTGTCTTTATGAGACAGTCTGTCAGACGCAAATGACTAGCGTGTCAGGGCCTATTTTTTACAGTCTATATGGTCAGGGCACGGGAAAACCCCTTAACTGTTAAAAGTTCAAGATATGGCAGCGGACATTCAAACTGATTTTTATTGGGAATATATGAATTATGACTGTATCTACTGTAAATGCAGGTACTCTCGCTTACTCAATCTCTCACAATACTCTATAAGCTTCAATGAACAATATCAGTGAGAATATTATGTTTACGTTGCTAAGATGGTTGCTAGGGGTGTTGTGCAGTGAAACATTGAACCATTGAAGCGATCATTGCCGTGTTTTATCGTGAAAAAAACCCACTAACGTTAATCAGAACCAAGGACTGGAACTACCCGTTTTATATAGATAAATATACTGCAGATAATGGCTTTATTGGTCAATTATGTTGTTTAGCATTTATAATTGCAGGATGTTTTTAACTTACATTTTCGTCTTGATCATTTCTCGTTTTAATAAAAAAATGTATTTGCTTTGGTAACTTACTATTTTCACAATTTTCTAAACTCGTAGCTCAAAAATCCAAACTGATAACACTAGTAACCCAGCTAACGTTAGTCATTTTTTCAAAACATGATCCCATGCTTTCATTACAGTTAGCTGCTATGCCCATTTTCAGTCGACATTATCATTGTTTCAAAACACAAAATGATCTTATTTTGTGTTCAGCAGGACAGAGAAACCCTACAGGACTGCAACAACTTGAGGGTGAGTAAATGACAGAATTTTCATGTTTGGGTGAACTATCCCTTTAACAGCCGTTAATTTAATAGCAAACAGTGCAATATTCATGTTTTAAATCACCCTCTTTGCTGAAATAAGTAACACAGGCTACAGGTGCCACTTTAGAAAATACATTTACATTACCTAAATTACGTAACAAAATCCATAATATGTATCTATATATATATACATATATATATATATATATATATATATATATATATATATATATATATATATATATATATATATATATATATAAATACATGCATACATACACACATACACACACATAGCTCAGGAAGAGACATACATACACACACACACACACATGGCTCAGGAAGAGACATACATACACACACACACACATGGCTCAGGAAGAGACATACATACACACACACGCCTTAGGAAGAGACACACATACACACACACACACACACACACACACACACACACACACACACACACACACACACACATGGCTCAGGAATATACATACACACGTGTGTGTGTGTGTGTGTGTGTGTGTGTGTGTGTGTGTGTGTGTGTGTGTGTGTGAGAGAGAGAGAGTATGTGTGTGTACTTTCAAGATAAAGGTGTGTTAAAGACAGATTTGACTTCCAAAGAAACAGGACTAGAGGCTTCGTTACTCGCAAAGCCTGTAAAAATGAGACTGTTTATGAACTGTACATTTGAAATAGGGATGCACTGATATGAAAGTTTGGCCGATATGAATAACCGACAATTCTTTATGTTTGAAAGCCGACATGAAGGCAGATAAATCTAAATCCAAATGTTGCTGTAATTTTTTAGAGCCTGATTACAAAAACAAAAGTCTCATTATTAAAAGCCAGGTCCCAAACATACAATTATAATGTTTCCATTATAATTGTATGTAGCCTATATGTCAGACTTGCTCTGCACATGTTGCACTTTACTGTATTTTCCTTTTTTGAAGTGATTAAAAATCATATTTCAAGCAATTCAAAAACATGGTGAACAGTGCGCATCTGAAGTGTCTCAGCTGAGGGGGATTATCCATTATTTATCGGCTTTAATATATCAGCCAAATTTTCTTTTCGGGCCGATAAAGATAACTTAAAAAATGAACATATATCGGCCGATACCGATATAGTGGCCGATATATCGTGCATCCCTAATTTGAAACAAATAGACTGTTAGCTTTTAAAGAAAGTGAAAACATTTTTAGACCCTCCCTACACATGTACATAAAGACACTTATATTTAGCTTGATGATCTAATTAATTTCCTCCTTATTTTCTCTCTCCTCTCTTTCTGTTCAAGCATCAGAACCATATGTCTTCATGTGACACTGGGTCCAGACAACACTCAGAGCTTGACCTTCTGCATCAGCCATCATCACTGGAGGAACTGAAGGATATCATCTGTCACAAACTTCAGATTGAGGTTTTTTTTACTGCATATATTTTTATTATTTATGTATATTTCAGTTTTTATTTCTTTGCTCTTCGATGTGCTTTACACTCTCTACATTGAGAATCCCAAACAATTCTTTAAAGCTGCACAGAAAAGTGAAAGTTTCCAGCTCAAACTGAAGCAGCTGCTCCTCAAAGTTGTTTGAAGATCTAAGGACTAAAAAGTAATCTGTTGTGTCTGTGGCTTTAAAGGGGTCTTAAAAGCCGTTAGGGCGGGCGTACACGGTGCGAGTTCGGACACTTGGGAGGTCGTGAGATATTGCACACGTTGCGAGTCAGTTTAAAGGTACAATATGTAAGAATTTTGCATTAAAATATCCCAAAATCTCAAGGCCAGTGTTATATATTTTGTTAAGTTGATTACTTACAATATCCCAAATGTTTCCAACTATTTTTAAATAATGCGAAAATTGCGATTTTAACCAAGGAAACGGGGCGTTAGAGCAGGGGGGAGCTGGGAGTCGCCAGTCAATTGCGTCATATCTGCGTTACCCTCGGTTTCCGCTCGTACTGCGTGGAGTCCTGGACAAATGCGGAAGTTGTAGTTGTAGCGTCTATCAAGCAACAAACGTTAGCTTGTTTCGTGCTGTCGTTATGGAACACAATTATTATTTACTGATTGCAGCTGGTTCTGTCGACAAAGCATGCTTAATTTTATATTTTCCAAATGTAGCATTCGGTAATAGTTATGTTTATGCAAGGAAAGTATTATTGCTTTAGGTTTGTGTTTAGTTTATTGACATTGTTTATCACGTCTGGTGTTTATGGCCATGTAAATAAATATAGCATGTGTTATACATAAAGATTAATCAGTATTTTGGCAAATGATGTGGGCATGTTCGAATGTACTTTTACAACAATTGTTTAGAACACGTAAAACTGCGCAGCGTTATCACAACAATGAATTCGACAAATACAGTAACATCTATGATAACCAATTTAGTATTAAACCTTACTTTTCTTGCTGTTAATTCATTTGAATGAAATAAAAATGTGATGAGGTTCAAGAGTCAGGAAGAAGACGGGTCGGCGTGACTGGGACTCGTACTTTATTAAAATAAAATAAAACAAAACAAACAAAAGTCACGCACAACGCGCATTCACCGTGGCGACGGCACAAAACAGTTCAAAAATGAGAGCTCGGATCCACCGGTTTTCTTTCTCTGCGTCCAATTTTCTCTCCAGTCTCTGATTCCAGCACAGTCTCTCCACGCCAATAATACTGCAAAAAGACACACAGGGTTCGTACGTTTTGAAAAAAACCTGGAAAAGTTATGGAATTTGAAAAATGCAAATTCCAGGCCTGGAAAGGTTTTGAAAAAATAAAAAGACCCAGAAAGTTTTGGAAAAGTCATGGAAATTTTTTTTAACACAGCATAATATGTGATTAATACCAAAACTGTTTAATAAAAAAAATATATTTCGCGTTGTCTTATCGTCTTTATATTCGGGCGGCATAACGTTCAGTTCACTTCCGATTCACTCACTTGTTGCGATGTTGCCTGAGGCGAAGTTATTATCTTATTACATTTTAAATGTTGAATATCAAAATATTCTATTGATATTTTAAAATTTGATTTTTAAATATTTTTTTATTTTAAATATTTTATATTTTATGGAAATGTTTCATAATAACAAAAGAAGAACATTTTACTTGCAACATTTTTGAGCATATTTTGGTAATGTTGTTTAAGTTAAAGTTTTTACAATGATCTCAAAATAACATTGTCCCAATGTTTCATAATAACACAATTAGAACATTTTACTTGCAACATTTTGAGCATATTTTGGGAATGTTGTTAAAGTTAAAATTTGTACAATGATCTCAAAATAACATTGTCCCAATGTTTCATAATAACACAATTAGAACATTTTACTTGCAACATTTTGAGCATATTTTGGGAATGTTGTTAAAGTTAAAGTTTGCATAATGATCTCAAAATAACATTGTCCCAATGTTTCATAATAACACAATTAGAACATTTTACTTGCAACATTTTGAGCATATTTTGGGAATGTTGTTAAAGTTAAAGTTTGTACAATGATCTCAAAATAACATTGTCCCAATGTTTCATAATAACACAATTAGAACATTTTACTTGCAACATTTTGAGCATATTTTGGGAATGTTGTTAAAGTTAAAGTTTGCATAATGATCTCAAAATAACATTGTCCCAATGTTTCATAATAACACAATTAGAACATTTTACTTGCAACATTTTGAGCATAATGTAAATACAAATCTTCAGAATCCGTATGATTGTAAGGAACAGATTCAAATTCAGTCAGAGACCGTTAACGTCAAATCCCGCTTAAATTCAAACATAAATTTGCATAAATTAGAAATAAAAAAAATTTGCGCCTAAAGAAGCTTTAAGACCACTGATCTCTAAGTAGATCAGTATTGGATTGTACCACAGAAATTGTCATCCATTTTATTGTTAAACCTCTGAGGGTAAACTTTAACACATCATTTTATTCTTATAATGTCGAGTGACATTTTCAGGAATACATAGTCATGGAAATGTGCCGAAAAGTCATGGAAAAGTATTGGTTAAAATGTGTATGAACCCTGGACACAGGTGTTCGTCATTTGCACTTGACCTACTTAGTCCCGCTCGTCTTGTTTCTATCTCTCCCGTTACAGACCGCGCTGAACCACGCCCCCCCTCGCCACAAAAAGCATGTCATTAAACGCAACATTTATAAAAATAGAACATCCATGAACATGATTTTTCGATTCCCGTCTGACTGATTTACATCCACGGTGGAGTTGAAAACAACAGTTCCCATCATTCTACGCTGCTTTACATCGTCATCAAGCTACGCCGTTGTTGTTGTTTGGAATGTAGCGCCCTCTAGCGGCAGAAAATGTTGCATATTGTACCTTTAACTTATAATCGCGTCAATGCAGCTGGTACACGGCACGACTGTCCTGCATGAATTTTATCCCGAGCCGGCAGCAATCACGTGGGCTTTCGCGCTAAACACAGAGACCGTCATGTTGTATGCATGCAGGCAAAGCTTCAGATAGAAAAATGACATGAATGTGTGTGCAGATGATTTGTTGAAAAGCAGAAAACAGTAGCCATTCCTTTCAACATAAAAACTTGAGAGAGAGAGAGAGAGAGAGAGAGAAAAGTGTACGTGTGTGTGTGTGTGTGTTTGTGTGTGTGTTTGTGTGTGTGTGTGTGTGTGTGTGTGTGTGTGTGTGTGTGTGTGTGTGTGTGTGTGTGTGTGTGTGTGTGTGTGTGTGACAATGCGCACGCTGTATGGTTGCTGCCACTGAGGTATAGCCCCATCGACGTGGTTGTGTATGATTTGGCAATAGGGGACAGCTGGTGAAAATCGGGCCGACTCCCCGAATTTTTTAAACATGTTTAAAACAGGTGCTCGTAACGTGCTGGGCTCGGCTTGTAATTCCTCTCACACGCTGCAAGCCACGACCATGCGAGCATCACCGATTCCACTCGATTTCTCCTGAGTGAAAAAAATCATCTGCGAGCAAAACAAAAATAGTGTCTGTGACTGTTTTGTTGCAACTGATAAGACACAAGTTGTTTTTGTTATTGTGTTTCATCCAAAAAAATAAATGGAGATTAATTTTGCTAATAAAAAAAAAAAAAACTTTTTATTTCTTAAAACATGATATATTGTGAGTTATTACCATAGACTGTAAAAAATATGGACAAAGCGTCTGTGACGTCACCCATAGACTTTCTGAAGAACGGGTTTGAAGCCGTTTATGGGGGGTATGGGCGGCGCCATCTTGGAAAATCTTGGGCAATCCTAACCCCGCCTACCTTCTAACGCAGTGCGCGTCACTCAGCTCGCTCTGCTACTCCGGTTATCTCTGTGTATATTTTAGGCAACGAAATATGTTATAAAACACCACACTGCCTCTTTTCGTTTTCATTTAAAGAAATCTTAAACATTATAGCCACACAAATGTGGTTCAGGCGTGTTAACACGTATTGATTATATTCACTGGCACTGCACATAACGTTTGCCTATTTATAACAAAACGAAATATAAAACACAAACCTGCCTCTTTTCGTTTTAAATATAATATAAAAATATTAAACATTTTAATATGGTCAAGGCAATATGTGCATTTGTACTAAACAACAGATGTTGCAGTAAACAACATTACAGATCATATTCGTTGTATTAAAATTTAAAATGACAAAACTCAACCCAGTCTCTTTTTGTTAAATTTCAGTTTTATCAATATTAGCTATTATAAAAGTATAAGTAAAAGGTAAAGTTACAAGAAGCTATACAAATAAAGCAAACAATTCAGTCAAACATAAAAAGTCAGCGCTCGATCTAGTCTAACCATACAATGGTAAAGTTAAATAGCTTATAAAGTTATGAAACTTCCCCTCAGCCAAAACGATTGCCCAGGGAACAAATTATAGATTTACGTTACGAGACCAAAAATCGCCCGTTAGATATAACGTTACACAAGACAAATTATATCTCATGTTTAACCACTACAGAGACGCCAGAGTCCGCGGCAAAAGAACGTCTAGCCGAGGAAAGGCTGTTCCAGGCGGGGTACATCGCGCTGAGCGCCCGGTCATCGCTGGATCTCACAACTGGATACAATTTTCATAAATCTTTATAAATAAACCACATATTTGAGCTTTAAACAACTACATTCTCGCCTGAAAAACTCTTAAAACTACATTTCATGATACAGAAACAGTAGTATTATATGTCAACTGTATTAAAAAATGGCGCTTCTTATGTTGTCATTCTCCGTGGCGCTGCCTTGTCAGCTGTCAATCAAAGTTAACCACGCCCTTATTGTCATACATTTTATATCTAAATACGATCTAAACTAACGAGTTAGAAAAAAATTCACAGCCCTCATGGTTGTCAGGCACTCGGAACCTATCGAAAAATACAATAAAAGTCCATGGGACCAACCTGTAAAAACATGAATTTATGCTGTGAAAACGGACATTTTAACATGGCGGCTATGGACATTTGCTCCCTTTTGGGACCTTCCCCTAGCGGATTTTCGATGTATTGCAGTTTTTCGCACTTCCGGGTAGGCTTCATTTTTCAGATCAGAATGTTGCCGCTTGGTTATTACTGATAATATATCGATTATCGCAGTATCGCCATATCGTGATATTATCGGTATCGTGAACAAAGTATCGCGTATCGTATCGTATCGTGAAGTACCCAGTGATTCCCAGCCCTAATTTCCAGTATTAGCATATTTCCCATATTAGCATATTTCCCCCTCCGCCATATGTATACTGTCCGCCAAGGCAACACTTTGCATGTCTTGTGTGGACACCCCTCATGGGTGAGCAGTTGCTCATTATCATTTAAAGAGACATGCACCGAAACGGGTCGCTGTGAACAGAGCTGTTTTGGAGGAGGTAAAAAGGGTGTTGTTTTACACACCCATTGAGGAATTTTAACCAAAGTATACGTTACACACTTTACATGAAGACCCTAAAGAATCATACCAACTTGTGGAAAATGGGCATCCGATGACCCCTCTAAGAGAGCAAACATACATCTGCATTGCCCTTCAATCTTTTTTCATATTACTTTATCTCTTTCATATTACTTTCTATATCTGTCATTTTTTTCTTTACATTATTTTTCTCTAATTTTACTGTATGTTTTGTGCTGTGTTGTACAAATATGTCTCAATTTGAAGGTTTTTAACGTCACGGGATGATGTTGTGAATAGGGATGTCCTGATACCACTTTTTCACTTCCGATAAGATACCGATGCCGCAGCTTTGGCTATTTGCCGATACCGATATCAATCCGATATTTTTATTTTATTCTTGAACTAATACTAATAATAATAAAATATATGGAAGCACTTTGCTCAATTAGCCACATAAAAACATCTCACTCAAATGGAGAACAAATACTTCTCCAGTATATAGTCCACAACAACAGTTGATAATGAAAGACTGCCACCCTTTATTCAACCTTGAGATATGTTTGGTAATTGTACCTGAATGAATTTAAAATTAATTTGCTATATTTCAAATCAATATATTTGTTTCCTTAAAATTTTAATTAACTTTAACGTTATTCTCATCTGAATTATAAATAATTTATTTCTGTATAAAATAATACTACCATTAAAAACACATTTGATTTTCTTTTTTAATCAATGTAGAATGTGTAACTTCAAAATAAACAGATTAGTGCTCTGTTTTAGAACAATAAATGAAAACCAATGCAATATGATGAATGTCCAAAAGATGAGATCATTTTTGCTTTTAAACAGTGTGTGTGTGTGTGTGTGTGTGTGATTTTGGTTGGGTGACAGTTGTAGGTTACAGTTTGACAAGAGTTTACAGTTTGACAAAAGCACAATGTTGTGTTTTACACAAATATAGTAGGCTAAACACTTTTTGCAGTTTTAATGATGTCCTGTATGAACAAAATGAACGGAGTATGTTTTTATGTTTCCACTGTTCTATCGCGCTCGTGCCTCTCTCTCTCTCTCTCTCTCTCTCTCTCTCTCTCTGACACACACAGACACACACACACACACACACACACACACACACATTCCAGCATTGCAATCTTGACATCGCAGCCTGTTCATTTTGCTGCGTTCACACCAAACGCGAATAGAGTGTCAAATTCGCGTCTATCGCGTCTAGTTCGATGCTTGAACATTTTGAATCCATTCGCGCGTCCAAAGCGAATAGGACGTGCCTATAAAGCGAGCGTTTGAAGCGAAATATACGCGCGTTCAGAGCTAAGGCGGGGCTACAGATTAGGTGTTCCTATGCTCCTATATGTCTATGCGCGTATCTAACAGTAGTTCCGCATTATATTAATTAATGTGCACGCAAATTTTATTTATTTTTATACCGTGTATTCTCCGTGTATTTTCATTTTTCATTCATCTTTCAGCAGTCATTTTTCATTGTCTTCATGAACACTTGTTGAATTTGTGCTGGTCAAATGAAGTCCGACTGAGCATTGAGATGTAATTAAGATTATTCTACAAACACTTTTAGTGTCCTGCTCCTTCTCCTTCTCTACATTTACATTTACATTTACATTTATTCATTTAGCTGACGCTTTTAATCCAAAGCGACTTACAATTGCTATATATGTCAGAGGTCGCACGCCTCTGGAGCAACTAGGGGTTAAGTGTCTTGCTCAGGGACACATTGGTGTCTCACAGTGGATTCGAACCCGGGTCTCTCACACCAAAGGCATGTGTCTTATCCATTGCGCCACCACCACCCCTATATTCTTACGGAGTCACTTCTTACGGAGCCAC